>NW_008804546.1:6164658-6179580 GCF_000145635.1 Gaeumannomyces tritici R3-111a-1 | reverse complement strand
GATATGCCATGACATGTCATTGCTTCCCGGTTCGGAAAGACATGCGACGCGGGAACACGACCTCGTTACTCGAGTAAGAAGGACAGGAAGTGTCATGTTCGGGATGAACCCAATATTTGGCGGGCAAGCAGTCAAAAGGGGGGGGGAACGCCTCGTGGACACAAACACCAGACGGGAGTGGGAGAAGGATGACTCGCACAAGCACGGCCGCGAGTAACGGATCCCCGACGAGAAGGCGACGTGCAGAGAACGCGGGAACGGCCCAAGCTGCCTGCGCAGGATTTTTGTGCGCCATGCCACGAGTAGTGCTCAAAACCAAACACAAACACGGCGACGAGAGAGGAAGAAAAAGAGACACTAGTGACAGGCACCACACACACACGCACGCGCGAGGATGTCCCCGAAAGTGGATGTTTGTGACATGTGGCCCGTTCGGGATGCTGCCGTGAGATGATATCAGGCGCAGGGAACAACCCGCGCGGCCGAGATGGATAGAGAAGGGCAGAACATAGAGAAAGGGAAGGAGCGGAGATTGCACGGTTTTTGGAATATGGTCCCGGGGGGGCGGGGCGGGAAGGGAAGGAATCTCGTCGCGTGTGCTAGCGAGCCGTGTGGGAGTGAGGCACAAGATGGAGGAGAACTCCCCAAGAAAAGCGGAATGGAGGGTGAGGGCATCGGGGTGGTGTGGGCGGTGTGGGTGGAGAAAGCCACACGGCGTGGATTTGGGCGTGGTCAGCTGTATGTACCGGTACAGTTCCATCGTCCGTTTTGGTGGTGACCGAGTGGATACCGCCGATGCGGGAATGGCCCGAATGGAGGGAAGGGGAAGAGTCCGAAAGATGGGTGAGGGTGAGCTGGGCGATCTGGACGGCGATGACCACCAGGCATGACAGGACGCTCAGCCGAGCGACAATTGAACGAGATAAAAGGAAGCGCAAAATTTTGTTACATGCCATCACGTACCACCAAATAACCGAGACCTTTGCTGATACCGGGACGCGGCGTGGCGTAGCTCTGGGCGTGGGATGGACGTCAGCGTCCAAAACACAAGACAAGAGAGAAGCGAAATAATAATAAAACATCCCTCACCCCTCCCTCCTTCAGCTCCTGTCCTACTATCCGGTCCCACCCACCCGCGCGCCCTGATCAATCTACGCATCTCGTTCGTGACGGAGATGCGCTGCAGGCGACAGAGATGCCAATGCCATGCGGCCGTGGAACGATGGAGGGGTGGTAGCAGCGCTCGTGGTTGTGTTGCAGTCTGATGCCCATCCCTGGACGTGCCGGGCAGGACAAGAGAAAGAAAGAGAGAGAGAGAAGGAAAGAATACAAACGTCTATTCTTAGAAGACGAAGGATTGCCGCCGCTCGTCCAACATGTTCGTTCCGCGATGCATACTGACTGGTGTTCCCTTCTCGGCCATGTTTCGTGCTACGCCACTCGTTTCTTTTTTTTCTTTCTTTTTTTTTTTTTTTTTGCCTCACCCTGCCTGACCGTAAAACACGCATGATTAGGTCGGTCGGTACCTACACCACATACATCAGGGCCGATTGCCCGCTCTGCATGTCCGGCGCGCAACCGACTTGCATGGCACTAGCCGGGGAGGAAAAAAAAACAAGGCGAGCTAGGAATCAAGCACCCAGTCGGTGGTCCCGAGATGGTGGGGAGGGGCGGGAGAGCGACGAGAGCTGAAGATGAGGATGAGATTTGCGGCGATGCACTGCATGCTGCGGCAGCGAGGGGAAAGGAGAGAGGAAAAATCATGAACAATCACGATGGATGACGTTCCCGCCGAGGAACTACAGTTGCAGGAATGGTACCCAAAATACTCCGGTCACCTGTCGCGTCCCCCGAGATGGGCGCGGTCGTGGAACCCGGCGGGAGGAAGGGAGAGGGTACAACAGCAGGGCTGCGGCCGACCGAGGCAAGGGCCCGCTCCGCCGCCCGCCCGCGAGCCAGTCCGCTTTCCGCCGTGCTTGTTGCTCTCCGCCACTGTGACTTTTACTTGTGATATACCTGATATTCTCCTCGCCTCCTCTATGCGTGTCTGCGCTGGCAGACTGGCAGACTGGCCGTCTGGTCTGGGTACGTAGATATGCCACCTAATCACGATGCAAGATGAGGCGGCGGCGCTCGCGCGCCCTGCAGTCAAAGATCAATGACGCAGCTGGTCTTTTGTTGGTGCTCGTCTTCTCAAGCAGGTTTTCCGCCCCACCCTCGCTACCTACCTATCTGCCTATCACGACCTCCCTGCTGTGCTTCCCACCACCGAACAAAAAAAAAAAACCACACACCCCCCCCAAAGCACCACCCGAGCGGTTGGGAGCGTCTCGTGTTTCCCCTGACACGTGCCATACCCCAAACTCGCGGCCTCTCTCCAATGGCATGGCCATGTCCTCCTCCCCGCGGTTAATTCTTGTCCTTTGTACCGTCTTCTTTTTTGTGGACGGGAGAGCATGCGGGAGTCCACCCTTGGGCTGCCGTGCAGATACATGCCCCTCTCGGCGTGTATAACGTGGTATGTATCGTCAGGTGGGCGGCCGCAATGGGATCCATTTACTAGTACCACAACGCACAAAGGACGGGCTGACGATAGCCAAACACAGCCCGGCGAACGACTCGAACGACTGGGCTCGCTCCGAGGAGGGGGAGCCCAGCTCGGCCCGACCAATCGAGCGCACGTCGGCGCCGCACCCCAGAGTCATGCCTTTATGCACCATTTCCCGCGCATTTTGTTGCCCTAGAAATGACGATGTACCCAACCTCCCCAGTTGGGAAAGCCGGGGGTTTGGCAGGTGGAAAAAAAAAAAAAACGGTTGGGTGGGCTTCCAAGTCTGGGGTCGCCTGTCTCTCTCTCTCTCCCTGCCTCCATTCTCTTACGTCCCCCACCCACTGCGCTGTGCCACGTCGGGCTCAAGTCATCGATCTGATGCGCTGTCACAGGTAAAAAGACACTGAGGTGCATTAACAGTCAATTTTTTTTTTTTTGAAAAATTGCCAGCCAGCCAACGACGCCGGAGCGAGCGCGCTGCAGCTGAAAAAGAAAAAAGAGGATGAGTGGGGGGTGTGGCTGTGCACTTCACTGACTGGAGCTTCCCTCACCTCGATGCCAACGAATACCGATTCTGGGGCGACAAGGGAAAGGCTCCGTCCAGTCAAGACTCGATTTGGATTCTCCCATAATTCTGCTCGCCCGCCTTGCAGATGACCGTCTCCCAATTCGCCCGGAACCACCCGCTGTTGCCTGGCGGTTTCGGCGGGAAAATGAAGTCTTGTGGCTGATGATGCTTCCCCCTCCAGCCCAAGCCAATGTGGGTCCATCCCATCCCACCATCCACCCATCCACATGGTGGCCACGCCGCTAGAACTTGGACGTTGGAAATAAGGGGGGATGAGCCATGACAAGTGAGAATTGCAGTTTCGGACCACAAGAGGCTAGGCCAACCAAGCTCCAAGGAAGCAAGCCCGCCTGATCTAGGACAAAGCGGAACGAGGCGCAACACGGTTCCTGTTGACGCCTAGGAGAGAGAGATGGCCGGCCGCCTGAGCTTTCCCCAGCCTAGCACTTGGCGCGCCCGAGCTAGGCAGGGAACAAGACACATCTCCCGAGACGGCGTGGCCGTTCCGGCTGGCGCGAGATTGCGATGCGCCGTTCAGATTCTAGCTCTTCTTCTTTTCTTGTTTCTTTACCTGTTTTTTTTCCCGCCCGCTATTTGTTTCTTCACTTTTTTTTCCCCACCTACTATTCTCTTCTCGAACCCCCCTGCTTCCTGAAACCAGCCAACCCCCTTTCCGTCACCCAAAACATGGTGGAATTACTGGCGAGTCTGTTTCCCGCCTCGGTATAGTGCGCATTATTTGAGTTTATGACTCTTGTCCCGGTAAAGCCTTCGAAAAGCCAGGTGGAGCAGGTTATTCGTCATCCAACCAAAGAAGAAGCATGGAGTGCAAGGCGCACAAACTGCAAATGCTCTCCCAAAGATTTGGGAGAGGGCTCCACCGACACGGCTCTCTCTTACAGAGGTGTTGGGCAAAAGTTTTCGCCGTGGGGCAGGTCGCTCCCGAGGCGAAGCAGGGGGCCGGAGATGCCACGACCAATAGCAACGCATAAAGATTCATAAATAAACATATTTTTACAGCACTAGACCTGTGATCCTTATTTGGTAGCAGCTAAACACGCCCTGCCTCTGGTCGCTACATGCCCCACGGCGAGAACTTTTGCCTGACGCCTCCGTACTTGGCCGTCGGTATTCCCCGTTGTTCCCGAGCGTCGCCCCAGTGAAGCAAAGACCAGGAGGAGACGGCGAGGCCGCCGACGAGCGAGTCGGGAAAATAGCGACCGAGGGGTGGCACGGCCGGTGATCGGACATGACGAGAACCGGAGTTGCGTTGTAGCACGGGCCTGACTGGCTGGATAACCAGACCGGACCAGACCAGGACGTGGACACGCGCCGCCGCCGGGCCGCCGCTGAAGAAGATGCATGGGATTATGTTTACCCTCTCACCCACAAGCCCCCAGGCCTGGCCGACAAGGCAGATTGCGAAGCACACGCTGAAGGATGAACGGCGCTTACAGCCCGCCTGCTCCCGAGACATGCAACAACCCGACACCGCAGATGTCAAAGTCAGCTTGGCAGCAGCCAGCCGAGCCCACTCCCGTCCGAAGGAGAGAGTGAGGAAAAAAACGTTCGCCGGCCGATACGATATGCATGTCTCCTCGGTTGGGTGGGCTGCGAGAATGAAGCAAAAAAGGAATAAAAGGAAATAAAATAAAATCCTGGGTGGATCGCCTGTATCCCATTTTTCTTCTTCTTTTCTTTTTGGTCTGAGCGGATGCATCCACCCCCGTTTGCCAGCCAAATCGGAAGGCTTCTGGAAGGAGACGCACCAGAGCAAAGAAGTGGGGACGGGAAAGAGCAAATCTCCATCATTCTTCTCTTCTGTCTGTCATGGAACGCATCCACGCTTCTTCGCTCCATTGGGAAGGGGGGTGGGGGGCCCGCCGGCTTGCATGCGCTCCCTCCCCACCCAAATGTGTGCTGAAACATGATAATGCAGGGTTTCCTTGTTAATCGGCCGACCCATGAATGCGAAATTTCAATGTGTTTTTTTTTTCCTTCTTTTCTTTTTTGTTCCTTCCGGTCCATGGGTAAATTATCCAAGTTGGGAAATGACAGCCCGGAGCGATGGCCAACGTGTGAAAAAGCCACAAAAAAAGATATGAATTTGGTGGTGGGGATCGAAATCGCCGATCGTCGGTCTTTTTGACGCCGCTAAAAGTTCCCAAGCCTCCCCCTCGTGTGTGCGTTGTTGGTGGTAAATCGTGGCGGGAACCTTGTTGGACAGGTCAGCTCAGCCGTTCTTCTTTTTTTTTTTTTTTCTTTCCTTCTCCTCTGCGTGAACTGGCACTTGGTGCTGTGAACTGGCGTGAATTGCCGCCGTTACAGGGGCAGCGCATGGCAATAAAACGCCCGCGTCCGTTCCTGCAGTAGCGCGCCACCACAGCAGGCCCCCCCCCCCCCGATTTTTGCACCCTGGTCGCTTTTTTTTTTTTTTTGCTTTCCTTTTTTTTTATCCCCATTTTCTTTTTTTCTGTATTCCCCCACTGCACACGGCAATGTTTTCCCCCCTCCTAACAAGACAACACAGGATGAAAATAGAGACGTTAGAGCCACGACTCACCAACCCAGCTCCGGTTGCACTCCGCCGAGGAGACTGCAGTCTCGCCTTCACCGGGGAACAAGGGCTGGGCTGCCTCGCAAAAGCATATTCGGCCCGGGCTGAGGGGAGAGGGGCCGCCGGGTCGCATGGTTGGCACCATAAACAAACCCCCTGCCCCTTCCTAAAAAAAAAAACCAAAAACAACCCGTCCCTTGGTGAAACCCTGCATCTCCTCCTCCTCCCCCAAAGCCGCGAGTGATCGGGCACAAGGCGGACGGCCAGGTAAGGCAGGCCAAGGCGGTGCGTGGCCAGCCGACCTCCTCCCTAAGGCACCTGGGCTGGCTCCCCTCAGCCCCGACACGCACCAGAAGCAGAATGGTAGCTAGCCAGCCCCCTTGCGACGATCAAATCGTGGTTCCTGAAGCCCTCAACCACTGGCTCGCCGCGCCGGAGCTTCCTCCGGAGGGGAAGGGGGGGCTGAAAAAGGGCGGTTCCAATATTAGGCACCTAGCGCGGCCCGTTGGCCACACACAGCAAAGGGAAACCAGGGAAACCAGGCGGTTGGCTGACCCGCGGCCACCTTTTTTTGTGTGGCCGTCTGCCATTCAGCGGCTTCGCAGTGACGCCGCGTCATGTGATGGGTATGGCATGGGTTCTATTGGGTCAGCCGTCGCATCAAAAAAAAAACCCGATGGGCTTTTGTTTCGTGGGCCAGGGGGGGGACGCAACAGCAATACGCACGCGCTGGCGGGTGGGCGGACGGTCGACCGCCACTAAAATCCGAATCGATCGTGTGTGTGTGTGTGTGTGTGTGTGCGCCTGTCTGTTCTGTGCTCGTTTTATTTTTCGCTCTTGGGTAGACAGGCGAGGAGGAGAGAGAGCGCAATCCTCTGTGCTCCTTGTGTTACAACACCCCTGGCAAGACCACCCCCCGGTGAAGCACCAATGAATTTGAGCGCCACCGTCGAGCTGACCGATGCACGTTTTTTTTTTCCTTCTCTTTTTCTTGTCTGCCCAAGTGGCGACAAAGGACGAAACGAGACTGGAGTATAAGCTAAAAAACTCAGGGTCCTTCCAGGGAGATGGAGCTCTCATGTCGGTCAAAGCCGTTCGCGGAAGACGGCTGCCACATGCCGGCAGCGGACGCGGGAAGAGAGACATGGAAGACGGGCCCCCACGAGCCGCGAAAGAGGCTAATTCCTTCCCAAGAGGCTGGGAGGCTAGCCCTCCCCGACGGCTGTCGTCGTGATGGATCCCGCGCGCGGTCTGGAACAACCGCCGTTCCCCCCTTTTTCTTTTTCTTTGTTCTTCGTTATTTCCCCTTGGCCGCCCCGTCGTACCGTAGGGATGGGAAGATTCCAACGGGTGGGGGACCCGTTCTTCTGTCACCGCAACTGGCCCCAGGGGGTGTGCCCCGTTGGATGCCGGGGGGAGAGGATAATGGGATCGAAAAATAGTGGGATAAAATACAATAAACATTTTTATTTTTATTTTTCTCCTGCCTTGTTTTCTTTTATGTTGTGGAAAGAAAAGCTCACCCACCTGCAGGCCAAGAGACGCACGAGAAATTTGAACGCCCTCCCTGCTCCCTCTCCCCCACCCCGGCCCAGGCTCGGTGCACGATGTGGACAGGGCCGTGCTGGCACAAAGCAGCCGGTGGAGAGAGTGTTTTGAGTCTGGTCCAACGAGCCGGTACGCGGGCAGCTGAGTGGCCCTTTCTCCCCATGCCGCCGGACCCAGTTTGACTTGCCACGAGATTGACAAGGCCTCGTGGCATGATGGATGGGTCCTCTTGCTTTTTTTTCTTTCTTTTTCTGGCAGCACATATGCCGGGGAGGGATCCGCTTTCCGCTTGGGCTCTTGTGCGGCTCGACTTGCTGTTGTTGTTGTTGTTTGCGTGGTTGTGTGGGCGGCAGTGAGGGGAGGGGGAGGAGGGGAGCATGAATTGTGCGGCCTGCATTGTGCCGTCCATCCCAGTTTCCTTAGCTTCTTGTCCGTCAAACAAGCCATGTTTAGACCAGTCTGCTGGTACCACACAATAAGGTAACCGTCTTGGTGGGATCGATCGGCGCCGTGGTCGTGTTGTTTTACAGTGCTGTTTTATGGTATTGTTTTACGGTGTTGTTTTACAGTGCTGTTTTGACAGCTCGGTCCGGCGACTTCCCTAGAACGGAAATGGCAGGGCCACGGCTTCCCTTCCGGCGCATGGTGAGTGGCCAGCCAGAGAGCGTGGCTCCATGAGACGACGACGACACACCGGGGAGCAATTCCGCCCACCTGGATTTCCACTTTGGATTTCCTCGACTTTCTGGATTTTCTCTGGGGGCCCACGCCCCCAATAATCAATAATCCCTGGCTGCCGGCGACGTCGCGGGCTGGGGCGGGACACCGCCTGCATATCCCTGGCAATTTTAATTTTTGGGGCATTGTTTTTGTGCCTGTCCGTCTACTTTTAGGCTGGCAGAAAAAAAACAAAAGACACAGCCTGGACGGTCACTGACAAGACAGAAAGAAAGAAAGAAAAAGGAAATATGCAATAAAATAAGGCTGCTGTCGAGCATGGAGACACATCCAACAGGACACATTGCCGCGTTCCCCCAAAAAGAGAGAACAAAAAAAAGGCCAAAACTAGAACCATTGTGCGAAATCCCCCAACAACGGCGTCACAGAAATCACGCGATGTCGTTTCCCCTCTGTTGCCGCTCGCCATCTTGTCACGTCCGCCCTTGTCCTAGCAAGCGCGGCTCGTATCGCATCCCTCCCACCAGACGACATTGCGACAACGTCCTGGGCCGAATATCGCTTGTTGTGCCACCTCTGGGAAACCCAAGCCAGCAGCACAGTAACAGAGCCCTTTTCTCTCACTCTCCCCAGCTGTCTATCAACCATGGTGGCGGAAAGTCTGGCTGGCAGCGAGCAGGGTGGCCATGCCATGCCATGCCATGCCATGCCACGGCAGAGCGGAGAGTGGCGTCCGTCCCGTCGGCTGTCTGTCTGTCCGTCTGCCTATCTGTCGTCTTCTAGTTTTGCACACCGAAGCCCGCGCTGGTTGGGCCGGTAATAATGGCAATAATAATAATACTAATAATAATAATAATAATAAACTTGCCTGCCACACATCACAAAACGAATCCACCACGGCCTCACACTCCCCGTGTCACCCTTCCAACCTGTCCGGTTCTGGGAGCCATGGACTCCCTCCCCCCCGCAAAACCCTTTTTCCGGGTCTCCATCTCGGCTACGATGCGTTGCTGCATGCCTGCCCAGCACTTTTTTTTCGGTCGTGTTTTTATTATTTGTTCGTCCGCAGCACTCGCCTGGGTCCGCTCGGCTCGCTTGTTCGGCCCTGGCCCGTCCGCGCTGTCACCTCGCGAGGTGTGGAAAAGGGGGGGGAAAAGAGAGAAGCATTAAAGAACATCAAAGGAACAATTCCTCGCTGCGGGTCCTCCACGCCATGTCACCTGCTGCTGCTGCTTGCTCTCTGCATGCTGCGGGCCCCATCAGAGCATTGACGTGTCCTTGCAAAGTGCCGGGTTCCTTATCAAGTATGGTATGGTTCTCTTTTTTTTTCTTTCTCATCTTCCTTCCTTGCCCATCGGGATCCGCGACGACGCCAGGGCAGAAAAAGGGGGCCTCTGGACAAGCACCGCACGTACCGTCCCGGCCAGCCAGCCAGCCCCTCCCCTTTCGAGGTGGCAGGGTGAGGCAAACCCGTCCCGGCTCTCAGGTTCCTGGGAGTGGCAAGCGACGACGAGGGGGAGGACCACCGCTAGCTACCGGATCGAGAAAGCCGAGTGGGCTAAACCGAGCAGCTGGTAAAAAAAAGTCTTGGGTTTGTGCTCCGTGTCCGCCAAGGGGCTGGATGGAAGATCATAGACCCTCTGACCCTCCGCAGGGCGATACCGATACCCATTTTTGGGAACATGCACCGGAAAATAGAGGTGCCTGTGAGGAAAGATCATCTCCAAGCCTCGCCGCCCCCATGCAAGCCACTCCCTTTGACAGATGGGGTCAACTGTACACTCCCCCCTTAAAACAAAACCAAAGGGAAAAAAAAAGAAGGTGGTGGTGCCCTTGCCTGCATGCTGCAGCATCCTGGCCCCGGCCCCATGGCCAACTTCGGGAAGCGGCGCCGGCGCCGGGCCTGGGAGCCGATCGCGACCACCTCGGAATACGACAATGGGAAGAAGGAAGGATGGGACAGCGATCAGAGCAAGGGAAAAGGAAAAAGAAAAGAGACAAAGAAAAAAGGAAAAATTGTTCACCTCGGTGGAGGGGAGGATCGGGTCTCCATGCCGATTGCGGCTTCACCGCAGGTTTGGTGGCCCGAAAGTAGGGCGAGATTGTGCGCGCGAGCCTTTCGCTTTGGGGGGTTTTTTTCCCCCTCCGATTTTCCCTTTCTTTTTCCAGACCGCCATCTTCGCCGGCAGCTTGTCCCCGCACGCTTCCGAGTGGCCGCAGCGGGCACTGCCCCGAGCCTCTACGGCCAATCTGTGCTCGACAAGTCTCAGCCCGTGTGGCAGCCACAGCAACCAAGAACAAAAAAAAAAATGATAAAAATTAATAAGTAACAAGTAATAAAATACCGCCACGGCCCTCCCCTTCCCGGTGTGGCTGCGGTCACCGGCCGATGCACGTGAAAAAAAAAAGAAGAAAAGCCGGTCTAGGCCTTTCCCACGTCCAAGGATGGGCAGATAGCAAAAGGGTGCCGGAATGGCCCGGACGAAAGGCGGTCAAGCGTTGTCCTCTATCTCCCCGTCGAGCCTTCCTCCCCAAGCACACACACACACACACCAGCCCTTCCCACCCACCATCACGATTAGACACCTGCAGTGCCGGCCGACAACTGGCTATCTTGAGGGTGTACCATGTGCATGAACCAAAGGAGAGAAAGAAAAAAAAAGATACGTCTGCCCGGCGGCATGTCCAGCGCATCGGACAGCAAGCAAGGCCAGCCGGCCGGCCAGCCGCCTGCCCGGTTGTTTTTCTTTTTCTTTTTCTTTTCTTTATTTTTTTTTTCACCTATTTTTTTTCTTCTTCTCCTCTTCTACTCGCATCCTGTTACCTCATCCGGGGGGCCTAGATCCGGAACAATGCATGACCGAGCAGGAAGTCGAACCAGAAGTATGGATTTTGAGCTCGCGACTGGAGGGGGGATCAACATCATACGTAGGTACATAGCGGGCTGGCCAACGCACAACCCATCATGCCATGTGTGTCTATGTAGGTGCCGGCCGTAAGTCGCTATTTTCCAAGGGAAAAAAATAAAGGCGGATGGGGGAAGCGGGGGGTGGACTTGGCTTTTCCCCCACGGTTTCCCGCACTTTTTTTTTTTTTCTGTAAAACAAAAGATAAATAAAACAGCAACAACACCAACAACGAGACGCTGCTCCTCTCCCCAGGGCTTGCATCGCGGACGATAACAGCCAGCCAGCCAGCCAGCCAGCCCCCCGTGGGGTGGGCGGCGACCATGAGGCGCAGGGCGGCCCGACATGTGTTTGGGTTTCCCTGAATCGAGTGGCTGACCGCCATTGTTGTTGTTGCATGCCAGCGAAGAGTTGAGACCAGGACGAAAAAAAAAAGAAAAAAAGAAAAAAAAAACCCCCCAAGGCTCGCGCCCCCACCCTCAGCTTCCGAACGGGTAGAACTTGCGCCTTGATGGTCGCCACACACCCCCATACCCACATTCTTTTCCCTCCGGAGCCGGTCCTGTTGTGCATGTAGGCTTGCGGCACAGCAACAGCACTACAACACTACGTACGGGCCAAAGGGGGAGGGGGCACAAGACGAGGTGCTAGCTAGTCAGTCCGTGAGGCGAGGCGTGATGTCGGTGCGAGGCGTGCTTACCGCTGTTTGGTCCGGAGATGCAGCTTCTGTAAGGAGGAGGAGGACCTGCTGGTGAAGCTGTAGGTAGGTGTTTTTTTTTTTTGTTTTCCTTTGGGTGGGCTTGGTTCTTGGGTCTTGGGGGAAAACTATTCGCCGTGTCAAGTTGTCCCGTTTGTGTCGTGGCACTTGGGCTTTGGGTGTCCATGTCACCTGGGAGCAAGACCGCTCCCGGCCGGTTCTGGAGAGAGCTGGATGGGGTGCCTCTGTGTCTCTGGATGTTGGGTGCTGACGGCATTGCAGTATATTCTCCATTAGCTCTGGCAAACGTATGCGAATGACTAGTAAAACAGTACTGGACTCTTGGTAGCCAGTTACTACATCCTGTCCTCTCTCCATATTCTCTATGCCAACTTTGCTATTCCGTCGTCCAAGACGTTTGCGGACTTGTTCCCGGCGTCCGTTGCGATGAACATTGGGCATCTCCCGCAGGACACGGGAGAAGAGAACCAAGAAAGTTGGTACTAGGATAGAATGCTGTCAAGGTCGTCGAGCTTTCATCTCCATCGTGCCCTGCACCCGTCGCCCCGATTACAACCAGCACCACAAAACCATACTCGGTCAGGCTGTGACAAGCTGATCGAGTGCCACAAAGGTAAGAATGTGTCGCCCAAGGCAACGCTGAGTGCAGGTAGTATTCCATGTCTAGCAAGTAAAACCCCATCGGGGTTTGTAAACGTTTGCCAACTGCGAATGATTTCCAAATGCGAATCGCCAGACCCGTCCTCACCAAGTGAAAAAACACACATGCTACTTCCCGCAACACTCGCGCCTTCCGCCTGCAGTGCTTGGGGGAGCTCGGCTATTTAGAGGCAGATTCCACGCCGAACCCTAACTTGGGGAGACTTGTGGCGTCGGTGGTGACGAGGCAGGAGCGCACAAGCAACGCCGGGCGCCGACCCAGCCTCTCGGTCGCTTCCGTATGACCACCGCTGGGCAAGCTGGTAGACCCAAGGTAGACCTGGCATTCAAATGCCTCCGCTCGGACTCTTGGGATTATCCCTTTGAAAAATGCTTAACCCATATTGCGATTGCGACGTCTTGAGGGCCATCTCGCATCGATATGCTTCCTCCCGGAAAGGCCTACATATTTCCATCTCTTCCTCAACGTTTGGGCATCTGGCCCAGCCGAGACTGGGGTGCTGCCTAGAGGGGCGCTGTCCACCGGCAATATCGGTTTTGGGTGCGCGGGTTGAAGTTGCGTACCCGTGTCTCACTGTTGCCGTGTCGGGTTCCTAGATGGTGAGCTGCGCAGGCTGCCCGAGGGGACGACGGCTGGAAGTGCTTCTCGTAAAACTGTACGCCGGACGGCGTCCTTTGTGAGCAGCGTCCTGTCGCTGACATTGGGCGAAACACCCTCCCACATTCTTGCGAGGATACCTCCGGAGAAGTACTTGATCGGGAAAATAGCATTGGCGAGTGGGTGGATTCCATGACCAGTGAGTCCTCGAGTCCGATGGGAACCGATTCTGATGCTTTCTGTCCAAGAGTAAGAGGGAAAAAAAAACGGAATTCAGCCAACCCACTGCAAGAGTTCGAATGCTACAAAGACGGTCAGAACCTCCATGTTGGCATTCGAGTCAAAAGACACGCGCCCCACGATGACGCTTTCCAAGATGAGCAGGCTGCAGGATATTTCTTGATGACTCCATTCCGGGCCATTGGTAGCAGGTTTAGCGTATCAGAATGCCGTCGGGTTTGATGTCGAGGTCAATCCAGTTTCTACCGTGCATCTCCCGTACGGACCTCGGCGACCTGCCCCCGCAAGATCTTGGGCGGGCGTGGCGGCGCGGCAAGAGGCCCGGAAGGGGAGGTTCATGTCCTTCGAGTCCATCATCCGCTACGCCACCGCACATATCCCCAAGCAACCCAAATACCTCACAATCCTGGGCCTCCTGGGTCCGCTATCAGCAACCAGCAAACCCGACGGCTGTCTGGATTCGTAGCCTGCAATAGGGGAAGCCTAAAGACAGGATGATAAATAAAATAGCATCAAGTTTTGGTTGTTCAAAGGTGGGCTCGAAAGGAAAGGCGGAGGAGGAACAAAGGGCCGGTGGTGGCACCTCGCTGCCGCAACCGGGAAGGAAAGGAATCACAGCCCGTTCCAACGGAGCCACCAGCCACAACCCGCACCCTGATGGCAAAGCGACCCAACGACACGGCCAAGAAAGGCAGGACAGGACCGCTCCAAGCACGGCTCAATCATGGCCCGAACGACCGACAAGCCGGATACAACCAACCTGGCCAAACTGAACCACCCCGTTACCCCCAGAACCGGGATCCCCCCCCGAGACCCCGAGACCCCGAGACCCCCGGGCCCTCCCCGGGCACGCCTGGCCTGATAGCCCAAAGTAATCATCCTCTATTGATACAACATGAAATCGGGAATGGAAGGCGACCGCGCAAGACAGAATCACCGGGCGACATGGCAGGGTCGGCGGCCTGCCAACTGAGTTCTGATCTGGCTCGCCCTTGCTATGGTTAAGGGCTTGGGGGTTTGCGATGCTGATCTCCCTGGCTGCTGCTGTGGTCCTGCGGCGATAAGCCGAGGTTGCTGTTGCTGTTGTTGTGCTTCCGCCTGCGTTCTGTGATCCCGCGGGGACATTGGGAGAATGAAAACGCAGGGGTGCCTGTCTATTTAGACAGCCTGCAAGGAGGGAGCTGAAGTTGAAGCACGAGAAAAACGAAGTTGGAGTAGGAAAAGCTACAGTTGGAGCAGGGGAAACTGAAGCCAAGGCAGGAGAAGCTAAAGTTGGAGCAGGAGCACAGAGCCCATCCTCGCTGCTTCCCTTGTCGAAGCCTGCCATCATGACTAGCGCCGCCAACGCCGCGACGAGACCGCCGTTGTTCGTCTGTGGGCGCCCGCTCGGAGTTGCCATCAACGGCGGCGGCTTGGAGTACTTGATCGCAGCCTTGTCGTTTTGTTCGAACGCGGACATGGCGACGCCCTGACTGTAGCAAGAACAGGAAGAAAAAAAAAAAAAAAGCGTCGAAACAAAGGACCGCAATGGGCAGCAAAGGACCGCAAAGCACGAGCCCTCTCCTGTCTCGATTAGGTAGGACATGCCCCTTTGAGCCGTATCATCTTCGAGTGAAAGAGGTCACCGCATTCCCATCGGCATTCCGGGGCCGCATCGTTCTAAGCCGCGCTCCACGCGCTTCCAGTGCTGCTGCTGCTGCTGCCGCCACTGCCTTTGCGGACTTGAGTATCTTCTGGTTTTTGCGCCGGCCGCGGGGCAGGGGCGGGGCGTGCGTAGCGGCGGCGGTGGCAGCCACGGCCGCAGGCGCCTCGGGGGATGGTGCTGCTGCTGCTGCTGCTGCTGCTGCCGCTACTGCCTTTGCGGACTTGAGTGTCTTTTGTTTTGCGTCGACCGCGGG
>NW_008804546.1:6158530-6164062 GCF_000145635.1 Gaeumannomyces tritici R3-111a-1 | reverse complement strand
GTCTGGCGGCGCCTCATCACCTTGTGCCTCCGCATCTGGCGGCGCATCTTCGTTTGGCGCCTCCTCTGTTTCGTCTGGCGGCGCATCATCATCTTGTGCCTCCGCATCTGGCGGCGGCTCCTCCTCATCTGCCTCATCCTCCTCGTCTGCCTCATCCTCCTTGTCTGCCTCATCCTTCTTATCGCCCGCCTCCTCCCCGTTTGACAGCGCCTCCTCCGTTGCGTTTAGCGCCGCCTCCTCGTCTGGCGCCGCCTCCTCGTCTGGCGCCTCATCTATTTCGTCTGGCGGCGCGTCCATTGCGTCCGCCGGCGGCTCCTCCTCCTCCGCCGGCGGCTCCTCCTCCTCCACTGGCGGCTCCTCCTCCACTGGCGGCTCCTCCTCCGCCGGCGGCTCCTTCTCATCTGCCTCCTCCTCCTCCTCGTTTGGTGGCGCCTTTTCCGCTGTGCTTGGCGGCGCTTCCTCCGTTGCGTTTGCCGGCTCCTCCTCGTTTGCCGGCTCCTCCACCTCTTCCGCCTCCTCCGCCTCCTCCGTCTCGTCTGCTTTGTCATTGTTAAGCGCCTCCTCTGTTTCCTTTGCCTCGTTTGTCTTGCCCTTGTCTGGCGCCTCCTCCGTCTCGTCCGTCGTGTCCTTGTCTTTGCCCGTCGTGCCCTTGTTTGCCGTGTCTTCGTCCGTCTCCTCCACCCGCCTGCGCTTCCCCGGCTGCGACTCCACCATGTCCTGCACTCCGCCAGTGTCGTCCGTAGGCCCCCTTTTCTCGGCGCTGCCAGCTCTGCCGCTGCTGCCCTCGCCTGCCACATCCTGCTGTTCCCCCTCAATTTTCTCGATTTCAGACAACCACCCAATCAACCCTGCCCTGCTGCTGGTCGGCTATAGCTTTGTGCTTCTCGTAGCCCCACTCCCTGGCCTCCTCCTGTTCCCGCGCGGTCCTGGCGAGCGGGAAGAGCGTAAACTCCTCGAAGGCGAGATACTCGACAAACGTAGTCCACTGGTCCTGCGCTTTGGGGTCCGGCAGCAGCTTCAGGGGCCGCCGGGGAACGAACCCTTGGGGAAGCCATGACCTCACGTCCTCGGTGTGCCTTTCGACGTCTTCTTCGGCCTCGCCGCAGTCGTGATACTCCCGCTCCCATCTCTTGCGCGCATCTTCTTCGAAGCTCGGGCTAGCCACGCTTTCGCGGCCCTTGGCCGTCATGAGGAGGTCGCGCTTGTACGTGCCGAGATATTCCTCAAACCCGGGCTTCCTGCGTCTTCCGTGCAGCTGCCATTCGCGAAAGTCCTTCCACCGGTCCCATTGTCTTGAAAGGGCGCGCCACTTATCGGGACCCGCTACGAAGTCATCGTCATCTACGCTCCACGGCCACAGCAGTTCGGCGTACGCGTCCGGGTCCATTCTGATACCCCACAGGAGGTCGGCGTCGAACAGCGGCCGGCCGTTGTCGTCGAGGAGCGCCTGGTAGCACTTGGTATCGTAGCCGCAGGGATTGTACACGATGGGATTTGATTCGGGAATCGGGGAGTTCATCTGTATCGGGCGATGCTGCGACACCGGACGATCGTCTGGTTCAAGTGGGATTCCCTCCAGCCGCCAGGAGAGGTTACTTGCGTCAACCGGTCGTGAAAAACCGCATGCGTGGCTGATTACGGGAGAATGCATGACTTCCTTGTTCTGACCTGCGTGGGAGGTTGTCGAGGACTTGAGGCTGTGGAGCTGGCGGGAGACGGGTAGGTTTTTTTTTTCATGGAATACAGAATAATCACACAGAAGCCGAACCCCAAGCCACCCCTGCGATGACTTATAGGGGAACAGGCGGGGGTGGCGGGTACGTGCCTCTATCTCTCTGTAAAGATGCCCAGCCTCACTGGAATGCCGCCTCAGTTACAATTCCGTTTCTTCCATGCATGCCGTTTGCATCCCATCACAGTTGCTCCCATTCCACACAGCCACCGGTTGTGGTTAGCCACTCCCACACAGTCCTATTCCTCCCTACGCCGCTTGCTTCCCCCAGCCGACAACCCCCGAGGGCTCTCAGAACCAGGGCCCCTATGAAAAATGAAAAATGATGACTGCGTTAGTTTCCATGTCCATAGATGAAAGGTGGATAGTGGAAATGGCACTTACGTGCTGGTGGACCTGGGTCTCTTGGCCGAGCGCGTCGCACTAGCCTCTTCATCGAGAAGCGCCTCCCGGCTTGGGGCACCCGACGGCCCATCTTCTCGCTCCCGCGGCTCGACAGTGGTGTTCCGAACGGTGTTGCCGCCACTGCTGATGCAGTTCGAGCCAGAATCCCAGTTCGAGACACCCCCGACGCTGGATTCGTAAAATCCGCTGCCCTGAGGATCGTGGAGCCATTCCAGCATCTGCTGTACACCTACATTTGCATAGGGCGGGGCTTCCGTCTCGGAAGGCGAGGCTGCCGTCTCGGGGGGCGGGGCTGCCGTCTCGGCTGCCTTCTCGGCTGCCGTCTCGGCTGCCGTCTCGGAAGGAGAGGCTGCCGTCTCGGGGGGCGGGACTGCCGTCGAGGCTGCCGTCTCGGGGGGCGGGGCCCTGTGGGAGCGGTTCTCTTCTCCTCGATCGCTACCGCTTTCGGGAGCGATATTGCTGTCCGGCCAGAGTTTGAGGGCCTCCTCGTGGCACTTCTTCGCCGTCTTTCGGTCATCTGTGTCGAGGCAGAGCATCCAGTCCAGAACGAACGATAGCAAATCCTTTCGTCGGCCTTGCAGATGATTCTGCCCATGTTTCTCTCCCGCCCACTCGCGGATCCTCCTGCACCAACGCACTCCGCTGCTCTCCTGCTTGGGGAGTTTACATAGGAGCTCGACGAGAACAACCCCCAGGGACCAGATGTCCACAAGAGCTGTATAACGCTTCTTCTTGAAGGTGCGTACCTCATGTACCTCAGGGGCCAGGTAGCGGTCTGTGCCCAAGACGGATCCACGCTCAGCTCCCTCGTTTGACAAGCCAAAGTCTGCGAGCTTGATGAATAGCTCGTCTTTGCGGCGGTGCAAGATCAGGATGTTGTCAGGCTTGATGTCTCTATGCATGATGCAGCCTGGCGAGTGCGAGTGCAAGTAGGCCAGGGCGTCCAAAGACTGCAGAAGCATCTGCTCGCATTCACGCTCGGTGAATGCTGTTTCGCCGTGAGAACTGAGGTGGTCGCGGATGGAGCCCCCGGGCATGTATTCCAGATCCAGCCACGGCAACGGCTCCAGACTCCAGCGTTTCAACGACACAATGTGCTTCTGTGAACGAAAGGTTAGCGATCTGCAGCAGGTTAAGGGTGATGAGAGATAAATGGGGCACAAACGTGGCGGATCTTCTTCATGATGCCAATCTCCTGCTTCCACAGACGAACAAGAGTAGCAAGATCAAGGCCTGGGGCTTTTTTCATTTCCTTGCGCGCATACTCCGTGCCGGTCCTGACGTCCCAGACGTGGTAGACTTCCCCAAAGTTACCCGCGCCCAATATCTTTCGTATTGTCACTTCCACTCCGGGGGCAGGGGCAGGGGACACTGCTGGGGCATCCAGCTGGGGGACTGTGGGGACGATGGAGGACAGGTCGAAGGAACCGCTACTATAATCGGGGCTGTCCATCGCACGCGTCGTACCGATGCGGAATTTGTCCACTCTGTCCCGGTAGGACTCGGACCTGTAATCGTGTCGAGGTATGATGAGTCGGAACTGCACCATTTTAGTCACCCTGACGTCGACCTCGTCTACTTTCTGTAGAAACTGGGGACCTCCCACGACCCAGCCGAAGTCCCGCCATGGACCCAGTTTTTGCTTGTCATAGATGACGGTGGTGCCGTCCGTGGACCCTAGGTCTTGGATGACAAGGCGGTGGCTGTCGTCGAAGGTCAGCGCAAAATGACGTCTGCTGATGTTGGGAACCTGGAACTCGACGTCTTTGGAGCTGCCGACCCTGAGGCCATGGCGGGTCTTGAGGATGCTGTCGAAGGTCACCCGTATACAAGGCTCCCAGTCCAGATCGCTGTCCTTGTCACCTCCCCTTCCCGCCGTCTGCTGTAGCTCCTGCCTTGTGGGGATTCCCGCAGGGCCCGGTTGCGGCGTCTGGCGCCTTGGGCGCAGGTACAGCGGGCTCGCCTTCTTAAGCGCTTCGATGCTTTGCTTAGCGCCGTAATATCCCTGGGTACCTATAGCTGGGAAGAAATAAGCTGCGACATTGCCATCGTCGGGGTCATGGTTGCCCCGGTCATCCATATCGTGATAGTATCGATAAAGAGTAATGAGTGCGTGATGGCCGTAAGCGACAAGGAAGGTCTGGGGAACTGAAAGCGGCTGTGAGTGTCGGGAGTTTCGCTGGCTATTGGGAAGAGTCAAGTAGTTGGTTTGCTAAGAGTCTGCCTGGTTCTTTGGTATTGCAAACACCCCACCCGCTTTCACCTTGCAGGATCCACAGCCCATTCGGGAATAGAATCGAGGAAACAGGAATAGAAATGAACAGGAGTGGAAACACCGACACCTTCCAAAGACTGTAGAGGCTGCGATCTGATAACGGTTTCCTAATTTGGCTTGCTATTAGTACATAGCTTCCCCGAAAAAAATCACAGCCAAAGGCATGTCTTTTTTCACTTGTTTCCACTTCGACAATACCTTATTTAATACTGAAACCTGCACGACGCGTTTCCGGCGCGACAAGATGATCCATCAATATTGTTGAGCCCAGCTGGTGGGCGCGTGCCTGACGGGAAAGCGAGGAGGAGCACGCGAATGCAGCCCCACAGCGCTCAGCGATCACGGGATCGCTGGGCTATGTCCAGGATCCACCTGCTGCATCTCTCTTCCTCTCTCTCCCGTGCGCAAATGTACGGTTTTACCTCCCCACCGAGACGACTGTCAAACACAAACATTCCCCGAGCCTACGAACAACAGGAGTATCAAGCTCCTACCAACAAATGTAACATTTACAACCCTTGCACGTGTGTACAGGTTCACAAAGGGGAAAGCAAAACCCACGGCACCAACAGGTCCGATCCCTGGGACCTGTACCATGAATTCCTGACGGAGCTGTGGCGCCGCGAATGAGCCCTCGGGGCGCGCATAAAAACTCGCCGGGCGTTGCCACGAGGGCGAGCCGGTCTCCATGTTGGTTTCGGGCACTGGTGGTTTCGAGTATGAGTCACCGGGTTGTCGCATGTTCGATAGGAGCACGAACTTGGCGGACCTGGGCGGTTGCCTCCCAAGCGAGACCGGATGCCGCGGCGGCGGCAATGGTGACAATGGTGACATGGGCCGAGCAGGTGCTCGCTGGGCGAACACATCTTTTGGCCCGAGCCAGATGGCGAGACTATGTACCATCCGTGTGGTCGTCAAGTAGAGGTGGGAGGCTCTCTCGATGCTTCGACGGAGGGAGATGCCCGCGTAGAAGGGATGTCATAGACCATGGGATGCCCGCAATGGCGGGTGCTCACAAGGGGAATGGCCCGGCCCGGCGTCATGATACACGGTGCCGGCTAGGCAGAGAAACGAGCCGGCGCGATGTTCAACCCCGAGGAGGGAGGCTCATTTCAGCGAC
>NW_008804546.1:6142624-6158391 GCF_000145635.1 Gaeumannomyces tritici R3-111a-1 | reverse complement strand
CTCGACGTGAAAAACGGAGAACTCTATAATTTTTCTTGAAGCCGAGCTGTTACCCAGCCTCCAACAACCCGCCTTTGCCCGGCCGCGTCTGTAACCCGTCGAGCCGGCTATACAGCCACTGGATGACCGAGGTCCACGAGAGGAACAAGGCCCAGTTGGGACGAGCCAGGGAACGCACGAAGCACTGGGCCGACCAACGGCGAAGGCCGCTGCCAGTGCTCACCGAAGGGACAGCTCGTTGTGCTCAACGGCCGGCACGTCAAGACCAAGCGACCTGTCAAGAAGCTGGACGCCAAAATGCTTGGCCCTTTCCGCGTCGCCAAGGTCATTTCCCCAACTGCCATACGGTTAACTTTGCTCAAGGCCTGGCGAATCCACGATGCCTTCCACGTCTCCCTCATAGAACCTTACCGCGCTAGCATTCAGGCTCGACCTAACCCTGAGCAGTTCCTACGAGAGACCCCTCCCGTAGAGACGGAGTATGGTGTGGAGGAGATTGAGGACTCCATGGTTAACCCACGGGGAAGAGTTCTTTACCGCGTCAGGTGGGAAGGCTACCCTAAGCAGGAAGACAAGACCTGGTAACCCTGCGACAACTTCGTGGGCGACGGAGCCAAGGCGGAAGTAACCTCGCCCCATCAACGGCACCCAGATAAGCCTAGGGACGAGAGAGTCCCCCGGGCGGCGGAATCAGGAAAGCATCGGGCTCCGGAGGCCGAGAACCCCCGGCCCCGCAAGCAACGCCGGATAATGTAGACTCTGGACTCGGGACTCGGGACGAGCCCTTAGAAGAAGGGGGATTTTGCCACACGGAGGCGCCCAACAGGCCCGGCTTCAGGCATCAAAGCGGCCGGGCCGGCCGGCCCAGCCACTAAAAAAAAGAGCGGCCAATCGTTTTTTTTCTTCGAGATCGCAGGGTAGCAACAAAGGGCCCTGCATAGACTTCTCGCACGGGCTATATAAACCCTGCTACCCCCCTTGATTCCCTCGAGAGATTCTGCTTCATTAAGCATCTCTTGAGGCCATGATTACAACTGAGATCTCATTCAAGCGGCTACTAACCCTTGTTAGCCACTGCTTGACTCCGCTTTGTTGAGGGGATAGCTCAGGCAAGGTAGGCGAAAACCTTAGACATGGTAGGAAATAGCAGACCTCAAAATCTCAGCCAAGGTAGCAAAAGGGTTAAATTGCGTATGCGCTGAATATGCAATACATACGCATTTTTTAAAATGCAATAATAAATAAAGTTTAAAGTAAAAAATTAAAAATAAATTATTAAATTTAAAATAAAATAAAACGTTTAATATAAATTTTAATTTTTATTTATTTATGTAGTATTTTATTATGTTTTATTATATTTGATTCTTTTTATTTTTACAATTTTTTTAATTTTTTTTTTAATAATTGCATATGCGTTGCATACGCAATTTAAACCCATTTTAGCTAATGTGGGAGAAAAAATAAACCCCATTGGGGAATTTTTCAAACTTCCACCTTGTTTGAGGCGATCGCACATCTTTTTTTATAATTTGTTTTTTAAAATAATTGTAAATATTTTAAAACAAAAATAAGTATTTTAAAAAAAAAATTTATATAAATATACGTATTTAAATTGCGCGCTATATGTTATTATCCAAAAGCACGGATTTTTAATGAAATTTGGTAAAGGTACTTGGACAGTTTGTTGCAGTGTAACTCCGCTGTTCTGTGGTAAAATAGCTAAAGTCTGTGGCAATATAGCCGTCCTGTAAGGGGGACGTGCCAGAGTACCGCTCCACTACATAGACCAAAAGATCCAACAGTTCAATCACTTCGTGATTGAACCCTCTGGCACCACAGTATATCAAGCCCCGAAGCCCCTGTAGCCAACGCTCCAAGCAACCCCGTTACACGTCCCCGTCAAAAGCCTGCCTACCACCGCTGGGGCGGAAAGGGTTTAGTGTACCGAGAACCCCTCTTCCTAACTGTCGTTCACGGCGCATCTCCGTCAGGCCTCCGGGCTTCCGGGCCAGCTGGCCTGCTAAGCTCCCGCTCCAATGCCACCCAGGCTCAACCTGGCGCTAACAAGGAGCCCGAGTGCGGTCGATCCGTCGGAGCGCACTCCGTTTTCTTCGGCATCGCGAAGAACCCAGTCGATGTAATCCCCCGCCCCCGAAAGGTGCAGGATGTGCGCGATCGCACGATGAATGGCGAGTAGACGAGACGAGGGCGGGTCGATGGTCTTGTCTTGGGCGAGGTGAAGGGTCCGTATGACGGGTAACCCCTGAGTTTGATCGACGAGTGGATCGAACCCATTGATGCGATACGTATGCGGGGGCCGGCTATCAACAGGCTCGAAAAAGATCTGGAAGGAGCCGAATTCCGAGTGGAGATGTTGAGTTAAGCTGATGGCGTTGTAGGGCCGGTCGATTTCGGCGCCCTCAATCAGGTGCACAACCCCCGGATCAAACATGTTCAGAACATCCAGGGCCGCTTTTCTAGCGGGGTCCAAAAGGGAGTTTGAAGAACTTTTGGCCAGTGAGTGCGGGAGGATGTGAGCAACCTCCAAATGGGCAAATTCATGCGAACTGAGCGGGAGGCCATCATCGTCCAGAGCAGGGTCTCTAGTTGCCGCTTTGAGGCGTTTACGGGCTTCCGTGATGTCGAATTTCCGTGAAATTACGCAGCAGTGGTGATCGCGGACGAGACAGAGTCCACGCAGAGCCGAGACACGGTCTGGCGTGCCGACGAAGGATTGGGGCAAAGAAGAGCCCTGTGCCCTCTGAATGGCGGAGTGGGTTATAGGGGACGGCTGGGGCGTCTTGTTGGAAGCAGCCTTGAGCGGCAAAAAGAAGTTGTTCATCAGGTACTCTGCGAAAGCATCCACCGAAGTGCCGAGGCCCGCCGCTACCTCCGTGTTCTCAAAGTCGATGTCGGCATCCGTGACATTGCCGTCGAGCGGAAGGGCCAGAGATTCGAAAAAGCTCGTCAGAAAGAGGCTCTTGGACTGATCGGAAATCGTGTATTCGTAGGTGAGGCGGACAAGCGCGGGGCGGTTGTAGCCCTGCCGCGGCCTCTGGTTTGAGGCGGCGGCAGCGCCGGCCGGCGCTTCGAGGTTCTCGAGAATGTGATACAAACGTGCTTTGGCTTGCGCCCTCGTATCATCTGGCAACAGGGCGGGAGTTCCGGCAGGCAGGATCATCATGCCTTCGAGCGACGAGCGGTGTCGATTGGGCGACTTTGCCTTGAAGGGATTTATCCCCATTTCCATCTCGGTATCCATCTCGGTGGGATCCATCTCGGTGGTAGAACGAGTGGCCAGATAGGTGTGAGCTTGTTGCCGTTTTGACGGCGTCGAGCTGCTCCGGCGCGGGGCTCGGAGCGAGCAGCTCATCGACTTAGCGGTGGGTGAGTTGGTCCGTGCTCCAACGATGGCTCATCTCCTCTCCACAGTGGGGAGTCGCGTGAATTTATGGTGGTTTGTGCTTAAAGCGCCCCATTCGAACAAAGCGAGTAGTTAGCTCAGCCAAGGTAAATTTAAATATTAAATTTTTTTTAAAATAATAAATAAATAAAGTATTATTTATTATTTATTTCAATTATAATTATTTAGAATAATACAGGGTTACTTTTAATATATATAATAAAATAAAATAAATTTCTTTTAATTTAATTTAATAAATTTTTTCTTTTTTGTTGAAAAAACGTCATTTTTATTATTTAAATATAACTGCTTTAAATGCTTAAATGCTTTGGGTATGTCTAAATGCGTTAGTTAAAATGGTACTTAAGGTGTGATAGGTCAGACCACTAGGTGGTGCCCGGCAGGTGCCGAAGTAGTGTTATTCTACGAGATAAGGAGGAAGGAGGAAAGGGTTGTGTCCTTGTCCTTGGAAGAGTCGGGGTGGTTCCTATATACATAAGTCCTGGCCCAAGGGGCACCCCTTGGGTCACGTGATCCGTGCCCAGCACGGATCCATAACATAAGGTTTGGCTGGTGGGATAGTGCGCAACCATGCTCGCACGTGTGCACAAATGATTTTGTGGTAGAATAGCTAAAGTTTTTGGCAATATAGCCGTCCCGTCGCTCCTGGTCCAGCAACAAACCAGCAGCAACATCTTATTAGAGCCTGAGCTATCCCCCGGGTCTGGCAGCTGATACACACTCAGGACGCCGTAGTTTCTATCTGCTGATAAGCTAGCTATCTGCTACCTTGCTAGTCTAGGTGGTATCGAGTTGTGGCTTCCCTTTCCCCCACGGACGTCTTTGGGAGAGGGTTTCTGGCGATGTGCGGCTCGGCTGTTGGTGTGGCAAACGCTGTATGTAATAAGGGGGAACTCGTGGATCCCAGGGGGGAAGACAGGGTTGCATCCCACCACAGGGCTTTTCCATGACTTGACGGCACATTAGACCTAACGGCGGGCCAAAAGGAGGGTTTCAAGCACCATGCTGTGGGCGCGTCCGAACCTGTTGCCCCAGACGCGTGTTTTTGCCTGGCTGCCTGGCTACCTGGCTGCCTAGCCAGTTGGGTGCTGCTTATCGAAGCTCGATGTTGTGATAGAATAAAGCTGGCGGGCCAATCAGCAGCCGCGTTAAATTGAATGGCACAAGCAACTTGCCGTCTCGTCCGATGGGTGGGGACCGAGCTGGAGGACCGATTCGGACTGATCTGATGTTTTGTGATTTTGACTTGCCGTGCTGGCAGAGGGTACCCTGGCACCTTGCCTGTGTGCCTGTGTGGGGGAGAAGCTGTGACTAGTTGAGCGTCCGTCGTGGATCCAGCCAGGGTGCTGACCCACCAGACCTGCCAATTTAAACGCGCCCCCTTTTTTTCTTTTCTTTGTTCACTTTGCTTGTGATGGCCGCCCGAGGGATTTGGCACCCTGTGTTGCATGTATAACATGTACCTAATCAGCGGGAGGCAGGTCCAAATTAATTTGCCAGGACTGCAAGGGGAGACAGAAAAGGGACAGTCGGCCGTCCATCTAGGTCGGCGCAACTCGCAAGAACCCGGGTGCCAAAATGCGCGTACGCGCGCGTCATGCGTGTCGATTCTCGTGTTGTCCAAGATGGTTGCATTTCTATTCCTTGTGCTTCGCTGGCTGCGGGTGCTGCGCAATTCCAAGACATGCAGATGCCCGCACCCGTACCGAAAAGCCTCTGGAAGCCGTTTTCCGTGCGGTCCTTCTGCCTCGCCCGCGTTTGGAAGCGCGGACATGTCCTAGACATTTTCTGTGCCTTCTTTGTTCTCCTCTGCTGCTTGCATCGTTTGTGGGAAAGTGGGCACTTGGTTGATGATGCGCTGTGGAAAACTGCCAGAACCCCAGAGGCACAAAATGCATACAATCGAATCGAGGCTTATCCCTGATTAGATCCCTGATTAGAGATTTGACCAAGTCCAAGGAAAAACAGGGCCCCTGAGCATTTCTCAGGTCCCCATTTCTCAGGTCCCCACTCCTGCACGCCTGTGCCTTGCATGAGCTGCACGTCGGCCCCCATCGTGTTCCCGCCAGTGCCACCCTTTCGTGCTAGGCCGAGATGATGACGGCCTGGCGTGCTCTGCTACTCTGCTCCTCTCGACTCCTCTCGCGTCCTTGTGCAAGCTCGGAAAAGGGAGCTGCGTGGTACCAACCTTGCCTTTTCGCTTAGGGGACATCTTTGGGCCAGCCTCACTTTTACCACTTTTTCCTTCTCCTTCCTTTTCGCTCGCAGCCAGCTCTCGCGCTCGACAACAGAGACAACCAAGGGAAAAACACCACGGACAGACGGCCTGGGTTGCGCCGCTGCATTTTCATTCTTCCTTATTCTTCGACACACTTGATCACTTTCCTCTGGAACGAAAGCCTTAGCCTTGGTCCGTCTCTTGAGCCCACACGCTTCTGGACTCTCCTTTGTGCCCTTACTTTCCCCTTCATTGGCGCCGCCTCTCCCACCGACTGCCAGCGGTGCTTGATAGGCCCGCGCTCGGACGGCGAACTCGGCCTCCAAGAGCCGTCTGGTGCACATAGTAAGTCTCCCACTCATCCTTCTCTCCTTCCTGGCCGGCGCGTCGAGCGGCCCACCATCAAGTGCCGCACTTAGCATGGGAACCAATGGCACTGGCGCCGCCACGCTGCGTCGGGGCAAAAGGCCCCCCCTTTGTTGCGTGCTGCAGCGGGGAAGATTTATCAGCCAATGCATTGCGCTGGTGTCACTTGTCCTCCTTTTGTTCGCTCAAGTCCTGAGCGCAACGGGACTGACATTTTCAGCTCAGGAAAGAACCCAAAAAGCGCGCCAAGAACAATCTTGCGACCGACCGCAGCACGCTTGCGTCAGTATCTTTTTTGCACATTACCGAATCTGTCCGGACAGTGTTTACCAGCCACATCATTGCGCCTGCTTTTTTTCCGACCTCGACATCGAACCGGCATCGAATCAAAAACACACACAAAAACAACAGCAACCAGAAAAAGGGAGAGGCCGCGGTTCCTTGGAATTGATCGTATTTTGGAGCGAGACTGAGGTAGGTCTAGTTTGCGACCCCTTCTGACTGGCGCGACAGCCGTCTGCCCAATCCCATCCCACCAGACTTGGGGGAAGGGATCCTTTGGCGCTGTCGGTTGTGATGTGCACATCCGGGGTGCTTCGTCGCCCTGACCATGGTGGCCATGCCTCGCCTCGCTGCTCAGAGCCGGGTGCTAGCTGCTGGCTGCTAAGGCAGTTGCGCTGTTCGTCTGGAGATGAATCTTGTTTCCTCGGCCCCGTCTGACAATTTGATGCAGCACGATTCGCGACTACCAACCGTCCAGCGTCCAAAATAAGGCAGCATCGTCGCACAGGAAGGAGCAACACAACGCAGCCAATCCATAGCGTTTGCCGCCCGACAGCCCCCCTGCCCAGCCGCCTAACACCTCACCAGCCAGTGGAAATTTGGTCTGGCAAGCGCAGCCTGGCCTTTGAAACGACAGCAGTCACCTGCAGCCCCAGAAGCCCAAAAGCTGTCGGAGCCACCCAACGGCCGTGCCACCCTGCGTCTGCGCCGATCAATGGGCGAAGGCCCTGTCGCGGCAGCAGCCTCCCACCACCACCTCCACCACCATCATCACCACCACCGCGACCGGCTCCCCTCGCACGCTCTGGCGAAGCCGTCGCCGTCCCTGGACTCACCTAGTACTATGAGTCCACCACCACGCCGTTCTTCTCTCGGAATGCTGCTGCGACGAAGCAAGTCGGGCGACCTGAAGGGCAAGAAGGCCCAGGCCCGCGAGGCCGAGCTGCAGAGGCAGCGCGACGCGTCCATCCCCAAGTCGCCGCCCCGCCTGCCCGTCCTCTACAATGGCGCGCCCGCCCCGGAGCTGCAGACCTTTGGCGGCGACGCCCTGCGCCCCGACTCCATCGCCATCGTCTCGGGCCACGCCTCGCCCATGGCCGACAACCACTCCATGCTGTCCAGGCCCTCGTACGACCCGGGCTCCCGCTCCGTCGTCAATGTCCCCCTTCCCGTCCCGCCAATCCCTCAGGGCGCCTGGGTCGACCCCTACGCCCGCACCGAGAGCATGACCCATCGCGGCCGCTATAGCTATGCCAGCAGCGCTGTCAGCACCGTAAACAACCCCAGGAGGGTCCGCAGGCGCAAGGACCCAACCCCTTTCAAGTGAGTCTCAATTCGCCTTGGCTGTCTCGGCTTTTGTTCCTGACCGCTGACGCTCTCCCCTACTGCGCTCTGTAGCATTCTCATAGTCGGAACCCGCGGCTCTGGCAAGACGTCGTTCCTCGAGTTCCTCAAGACCTCCCTGGCCCTGCCTGCCAAGAAACGGGCCAAGAGCACCGCCGCCGATATGGACGACTTCACTCCAGCGCCACCGCCGGTTGGCAACTTCATCCCACACTTCCTCGAGACCGAGATCGACGGCGAGCGCATCGGCCTCACCCTCTGGGACTCGGAAGGACTGGAGAAGAACGTGGTTGACCTCCAGCTTCGCGAAATGTCCACTTTCCTTGAGAGCAAGTTCGAAGACACATTCACGGAGGAGATGAAGGTGATGAGGTCCCCTGGCGCACAAGACACGCACATTCATGCCGTCTTCTTGGTCCTGGACCCTGCCCGCCTAGACCGCAACATCGCGGCAGCCAAGGCACAGGCGCCTACCGGCCACAACGGCAAGTACGTGGTTCAGCCACGCATAGTGGGCGGGCTGGATGAGGACCTGGATTTGCAGGTCCTGCGGACCCTCCAGGGTAAGACCACCGTCATCCCCGTCATCTCCAAGGCCGACACCATCACGACCAAGCACATGGACGTGCTCAAGCGCACCGTCTGGGACAGCTTGAAGAAATCAAACCTGGACCCGCTCCATGCGCTGGGCTTCGACGAGGACGACTCGTCGAGCCCTGACTCTAGCAGGATCGACGAGGAGCCCGAGGAGGACGAAGACGAAGAAGTCCCCGTTCAAGATGGTCGTATCACGCCAACCGACGAGGCACAACCGCAAGTTCTTGGCGAGGATGGCGAGGATGATGGACCATCTGCAGGTGCCGCGTCGCCCGCGTCGCCCGCGTCGAAGCTGTCGAAGCGCGACTCGATCCGCCGTAGCCGGACACAGGAAGAGCTCAAAGACGACGAGCCGCCCTTCATCCCCATGTCCATCATAAGCCCGGACATCTACGAGCCCGACGTCGTGGGGCGTGCGTTCCCCTGGGGATTCGCAGACCCGTACGATTCGGCCCACTGCGATTTTGTGCGGCTCAAGAACTCCGTCTTCAGCGATTGGCGCGCCGAGCTGCGCGAGGCCAGCAGGGAGCAGTGGTACGAGACATGGAGGACAAGCCGGCTCAAGCAGCGCGAGAACGGCAAGGGTAGCGGCGTCCGTCGTTATGCCACGACTGGAGGCATGGGTAATTAAAAGCAAGGAAAAATAATGGAGGGAAAGAAGTGCAAACCAAAAACCCACCACATTCCAAACCCACAGACGCCCGCCGTGCGCCTGTCCGTCCTCCTGCACAACCTTGATAAAGCCTGCAGGGTTCCAACGCCACATACCCCTCTATTTTTTTTGGCTCTTCCACACGGTTTTTTTTTTTTTGGCTCGCTTCACTCTTGCGCGCTTTTCATTGCTTCTCTGCATTCTCCATGCTCTTTTGTCCTTGTCATTTTGCTACTTTTTGAACCGTCCAGCGGCATACCCTTTTAGCACCCGACCTTTTTTCTCTTCTTTGCTATGTTATTCCATTCTCGAGTTCGACTCCGGGGGATGGTTGGCTGCCAGCTTGAAATGTCCATCCAGCTCGAACCTCATTAACATGCTCGGCTACACCCACAAGTCAATCCAGCCCCCTTTTTTACACCCCTCTTTTTTTTTTTTTCTTCTTCTTTCACTTCACTCCCCCTTGTGGAGGAAACGGGATTTTCTTTTAACCGCGGTCGGAGAGGCGTCTGGAACTATCTCGGGTGGTGGTCAAAAGAACCTTTTGTTGTGTTTTCTGTCATCTTCCTCGTCCACCGGGATCCATGGGCTCCCTTTTACTGCTTCCATGTAGTTAGTTTCCCCAAGGCCTTGCTCTCCTCCCTCGCCACTGTCGCGCTCTGTAGTTGACTAGAGTGAATCAATCGTGTCGTGTGTGGACATGTGTCATTCCCATATATGCTCCCGTCTCCCCACTGCCATGTCTTTCCCGTGTCGCCCATCAAAACGACCACCAAACCATGCATGTTGGGTCCTAACCATTCTCCACGGGCTGTCTTGAATCGACGGTCGCAGATGATGCAAACACCGATACTGCATCAATTGAACGCAGGGGTTGTTGAATAAGCTACCTATCTGGCGGCTGCCTCCTCGGTGGTACTCCGCCCAATAACCCCATACTATCTCACAAAACAACCCACACCATATCCCATATCGTTCAAGCCCCAACAGGGAGCGATTTGAAAAACTCAAAGAACGTGACCGCCACCCGGCTTTTGGACATCAAAACCCCCATTACTCAGCCACATGTTCCACGCCTGCAAGAGAGTAGAATAACATAACGAAAAACACAGCCTATATGGCCCCGAAAAATGCAAATCGAAGAGTGGTCCAAGATGACACAGGTAGAGCGTAGTGACCGGTGTCAAAGACCCTCCAATGAAGGGCTGTTCTGGAAGGTTCAATCTTCAGTTCTCAAGCTCCTCAGAACCGTCGCCCTCGCCAGCGTTGAACGCCGCAAGCCGTGACCCGAGGCCGGACCAGAGCCGGCCCTGCAGGCCCTGGTGGGTTTCGCCTGTGCCGGGCTTCAAGCCGGCCGACGATCCAGGGCCGATAGGGCGGAAGCCCTCGTGTTGGTGATCCAGAATGTGAGGGCCTGGATCAGGACCCAATCGACCCCCGCCCATACCCATGCTTGGAACGGCAGCTGCAGGGGTGACCTCTGTCAAAAAGGTTGTGAGCCAGCCTAGGGATTGTGTTAGCTCTATCCAGCAATTAGGTTACTGGCAACGGGGTATTATCATTGAAAGTTTACCTGATGATGTCCATGACGAGATTGTCGGTTCCCATCCAGGCATGTCGGGCCACTCAGACATGATTGGAGTTGCAGATGCACTTGATTCCGCCAAAGCGCTTGTTGCAGACGCTTCCTCAGAGGGCGCGCTTGAAACAATAGTGGATGTGGTGGCGGATGGCCCGTATCCCGTTGTGGTGCTGCTGGGTGGAAATCCGATGGCATCTGTCAGGCTTGTCTCAAACACCACGGTGCTGCTGGTACTGTTGTAGACTGAGGTTGAAGAGGTTGCATTTGTCCTGACCTCGGAGCCGTTTGGAGGTGGGGTAGACGCTGTAAGAGTCGCCGAAGTTGAGGCTGGGAATGTTATAGAACGGGTCGTCGCCAGGGTAGCCGACGAATTATTCGTCACACTCAAGGCAGAGGACATGTTTGCTTCAAGGGAAGCAGACGGAAGCAGAGTCGCAGTCGGCGGCGCACTTGTAACAAATGTGGTAGTGTTACACGTCGTTGTGAAGTTGATCCAAGAGCCGGTTGGGGCGGCCGTTTGGTTGGGGAAGCTGCCGCCGGTAACAAGACCAGATGTAGTGTCACACGAGGTGCTAGTCACTGCAGTACCAAATGTGCCGCCAGTCGGGATCGCGGTCAAAGTCATATTCGAAAGCGGGAATGGAGTACTGGACGTAGCCGTTCTGCTTGTCGAACCAGCGAGAGCTGTTGAGCTGGATACACTGTAGGGCGATGACGAAGGTGGGCCAGATACAGGCAGCACCCCCGACATCTCCGTCTCGTCAGGTGCCAGTGTCGTTGTCGAAACGTTGGTGATAGAAGCCGCAGTTCCTGTTGAACCAGCCGTGACCGTGGTGTTTGACAGAGGGAAAAGGGGAGACGGGCTCGAAGCTGTGGGCCAAGCAGCACTAGTCAAGTTTGAAATAGGATACAGAGGGGAGATTGTCGGAGCCGCGGTAGCAGCTGGTCCAGTGGGACCGCCGTTTGCGGTGGCGTTGGTCAATGGGTATGGCGGCGTTGAGGTTGGGAGGGCTGCCGTGCCGTTCACCAGGCAAGGCCCGATCATCATGCCGCCAGTACACACGGGTAGCGATGTTGGAGAGGCCAATTGGGTCGTGACACATGGGCCGATCATCATGTCGCCCGTGCATATGGTGGCCGGTTGCGGATACGGGGTTGACGACGCTGCAAGGCATGGTCCAGTCATGATGCCTCCGGTACAGATCGGAAGTAAAGTAGCATTCGAGGTCGTGTTGGGCCAAGAAGAGCTGGTGGGCAGCGCAAGGCAAGGCCCAGACATGGGTCCTCCCGTGCAGGTAGGAAGAGATGCGCTCATTGCATCCGTCAAGGAAACCTCGGTGACCGGGCTAGTGGGAGTGGTCGGTATCGCAGTGCCATTGCATGGGTTTCCCATTACGCCTCCTGTGCACACAGGCATGGAGGCGCTCCACGCATCCGTCAATGAGGTCTCAACGACCGAATTAGTTGTCGTAGTTGGTGCCGCGGTGCCATTGCACGGTCCTACCATAGCACCTCCGCTGCAGAAGGGGAGAGAAGTATTCCAGGAATTCGTCAAGGGTACATCGCTAAAGGATGTTGCTGATGTAGTTGGCGGTGGCCAAGTCGCGCCAATGCAAGGCCCCGACATCGAGCCCCCGGTGCATAATGGGAGCGATGCACTCATTGCATCCGTCAGAGACGTCTCGTACACAGAACTGGAATCGGTCGTTGTGGTTGCGGGCAGCGAGCCACTCAAAGCGTCGGTAAGAGACGTCTCGAGAACACTCGAAGTACCGTGGACACACGGTCCAGACATGGCGCCCCCAGTGCAGATGGGAAGGGGTGTAGATGTGTTCGATGTGGGTGCCGGCACACTCCAGGCGTCGGTGAGGGACGTTTCGATCACACCAGATGTGGTGTGGACACATGGAACAGACATCTCACCACCCGTGCAAATTGGAAGCGATGTGTAAGTCCTCGAAGTCGGCAGCGAGTCACTCGCGGCATCGGTCAGCGGTGTCACAGGCACTTTGGGTGTGCTGTGAATGCACGGCTCCGACATGATGCCGCCAGTGCAGATGGGGAGCGGCACCGAGGTGTTCGACGCCGGAAGCGTCGAGTTGAATGTTGTGGTCAAGTTCGACGTCCCAGTTGCGGCAGTGACACAAGCCCCAGTCATGCTGCCACTGCCGCAGAGGCTGCCCGTTGGACCGACCCCAGGAAGAGTCGAGTTGGTCCAGGGGAAGGGGGGTGTAGACGTGGGTGTCTGTGAAGCTCCCATCGAGCAGGGACCTGTCATAGAGCCCGCCGAGCAGAGAGAGGGTATCACAGTCGTTGACGTAGAGTTGTATTCAGAGGACGAGAAGTTTGAAGAGGGAGGCGAAGGGGAAGATAGACGGGAGGTGGTCCCGTTTGTCGGGAGTGCTGATGCAGCTGTGGTGTCCAACGGGAGGGTTGACATGCCGAAGGTCTCAGTGCCCGTGGGACCGACTGGGATTCCCGTGGAGTTGGAAAGAGGGAACGGCGCCGCGGTGGACACAGCAGACTTGGATGAGGGCGGGCTGGAGATGCCTGTGCCCTTAGTGGACCAAGTCGCTGTCTCTGTTGCATTAAGAGTCGGAAAAGATGAGAGGGGTTGATCCGTGGTGGTTGGGTGGATAGGGCTCAGGAATGAAGACAGAGCCGCGGTCGAAGTCGAGGACACTGGAAGGGAGATGTTTGACGACGACGACGAAGCGCCTGGGAGGGGGTAGCCAGTCTCGGCAGAAGAAACCGTGAGGGTACTCGAAACGGTCACAGATGACGGGCCCGTAGAAGAGGCAGCGGAGCCGCTCACTGGCAGAGCTCCAGACGTGAAGAAGTCGCTTGCAGTCGAGACGGTTGGCACAGAGGAGGTAGTCTCGGAGATGGTTCCAGAGGTCTCCCATGGAAGCGGCACGCCCGCACCAGAAGCCGTTGGTGTTTCTATGTTGGCGAGCAAGATGTTAGAACAGATAATGTTTGGAATGGCTCCGTGGAGCGCAAGCCCTTTGGGAGGCCTTACCGGTCGTCGTGCTCGACGTCTGGGCGATCGGGTTTCCATAGCCGTAGCCGTAGCCGTAGCCAGGAACGGACGGATCGGCAAGCGCGCGTGGCTCGGGTACGAAGCAGAGCACGGCGGCCCATTGGGCAAGCGCGATGCAGGAAGGGAGCTTCATTATCGCAGCGTCTTTGAGAAAACGAAGGAAATAGCAGCCTATCGGAAACGACGGCTAGGGGCAGAAACAGCCTTGGCGCAGATGTGCTTTCCCGATCCTGCGCAGGCGCGTGATAAAGAGGGGAGGCGGCGGGCAGAGTCGAGAGATGGGATTGAGCTCTCCTGCCACGGGACCCGAAAAGAGCGTATGAAAGCAGTCAATGAATGACGGGCTTTACTTGCAAATTCTTGCTGAAAACAAAACGAGCGGCAGGTGGGCGACTGATGCCGGGATATCGCGCCAGCCCAAGACCATGGAAACGAGTGAGGTGAGGAGCGGGAAAGGAGAGGAAGAAGGAGCAGGTGGGCGGGCTGCAGAGGCGAGGGAAGGGCGAGGGAAGGGTGAGGGAAGGACGAGGGCGACCAGTTCGTGTCGGGGTGGGAAGGAGCGTACGGCGGTTCACACGAGATATATCACGGTGGAGATGCACAAGCGGAAGGAGCGTCCCTTCCTGAGACTCGCCGCACGGGAGACCACTCGGCCGGATGCGCGGGCCCAGTCGAGACGGCTCGAGTCATTCATCACGAAAAGATCGGGCTGGCATGTCATCAAAGTCTGGTCTGGCAAGTGTGTGTGCCTGGTGCCTGCCCACCCAGTTGGAGTGACAGTTACGGCTGTGCCATGTTTGATATCTGGTCGGGCTCTGAATAGCACCACCACCACGCCTGCAAAGACGTGCGACCGCTACCCAGGCACCAGACCGACATTGACACACCAGGTACCCGTCGAGACGCACCCGCCCACACCCTCGGCCTCATTACCCTGGCGTCGGCGGGCACGAGCGCTGCTGAGAAGGACCAGACCTCGCCTCCAGGAGGCGTTCACGGAAGGCAGCATCTCCCTCGCTCCCGTCCACGCCTGGGAAGTATAGGACGATGCGTAGAGGACACAGGCCGCGTACCCTCGACTTCGCCGCACCGTCACGGCAGGGCAGTGTCTAGTTATCGTTCCGTTTGTGTCGGCCAAACCTCGCTAGGAGATGATGCCTGTGGCCGCACGCCGGCCGTCGAGCAAATCAAGAAAGGGTCAGCCATCGCGGAGTGGGACACAACGGATGTCATGGATATGTGCCCACCGTGCTCCTGTTATCAACGGAGGGAGGTCTGTAGACGGCCACGGCAGGCGGCTCTACCGCCACCATGGGCGACGAGGAAAAAGGGGCCTCTTTGCCGATGGGGGATGACAGTGCTACCGTGGCATGATCTCAGGTTGCGCGGCAGATGGAAGCAGAGCATATGGCCACCTAGTCGCCCAGCCCGTGTTCCGATCAACCGAGTTGGACACAGCCCCTGATGCACTCTGTCCTCCATGTGCAGCACAGGCACCAAGTTGCACAACACAACTGCCCAGTCGGGCAGTAACACGCCCGGCTTGCAATGCTGTCTCTGTTGATCATGGATGGCAGCGACAAGGCTCTCTTCATCACCTCATCATGCAGTTCAGCCTGAGAATGAGAAGAAAAGCATAGAGGCACAAGACAAATGCCACGCCCACGAGCTCCAGGGAGAGCGGAAGGAAGGAATGTGGGCAATGAAGGGACGTAAGGAGTCAATTTCAGCCAAAAGGAGGTCTGATAGAAGAGCGGGAGAAGGAGAGAGGGGGACGACCAGGAGGAGGGGCGGTCTCGACTCCCCAACAGGGCATGGGCTCTGCTAGCCGCCATCGATGATCTGCCTAGCTACCCAGTTATCCCCGTGGGACTTCTGCCTGCCTCCCTCCCCGACCCAGAGCTGCCGTGCAAGCCAACAGGGGTTGGTCACCTGGAGGGGATGGCTGCCGTTTGCCGTGCCACGACGTGCTGTGAATTTTTCGCAGCGATCGCTGGCTGGGCCTGCCTCCTCCGTCCCCCCCTGTCGTGCAACGACAAAAGAGCCACAAGACCGAAATGGGGGTGTGTGCATTTCTGCCACCCACCAACCACCTTCGCTTTCACCACAGGGAGAAAGGGATGTGCACAAATCATGTACGTGCCCGAGAATCGACCTACCAAGGTATCGCCCATTTGTTTGACACGCGCGGTGTAAAAACCAAAAAAAAAAAAAAAANAAANAANAAGAGAGAGAGAGAGAGAGAGAGAGAGAGAGAGA
>NW_008804546.1:6091490-6129251 GCF_000145635.1 Gaeumannomyces tritici R3-111a-1 | reverse complement strand
GAACACCAAAACTCACCTGTGACGCGTAGTTGGGCTCCAGCCTCAGCAGGCACCCAAACTTGCCGCCCGCCGTCGTGTGCAGCACGCTGGCGCCCACAAAGTTCTTCTGGTTCGGGTCGACGCCCGGCAGCAGCCCCCACCTGAAGCCCTCGAGCACCTTGCGGACGAAGCCGCCGTGCATCTCCCTGCCCTTGTCGCGGGCGCCCTGGGTCAGGCTGACGATCTGCTGCGCCTCGCGGGGCGCGCCGCCGATCTGCTTCCAGCGCTTGAAGAAGTCGTCGGCCGACAGGTCGGCCGGGTCCATAAACTTGTGCACCGCCACGGGGAGCTTGACCGTCACGGCCTGCAGCGCGCCCGCCAGGTAGCTGATGCGCATCGTCGGGCTCTTCTCGAACGTCCGCCGCGCCTGGAACATGATGACCTGCTGCGACTGCCCCTGGTGCGACAGCGTGCTCTCGGGCAGGCTCTTGACGTCCATGCCCAGCGCGTCCTTCTCGCCCTCGTCCATGTCCAGCGTCGTCGTGAAGGAGCTGACGGGCGCGGGCGTCTTGTTCATAAAGTACAGGATCAGGCACGCCATCTCGCCCCTGTACTCGGACCGCACCCCGACCTGCAGCTGCCCGTCCTCGAAGAGCACGCCGTCCGCCCGGAGCATCAGCCGGTTGTAGCCCTTCTCCCACCCGGGCGACAGGTGCGCCGCACTCGCCAGGTTGGGCAGCTTAGTCGGCTTCTCCATGTTGTTCATGTCCAGCCCGCTCAGGTCCGACAACGCTTTCCCATTGGCCCCGTTGGCAATGCCGTTGCCGTTGCCGTTGGCCTGAGGGGGTCCGTTGGAGCTGAATGTCCTTTTGAGGCCAGGATTCTTGACCATATTCAACTCGGACGCGTCCGCGTTGGCGTCCTTGCCGCCGACGACCCATGTCCGTTTGTCGCTGGTGTTTGCGTGCCTCTGATGCAGGCGCGACAGAAGCGCCGACTGTCGCTCCGGGAACGGTGGCATCTCGTCGCACAGCGTCCGAAGCAGGTCATCCGTCGGGAGGCTCGCCAGCGCCAGGTACTCGCACGCCCGCTGCTGGAGCTCCGAGTCCAACGTGTGGCTGTAGACGTCAAAGACGTGCACTAGCTGCGGCTTGATCTCGGGGAAAAGGTTGACAAACTTGACAAAGCACGAAAGGATCATGGCGCGCGTGAAGGACGATGTTGCCGCAAGCTTGCTCTCCAACGCCATGAACTGCTCAATCGGGCTGGAGCCCTTCTCCTCGGCGATCAGGTGGCCAAACTCGCCGAGTATGTACGTCCCAATCTTGACAAGCGTCTCGTGGCAGTGGTCCTGCCGCAGGTATTGCAGTGACGTCTGGGCGGCGTAGACCTGCAGCTCCTCGTTGTTTGTGACGATCTGAATCACGCGCTGCCAGACCTCATCACTGACGTGGTCGCCAGCCATGGCGATCAGCCGCAGCGATATGTCGACGTACCACTGCACGTCGGTGGCGTACTTCTCCGTCAGGATGGCGATCTTCAGCACCATCTCTTCACGGATGGCAAAGTCGGCATTCTGCAGGTAGTGCAGCAGCTCGCCGACAATGATCTGGGCGTTGGTCGAGTCGCACATGCTGTAGAGCAGGTCGAGACCCTTTCTCCTCACGCTGATGTCGCGATCCTTGAGCGAGCCCAGGATGACCTCCTGGTGCTGCTTTATGGGATCCAGCGTGTCGGCGCGGGAAGCGAGATGCGTCATGGCCTCGAGCCCCAAATAGCGGACGTTGGTTTCCCGAGACTGGATGAACCTGCCGAGTCTTGACGATATTTGCTTCATGAGTGCATGCTCCGTGTCCAGGTGGATGATGAGGTTGATAGCCTCAAAAAGGACCGCATTCTGGGCGTTGTTCTGCTGCACATTCTTGTTGGTTTCCAGAGCAAGATTGAGTATCTTCTGTAGCGACTCCCGTATCAGGTCGCGAACATGGCTATCCTCTGTCAAGGGAGGTAGGGTTAATAAGACTGGAGCCACGGTGAGGTTTTGGGCACTTGTTAGACCACTTGCCTGATGGAGGAAAGTACTGAAGCAACCTCAAGAGCTTCACCTGGATCCACGGACAGGGGACCTTGTAGTACAGGTAGTCGCCCGTGCAATCGCCGTCGATGACAACCTTCTTGAGCCTCAGGGCGGCCTTGACATAGGCACCCTTGTACTGGTCCGGGTTGTCCTGGGCCAGAGCAGCCACCAGAGATGCGACCGACAGCGCGACTCCGAGGTCAATATCGTCCATCATAGATATTATCCTCTCGGCCCATTGGGGCTGCACTATGTCGGGGTGCTTTCGGTACAAGCGCAGGAGGGTGAGGGCGGCCTTCTTCTTGACAAACGACTTGGATGTTCTGCGTCACGGCGGCATGTCAGCCATTCCATCCAGCTTCAGGTAGAGAACGAGGGCTGTGGAGGGCCATGTCGGTGCTTACGGCGATATTAATAACCTGTGGACTTCTCCGCTGAGGGCCTCGCCCATCTCCCTCGAGCCGACGTTTGCAATGGCGTGCAGGGCGAGGCAGTTAAAGAGCTCGTTGTGGTCGAGCAGGTCCTTGCGTATGCTGTTGACGACGAGGTGGAGCAGCTCGTGCTTCTCGTGCAGGAACAGCGTCATGGCCAGGTAACCGATCTGCTTCTCCGAGTACTTATTGGCCGAGATGAGGTTGACGGCCTCGAGGTGGCCAAAGTCGACGTTCCAGCCGAGGATGTAGATGTAGAGCAGCTTGCAGACGTATTTCTTCTTGTGGTAGCCGCTCAGGCTGCCGTCCTTGAACTTTTGCCTGATGTTGGCCAGCTCCTTGTTAATGCGCTTCTCCTCGAGCTCGCGCGCGCGCGCGTTGCGGAGGTCGGCGATGAACTGCACAAGCCCGCGCATGTTGGCATTGCTGCTGCTCGAGCGGCCGAGGAAGCCGGCCGCCGTGGACGCCATCTTTGCCCGTGGCTACCCGCGGTGGGTGCGCCGCTGGTCGTTCGTTGCCTTGATCGGGGTGCGGTTCGTATGGGCAGTCTTGGCCGCAGCCGTATGCGTCGTGGCCCCTTCGGAACGCTGGAGCGGCAGAAAAAAAAAAAGAAAAAAAAAGACACGCGACCTCCGTCTTGCTCTGTTCCTGACGAGTGGTGGGCGGCTTCTACCACCAGTCAACCACTGGCGTTGCAAAAGGGAGCTGCGCGCTGGTGCTACCCTCGAATCGTTGCACAGAATCTGGGGAAGAGCTCTAATAGATCCGAAGACTGCAGGGGTGTGGGTGTGGTTCGGCGGGCGGCGTCGGGTCGTGGGAGCTGGCGGCTGGCGGCACAGCGATGAGGCGGTCGGCGGATCGAGGGGTTGCGGGAGCGGCGCGGCTTGATTCGGGTCCTAACGGGCTCTCTGAGCACTAGGCAAGGTCATAGTCGCGCGGAAGAGAATGAGAGTGTTGTTTTTAGCTGCAGGTGGGCTGTCCTGACAAGCTGTGGTAGTCACGGGCAGCAACGACGGGATTTACGCTCGAGTCCCAGAGTCCTGGACAGACCGAATATCACACGACGGCGACGCAGTGGTTGGAAAGTGGAGGTGGAGTGCCCCTTGAGCCCGGCTTGGCTGGACCTGAGAGCCCCTGTAAATGCTGGGCGGGCCGTCAGAGCGTTAGCCCCATCTCAAATTCGACCGCCGCGCCATGAAGCACTAGCCACACACCGACTGGTGCAAAGGGCAAATGTGGCTGAGCTCAATGAGAGAAATGACGTCCAATTCTCTCGTTCATCTCAACCCCCAGCTCCGTCACATCTACACGCCAATGCTTCGGCGACCCGGCTGCGGATAATGAGACCGTATCTGCCCAGACTAGCTGCGACCCCGTGCTCGGTCGCGCAACGCTGGGCCAGGCGGTCGTACGCCTTCCAGGCCGCGGGCGCCCCCGTCTTCGAGGTCTTCAACCGCCGCACCAAATGGCTGCAGAAGGAGAGGGCCGCCGCCGACGTCGAGGCCAGCCGGCAGGCCGACTACCTCAAGGATGAGGTTGCCATCCGGCTGTGCGAAAGACTACTGGTACGGACGGACAGGGCCCGCGTCTTTTCTCGTTTCGAAAGTTGGGACAAAAAGGAGACCTTCCTCCTCCCCATGCACGTCAGCTGACACGGACACGTGCGCCCACGCCTGCTGGGAATAAAAAAGGACTTCAGCCGGCACTTCCCCAAGGCGCTCGACTTTGGCGCCAACGCCTGCAACGTGGCCAAGGCGCTGGCGCGCGAGAACCCGGACCCGGACCCGTCGCGGCCCACGTCGCCGCCGCTGGCCCGGCGCGTGTCGCACCTGACGGCCGCCGACTCGTCGCGCGCCATGCTGCACCGCGACGCCGGCGAGGCCTGGAACTCGGAGCTGGACATGTCGCGCGTCGTGCTGGACGACGAGGAGGGCACGCTGCCCTTCGAGCCGGGGTCCTTCGATCTCGTGCTCAGCAGCCTGAGCCTGCACTGGATCAACAACCTGCCCGCCGTGCTGGGCCAGATCAACAGCTGCCTCAAGCCCGACGCGCCCTTCCTGGGCGCCATGCTGGGCGGCGACACGCTCTTCGAGCTGCGCACGAGCCTGCAGCTGGCCGAGCAGGAGCGCAAGGGCGGCATCTCGCCGCGCGTGTCCCCGCTCGCCGACGTGCGCGACGTCGGGGGCCTGATGCAGCGCTGCGGCTTCAAGATGCTGACCGTAGACGTCGACGACATCATCATCGACTACCCGGACACGTTTTCGCTGATGCAGGACCTTCAGGCCATGGGCGAGGCCAACGCCGTGCTGGGCCGCGAGATGGGCGCCATCGGCCGCGACCTGTTGCTTGCCAACGACGCCATATATCGCGAGCTGCACGGGAACCCGGACGGCACCATCCCCGCGACTTTTAGGATCATCTACATGATCGGATGGCGCGAGGGGGCGAATCAGCCTCAGCCGCTAGCTCGTGGCAGCGGCCAAGTAAACCTAAAGGATATCCTGGAGAACAAATAGAGCAATCTGAATGGGAATCGGGGGTCTCTTGAATCCCATATGCAAGCAATACTGGACCTTTCATGGGCTTTTTGTATTCGTTCTGTCGGTAGTACATCATATAATTGAGACCGCCGCTTGTAAAAAAAAAAAAAAAAGACACAAGATAATGCTGCAACGCCTTCCCGCCTGTGTATATCAGCTCGTAGCGCCGCTGGAAGCCTCTCTCACACCCTCCTCCAGTCGGTCATGACACGCCCTATGCAGCCGAGGCCGGCCACGTCGATGACCTTTTCGTGCCAGCTGAGGAGGACGCTCATGCCGGCGCCCGCGGGCTCGTTGGCGGCGCCGGGCCGGCCCGACATCTGGCTGAAGCCGGTGGGCTGCGGCGTCATCTTTGTCGGGGTCCTGGCCTCCTTGATGGACGAGGACGCAGCCATTCCCTTGTATCTATTGTAGAAAGGCGGAGCCGTCAGCGTTAGTTGACAGGGGAAAAAAAAGGGTGAGGACGGAAAAGTGAGAGGAAAAGAAAAACCCCCAAGCAAAAAAAACAAAAAAAAAACGCACATGTACTTCATCAAGACGTCCAGCAGCTCGCTCCCGCCCTCGGACCCGTAGATGCGCGCGAGCATGGGCGACATGTCGCTGGCCTTGATGGACTGCAGCACCTCGATGACGGCGCCCAGGTGCGCCTCGCGGGCGGCGGGCTCGCCGGCGTAGACGGGCGCCTCGAGGCAGCCGCGCAGCGCGCCCTCGGCGTCGCCGCCGCGCAGCAGCTGCCGCACCTGCTGCGCCACCTGGCGCGCCTCGGCCTCGGACACCTCGGGCTGGGGCGGCCGCAGCGTCGCCGTGTCGAAGTTGGCGCAGCTGTCCTCGGTCAGCGCGTCGATGTCGATGGTCCGCCACGCGTCGCTGAGCGAGGCCTCGGTGTGCTGCTGGATGATGGACATGTCGGGCAGGGCGGGCGAGGGGCGGGGCGTTTGTCGTTTTTTTTGGTCGTCGGTGAAGGGGAGGGGGGCGGGAGCTGTAGGAAAGGAGGAAGGCGATGTGGTACTCGTCAATCCGGCTCGGTGAGGGCGGTAGAAAGAATGGAGGGTTGGGGGGATCGTGCGGCTTTGTCGTCGTTCCCTCGCTCCAATCGTCGGGTGGTCAGTCGGGGTCGGTTGGGTCGTGCCGCGGCGTCTTCATGGAGCTGCCTCTGGCTCATCGTCATCCCGTGTGGCAGCTGGGCAGCACTGTGGGGACCAGCTTGGATGGCGGGGCCAGAGGCAGGGGAGCTGGGCCGGACCCTAACCCTCAGCCCATCGTTGTCGAGACTAACACCTGTAACAAGAGGCGACATCGCTTGGTGGTATGTTTTGAACACCCTTTTTACAGCAAATCAAACAAGCCCAATCAAGTAGCAGACAGCGCGTAGTATACATGGGTACTACAGAGATTTAAAGGTTCAAGCAACAGATAGGACGAGCACACTCCCGTCTGAAACACAAGACATCAGAGATCTATTCCAGTCAAAACGGCTCGTCTCCCACGCCCAAACCCAACGAAAAACATCAGCCCCACAGGGGCGCCGTGATCTCGGCCGCCCGCTCAACCACGACCCGAACCCGGTCCCCAAACGCCTTGTTAGAACACTCGACCTCGAGGTCTTCTAGCCATACCTTGGCGTTGAGCTTCTCGTCGATCTTGATGGCGACCCCGGGCACCGGGATCCCGATCTTGTGCAGCCGCGCCAGCTCCGCCCGCCGCCTCTCCTCCAGCCGCTTGGCCTCGTTGCCTGCCGGCTTCCCCTCCTCCATGGACTCGTCCGCGTCGCCGCCGCTGCCGCCTTCGCTCTTTTCCCCCTTGGCTTCTTCCTCACCCAGCGGCGGCAGCTTCGGTTCCTTGATGGGCTCGACGTGGTCCGCGCCGAACTGCGCCTCCAGGAACATGAAAAGCCTCTCCAGCCGCTCTTCCGGGCTGAGATGGGCGTGCAGGTTTCGTGTCGGGAGGACGAACGAGTCGTCTTGTGAGTGCGAGTGCGAGTGTTTTCTTGAAGAGCCTGTTGGGGCCGAGTGGCAGTGAAGCCGTTAGCAGTAGTCCCGTATTAGGTGTGTAATGCCATAGAGGTCGCATATGTGTTGGAACTTACGCTTGACAGCAGCAGGGCTGCTCTCCACTGTGAGGAGCACAGCCATGACGGCATCGGCGAACCCGTCGTTCAGCATGTTGCCCTCCCACTCGAGCTCCAGCTCGCCACTAGCGAAACATCTGACGTTGACACAGCCCATGACCAGGTATCCGGCTACGGGCCTTTCCACCTCCTCGTCGGCAGCCTCCATATTCGTGTCCCCGTCGGCGTCTGGCTCCGCCTTTGCCTCTTCGCCGTCCTGCTTCTCGTCATCCGTGGCGCCATCAACGTCACCCGGTGCCTGCTTCTGCCGGGCCAGCTTCCGCATCTCGGGGAGTTCGTCGATGGCGCCAAACGTGCTCTCGAGCGCCCACTTGATCAGGTCCACTCCCGCGGCGCTGAGCCTGATGCGCTGCCGGCAGACGATGGTGGTCGTCGTCAGGCCGGCGTACTCGCGCAGGTCCTCGGGCGCCATCAGCGATAGCTTGAAGTCGTTCTGCACCAGCACACCCGTAATGAGTCGTTGCTGCTGTTGCTGTAGTGGGCCGTCGAGACCCCCGTCTGCCGGAGGGAGCTTTGTCGGAGGAGGGATGGCTGCTAGTTTCCCCACAACCTTGGCCATCTTGTCCGCCTTGAAAGGGATGCGCAGCTCCTCGCAGTTCCTCGGGCTAAAGACCTTGACCTTTTCCGTCTTGTTTGCATTGAGTGACAGTAGCTTCGACTTTAGCCTCATCATATTGTTGACCTCTCCATGGACGAGGATCTAGGTAGAGTAGTGGTGGTTAGCACATGTTTATTGCAAACGCGCTGGCTTGCAAATTCCACACTTTGCCCAAGGAGGCGATGGGCTTAAACTCACCACAACTGGAGCGTTAACCTCCTCGATGAACTCCCTATTTTCAGTGCCGTCCACATGGGCGGCAAATGAAAACTCGGCAACACTGCAGCGCCGCGGAATCATGAGCTTCTCGCCGTCAGCCCTACGAGATGCCGCCGCTGCATTCCGCGTCATCACGGCGTGGATCTGATCAGGCTCCTGCATGATCTGCTTGGCCATGGTACCCTCGACGCTGTAACCCGTGATGACTACTCCGTTCTTGTCGCTCGGCGCCCAGCGCTCCAGCAGCTCGCGGCTGACGCCCGTCTGCAACATACCGGGGCTGGCAAGCATGACGCAGGGGCCAAGGTCGTCGAAGCGGTCCAGATTCTTGAGCGAGCGGATGAACTTGAAGTCCCAGGGCCCGCCACCGGTGCCGACGTTGCCCGCGGCCTCGGCCTCGGCCAGGCGCTCGCGGAACAGGCGCTTAATGTTGTCATTCATGGCGCCGACGTAGGTCTGGTAGACGACCATGCACTTGCGCGCCAGGTTACTGGCGTAGTAGATGGGCACCTTTTGGTACTCGGAGTGGCGATCCCAGTACTCGTCCAGGATTAGTAGCAGCTCTTGGGCGCGGCCGAGGGCGAAGACGGGCATGAGCACACGGCCGCCTCGGTTAAGGATGCCCGTGATAGACTTCATGAGGGCTTGCTCACGCTCCATGCGGGGCACGTGCGACGCGATGCCGTATGTCGACTCGGTGATGAGTACGTCGATCTGGACGCCCCGCGGCACCTCAGCCGAGACGAGATGCCTATCTTGCTCGCGCGAGTAGTCGCCCGTGAAGAAGACGTTGAGTCCTGCAATCTCGATCAGAAACATTGCCGCGCCCAGCACGTGGCCGGCCGGGTACGGAGTGATGCGGATCGATGAGATAGTGTGTGTGGTGTAGTAGTCGATGGCCTCGATCTGGGGGAACGTGTTGAGATGGTCCTGTTCTGTGTAGACAGGCTGCGATGTTGGGTTCGACGATGTGTTGCCAACGCGGACGCTATCTTGCATGAGCCACTTGTAGATGGCCTTGGTCGGATGTGTCATGAAGACGCGACCCTTGAAGTTGGTCTTTGCCAGGACGTACGGCAGAGATGCCGCATGGTCGATGTGGAAACTATTGGGATTTGGGCCAAGAGGTCAGTGACATCCAGTCAAGACGTGGCGCGCAAGAACGGACTGCAGGCAATGTGCGGGACGGGACGATCTCTCTGGGTGCTGGGTGCAGCCTAGCTGCCTACCTCGCGACCAGAGGGGTGGCAACAAGCTGATCGACGACGGCAAGCTAGGCGGCTTCTTCACAGGCGCAAGGGGCTGGCAAAGGTGGAAGCGGGCGACAGGGTATTGTACGTATGTATTTGATTTCTTTGTACATGGCGATATCTGACTGACGGAGCCCCGTTCATGCTTGTGTCTTTGTGCCACCCAACGTGGGTGCGGCTGCAGAGCATGAATGACAGCATAGCGACGGACGGGGGTCGCGACGCCATCAAGTCGTCTTGCCCATCGCAAGCAAGCTCTTATCCAGGTCTCAAGCCAGCCATACAAGCGTTGGCCCCACCTCCGAGGCCCTAGTGTTCGTGCAGTATACCACAACAATGCCACCCAGCAAGGGCAAAGCGAGAGAGGGGGAGCCACGAGGACGCGAAGGAAACGGTCGGGTGCTGCTTACTGGCTTATCAACAGCACATCTACGGTGCTCAGGTCGAAGTCATCAAAGAACGGCAACGCAGCAAGACCATCGTATGCGGGATGCTGGCCGGCATCGAGCTATGGTGGCAGCAAGATTAGCAACCGCTGCGTGAACAGGCCGGCGCGAGTTGTGGGATGTGGCAGGTACCTACCATGACGGTCTTGCCCCTGTATTGGATGATATGGCAGGACCGGCCGACCTCGTTGCCACCACCGAGACAGGTAAAAATCAGCTCGTCGGCGGGGTCAACAGGCTCGTCGGGGGCGGCAGTTGCCATAGCCGAGGCTTTCCTTTTGGAAGCCATGCCTGCAGCTGTCGTGCTGTCGGCCGCGCGGCGCCACACAGAGGCCGGCTATGTAGAAGGCGCCTTCGAGACTAGGATCGAGGCCTGTCAAGTGATGCGAGATACTGTTGCCCTAGGGCTCTCCTTCGAGATCAGCGGTATGCCGGCCAAACAGTGCTCGCTCGCGAATGGACTTCTACTGCGCAGAGGAACACGCAGTTCCCAGGAGTTAATTGACGACTGATTAAATATGCGCTTTTAGAGCCTGGACACAAGCCGCGCTCAACTTCCGCTTTGTTTGTGTTGGTGTCAAACGGCGGCAGAGAGGCTGCGATGCGACAGATCGAGCTCCTTGCTTTGAAGTCCCATTTGGGCGAACGCGAAACTTTGGTTGCTGTCGAAATTAGGTAGAACGCGTTCCGGTCGGCATGCAAAAGTGGAGCGCTCTGCCGGCCGGGGCAAAACGTTCCATCCAGCAAAGTTAAAAGTGGGACAGGCGCGACGCAAAACGCAACCGCCACTCGCTGCACGTGACGTGGAGCAGCCTGCGGCTCCGCCAGGCGCCTTTCGCGAACTTGAGCTTCTTCTCATCGTTTTGGCCGTTGTGAAAACGCCACCCGAGCCAACGAACAACGACCACAACGGACGACGCATCGCGTAACCGCGACTAACGCGCCTACATTTACGAGTAGCGAGCCCCAAGAATCACAATTTATACTGACAGAAGCTTCGAAGACCGCGGTCGGCCGATGGTGGCCGCCAAAGGAGGCTCGCTGTGGCTGCACGGGCAGCTTGCCTGAGATTGGGGCGCTTGGAGGAGGAGCGCCAGAACCATCGCCCTGCCATCCGCGCCACGATCGTCCCCATCGCCCAACAGGACCGGAGCCCACGCCCGGAACTCTCGCAGCTCCCGCCGCCCGACATGGCGCAGCCACAGCACCAGCAGCTGCCGCTGCCTTCCGCGCCGCCGCCGCGGCCCTACTCGCCCGCCCAATTATCACCCGCACTGCCCAACTCACAAGCTCCCTACAGCGGCAATCCCCCTCCCAAGCGACAACGCACCTCGCCGGGCCCTGGATCGTCGCAACCAGGTTCGCCATTCGTCGCGTCGCCCTCCTATATGCACAGCCCAGGCGCCATGGCAACACCGCCGCCAATGTCTAACGCGCCCTCACCCGTACCGTATCCCAACCACATCGCCCTCCCGCCCAACAACCTCGTGCAACAACCCTACATCAACGGAAACGCTCACAACAATGGCCTCCCCCTCAACCACTCCATGCAGTCCCTCTCGCCCGGGCTGACCATGCCCGGCCGCACACCGGGCACGCCGCCCGTGATGTCGCCCTCCCAGATCCTTCCAGTGCCGTCCCAAGCGACGACCCCGCTGACACCGGCGCCGGCTCCCTCACCCTACGCGACAACTAATGCCACCCTGGCACCTATGTCGCAGGTGCTAATGCCCACAGGCGCCATGGGGCCACCTTCCAAGCCGGCCGAGCGGCCCGTCAAGGAGGTGCAGTACGACGTCGACGATTCGCTCGCGGGAACAGGCATCGACCTTAGGGAGGAAGAGCAGTTCATGGCGCAGTTCTACGCCGGCAGCACGAGGGCCGAGGCCAGGACCGGTTTCCCTGCCAACACACCTGGAGCCGCCGGGTCCATGTATGGTGCCGGACTTGCCAACCAGCCGGCTCAGGCCATCTCGCAGGACCAGATACAGTTCGAGGTCGAGCAAGCCAAGGTGGCTTGGCAGGATGCAGCGGCAAAGCTTTCTGTTGTCCGCGGCCACGAGGTCAAGAATCCATTTAGTAACCTTGCTGTCCTCCACGGGCGGGCACACCGGATTGCCAACGAGTATGGCCTCGGCCTAGTCTTGGACGTCAAAAACGGCGGCATGGGCAAGATGAAGCTGGGTGATGAGTTCCCGGAGCCTTCGGTTGATGTCATCACCAAGGTCGTGGGCCCAGATGCTGTCGTGTCCACCACCAAGTCCTTCCTGCCTGTCGAATCGTTCCTGGCCGAACAGATCGGGCTGTTGTCCATCGCGACAAAACATCGGCTTAGGCAACTGGTCGAGGATGCCGACAGGGTCGCGCGCACGCGACAGCAAACGTCTCATGGCGTTGCGCCACCTGAGTGGGTCGATGTGGCCGTACCGATAAAGACGGTGGATGCTGGCCTGGCTCTTGAGATGAGCAGTCCGGCGCCGGGGGACGAGCACGGAGCCGACCCTGGCGTCAACCCACTTAAGCGTAAGTGCTCGTTATCGCACCCTTTCCTGTACAACTCATCTGACGCATACATTCAGGCTCGTTGGATGCGAGCGAGTCGGACCCTGCAGCAATATCGGCTAGTGGCAAGCCAGCGACTGTAGTCAGCGGTCCAGGGGCCAGCTTTAATCTCAGCGCCGCGCTGCGCGAGACTAGTAAGTCGGAGCGGGATTCGGAGGAAGCCAGGCTCAGGAAACGCCAAAAGCGCGCCGAAGACGAGGAGCGCAAGAAAAAGGGCGGTGACGCGGCGGCATCAACGGCCGGGTCAAGAGCAGGGTCGGTGGCTCCAGGGACACCGGGCGGGGCCGACGCGGACGCGCCGCCGCCCGTCAAGGTGCCGACCAAAAAGGAGCTGAAGGCAAAGGCGGCCGCGGCCCAGAAGTCGCTTGACTCGATGAACACGGCGACGGCGAACTCAACCACGCAGCACTTCCTCGACTCCCTGTCGCGCAAGAAGAAGGGCAAGCGCACCTACAGCTGGATGGGCGCGGGCGCGGGCAGCGGGGCCTCGACACCGCGCGGACCCGGTGGTACGCCTGCCACACCTGGCGGCCTGGCAGCCGGGGCGGCGGCGGCGCTGGGGCGCAATAAGGTGCCCGAGGTGGCGGCCCTCACCCAGGATGGCAGGTATAGGCACGGCGATTTCAGGGAGAACGGCGAGAAGGGCAAGAACATCCAACTCCGAGACTGGATCCAGGTCCTCGAGAGGGAGCAGCACCTCGAGTTCCGGGCCCTACAAAAGGCATACCTCATGCTCGACTCCTCGGCGCCGAAGTAGTACCAGAGGCGCCGCAGGAGTAGTTCGAACCTCGGCCAGTAGCGGCACATGTCTCTGGCATGTCCCCTTGCTGGTATTGGTCGGACGTGGCATGCGGGGTTTTGCTGCTTACGCTTCCGGAATCCATTGGAAGCGCAGGCGGCCGGCCGGTGCTCGTGCAACACGCCACAACCATTCCCCGTCGGATCTCGCTGAGAGCCCTTCTCCCATTTTTATTTACTTAACTCACTCGAGGCCACCACAGTCGTGGCGTGTTGTATCGACTTTGCATCAGACGAGAAATCCGATCCAACCCTGCATCACCCCGGACGGCAGTCCTCGCTAAAAAAACAAAAGTTCAAAAACATCAGGCAAATTTTGATAAGCCAGGCGTTATTTACGGCAGGTGGGGAGACGGCGTCTCAGCATTGTTTTAGAATCGGGAGTTACTCATCAGTCGCGTCTGCTCTTTCTGCCTGTCTAGAAGAACGATTGATTATTCACAGTTTCTTTATTACTTGTTTTGACCTCCACATACTCTTCTCCACCCCTTAATGCCTTTGATTGCTTGCTGCCTCTGTTACCTCTTTTTTCTTCTTTTCTTTCTTTCAGGGAAGGGGTTCTGCAAACCGCACTGTTGGGCTGACGGCTTGGTTTTTCGGGTTTTTGCGGTTCCGCTCTTCTCTATCTGATGAACACCACTACCCCGGAATTGCGCGGCAGCCCCAAGAAATGCATTTGGAGGGAGGTCACTGTTGGTAATATGGTTGAAAGGAGGCCGGCTGTCTGCATCGGGATAATCAGTCAATCACACAGTATGAACGAATGCCTGGCAGGCTCTGATATGTGCCAAACTTGACCGGCGTTTGTGGTCTCCATCCTGTCTTGATGAACTTCTCCATGCGCGGCCAGCTAGGCCTGTCCCTGGCAGTGGGCCAGCTCCACGACCCTCACCGTGTTCTCTTGATTGCTGACATAGTCGTAGTCTTGTACTCACGGCCCGTTTGTCACCTCCTCTTCACACTTTGCCGCGATATACTCTCTCGAACACCCATGTCAGCCAGGGGCACCGCCACCGCGGCCACCGGGAGGTATCGGTAGGGTATATGTCATGTGGTCCCATCACATGGGGCAAGAGTGTCGTCATCCACGGCCCCGCAAACCTGTCGACTCCCTCCCTCGCTACTTTCAAGGTCAAGATCGAGATCCACTAGCAGCAACCGCACCCTCAAGCTCAGACGTGGTCACCTTCACCGGGGTGACGTGTCCGAGGAGAGCTGCCGCTGCAAGGGGTGCCGCAAGCTTTTTGAACCGCCAGCCCACGCGTGCTTGGCCTACAGCGCCCTTGCTTTGCAGACCCGTGGGTAATATCCTGGACTGGTGAGCGAAGTTTGTTTATGCGGTAGCTTTTCGGCTGCCGCGCGCTTCTGTCATGGGACCCGTCCAAACGACATACGGCTCTTGGGGATCATCGGTTTCGACATCCAATCCGCTGGCCTGTTTCTATTATTCACCTTGTTAAACCCTTTCTGTTCCATAATCTTTGTCTCTGTGCTCTGTTTTGCACCACGGAGCCACTCGCCATGAGATCTGTGCCGGGTTTCCTTAACGGAAGTCGACAGGACTTGCACCAGATATCCCATCAATAGAACCTCCCCGCGTACTCGTCCGGGAAACAACCTAGGTAGCCCGAGAGGCTAGCCCATGCCGAGCCCACATCTGCGCATAATCTTGAAGCCTATCACACCTTTGGATAGCGGACATCCTAGCCAATATCCCCAGGCGCCAGTTCGTATTCTGTATCGCGCCATACCACATCCACTCCGCCCCTCACTCAGCTTTTGAGGCGGGCTGGTCGGCATGGGCGAAGGGGATGAGGGATTGCCAAGGCCGGCTACGTCGGACAGAGGGCTCAACTCCAGTACGGATTAAAAGAATATATAAAAAATAAAAAATATAAAAAAAACCGCCCCACGGCGGCGCCCCAGAGCATAAACATGGCCAAGCGCTCATTGGAGGGCACATGCATGCTGTACACGTATGCAACGTCGCTCCCTCATCTCGTCCCTCACGTCATGCAGACCACTCAGGGTGCCAGTGCGCTGGAACGCCCCCATGGAGCTGCCTAAACTGGCGATGGTGACGAGAAGTTGGCTACCTACCCATCTAGGTATACTATCCTGCCATCTCGGCCGATGACGTTAGCCCTAATATGTGTGCCGTGCATAGCCGCTGCCTGGTACCTACCCCTACCTACGCGGGCAGGTATATGCATTCACTATGACATTTCCCATTCTATTTCAGACCACGCCGAGCCCAAGCCTGCTCGGCACTGTCGTGTCCCACCACTCATCACCCTCTGTCGCCCTCCTTCCCCCTCCCAAGAGGAAGAGAGTTTCTCTTCCCCACCCCCGCAAGCGTTCCCCTGGTCCATATCACACCACCCACGGCTTTGGCTTCATTCGGTTCGTATGTCCCCACCGTCTTCAATGGCTTGTCTCCCCATGTCTTAGGTCAAACATTTGGCCGTCTTGCTCCGGCAGTCCCCGCCCCGTCCGTCCCACAGCCTTGGCGTCGATCAAACACCGACAGGCGGCCTTGAGGGGTGGATATTAATTACACCCCCAATGCTTGGCTGCGTCACCCGCAGATAATAGCTATATGCCAATAGTCCTACTACCTGTCAAATGACCTGTCAAATATGGCCGATGTCAGACTGAGGGGTGGCATATTAGCTTTTTTCCCTCTCGCTTCGCCGCACCTGTACATTTCAGCAGGACGGGCGGGGGCGGCGGCTACTCGGTAGTTCAACGTCTGGGCTGCAAAGGGAGAGATGATAAAACCAGGTGTATCCTGTCTCGCTGGGCAAGATGGATGCTAGGCAGACCAAGTCACACTCTCCCGTCTTCGCCAGAGTTCCAACCACATCGCCGCCAATCATCTTCTCTTCCGCTTGCTAGATTACACTCCCTGCATCCGCCGGCCAATGTGCCTCGTTACGTCGTGACAGCAGGCCTCCAGGGAAATCGTAACAACCTTGATCCCTGTAGGCTACCCCCAACGGCGCCTCTCCTCATGTGTGAGCCCCTTCGCACGCCAGGATACATGTGGCTGACTCGAAAACTTGCCAAAAACTGTACCTATGCAGCAGCAGGACTGGAGCCATGAAGAGCTGCGGAGCCTCCCTGTCTCCGGGCGGGAAGCCCTACCCCAAGCCTCAGCCAAGCCCGCCGCCGCCGCACCCTGCAGGGCCAGACGAATCCTAGACGCGCCACTCTCTCCTTGCTGCTGTGGCGAGGAGAAAGAGCGGGGAGGTGATGCCCCTCGTTCCGCAGTGTGGCTAGCCCGGCAGACGTCTAGTGCATGGAAAACTAGAACCGGGTATCGGATGGTCGAGGCGCCCGCGTGTGGATCTGCAACGGGCTGGCCCGTGCAACGACACCCCGGCGCCGCGGATCTCGGGGAGCTCACTGGCAGCCATGGCTACCGCTTATGACGTCAGGAGAGCAGGGAGGACTTTGTGATCATAAGAGTGTTATTCTGTTACTTTTCTATTTCCCTGCGTCCAGATGTCTCTTTCACTCGCTCCTCTCGGCTGCCTGGTCACTTCCTAGTCCGCAGAGCTCTGGGGAATAATGCTGGACCGTACCCATCGAGAAACGAGCAAGAAGCGCATCCTCATGTATTTTTCTGCCCTCGCCCCTGCTCGCGTCAGAGCACACATCTCCTCCGCCATATCGAAGTCTGCAACACCCAATAAATATCCCGAATCTTGGCCTGTCCTGTGTGTATAATACACTGACCATGCACCTCCTCCATAGGCCCCTTCCTGCGTAGGCAGTTGTCTCCCAGTAGATGGCGACAATCTAGTAGTGACGTCAGGGGCTTCTTTGAGGCTGCTCTTGCTCACGCGTGGCGATCTCCAGCTTGCACCTGAGTATGGGCGTCTACCACCTACCGATCACACAGGCATTGACCTGACTCTATGCCTAGATAAGGTACATTGGGAGGTACCTTATGTTTGAATCGCCCACGGCTGGCGCTACTGTATCGTAGTGTAGTCGCTGTGTGGAATGGGTGCTTCCTTCCTGAACGGCAACTCAAGTGGACCCAGACACCTCGAGCGCATCAGAGGGGCACGTACTTGCCTGCCGAGCGGTGCTCTCTCTTTTTTTTTCCAGCGGCAAGCATAGCTGGATTGCGCGAGGCACGACCAAGTAGAAAGGTCGGGGCCGACGAAGCTTCGTGTGGGCAAAAGATCTCAGCTCCTCCCTCAGATCTCCCTCAGTTCCTGCCTCAGATCCTAACAAGCTCCTCCCTCAGATCTCACCCATAACACCACAACGCGTCCTGTTTGGGCAAGCCCGTATTGCTACTGCCTCCTTCTGGTCACTTTCCCGGCTGAGCTATCGTCCTTCCGGCCATCCAAGCCTCCTTCCTCCACCCCTCGATTCGAGCCCAGCTGGTGGCCCACCCCTCCGCTCCTACCGAGTCTTTCGGTTCTTGGACTGTATGCTTCGTCCTCCCATCCGACGCTTGAGCCGGGCTCGTCCAAACACAAAAACCCATTCTCTCCACATCCAGATCTTGTCTTTCTTTCTCCCAACACTCTTTGGACTTTGGAGCGACAGCAAGTCGCAGAAACGCGTCCGACTGACCCCCACCTGACAGCAGCCTGACAATAGTCTCGGCCTGTTTTGCCAGACGGCGGCCGACCATTTTTGGTTCGATTTTGGAGGTAAGAGACATCTGATTGCAATCTGAAGCATGCGCCCGAGCACCCTCGCGTCTTGCCCGCCCTATTCTACTGATGCCCGCCAACACACCGCCTTGTCTGCCACCCCATCTCGCCCGAATCTCCTCCCCATCACCAATCCGACATCTTTGTATCTTCTTTAGGTTCTGGGGCCTGCCATTTGCCGCACCATCAAGTCGGCAATTCTACCTACCTCTGTCACTACCCATGTACCCATTGCCTTCTGTCCCATCACTATCACCAACACCATCATCTAATCTGCACCTACACCATGGCGCTTTTGGCCCGCAAAAAGGGCAAGAAGCTTCTCGCCCAGCTTTTTGAGCTCCAGAAAGACGACGTCGACATAACAATCCCTACTTTTATATCCGTCAAGTTCTATCTCAAAGACAAGCCGCGCTGCAACAACGTCCAGGTTTCGCCAAGCGGCGACGAGCCCAGCTTGGGCATCATCGACCGCGCTCACCTGCCCAGATTTATCCTTTCCCAACTCGAGGCACAAGGCATTGCTGACGAACATACGGAGACTGTGCAACTGTACCCAGTTCTCTCCTTCATTCTTCTGTCACTTCCGGCTCGGCCCTTGAAAAAGACCGCCTGCTTCCCCACACTGTTCTGCTGGCACTGCTGCCACACCCGCCGGACTCGTCTCCTTTTCGGCTACCTCGACGTCGACATGCTCTCCCGGTCATACACGCCCGCCGAGCTTCTTGCCCTGCGAGCTTCGAGGTCCATTGAAGGAATCCTCACCGCCGGACGGAACGACCCCGAGCTGGGTAGGTACCATCTACTCCCACACTCCCCTCACACCCCCTCACATCCCGCCCACAATGTGAAGAGGAGCTACCCAGGTAGCGGCTATCACCATCTTCATCTGACTTTCTACTAACATTTCTCCACTCTGATCAGCCAGCATTATCGTCGCTCCCAGAGAGAGATCTGTCAATACCCTCGGGGTTGTCGGTTCTGCGAGCACGATGAGGCCGACCCAAAAGACCAGCAAGGATGGCTCGTCCGCCGAGCCTGATGAGGTGGTTTTCAAACGCCGCCTCGAGCATCAGTTCCCGGTGATCGACCCGGCCTGGAAGCTCCGTGGGCGAGGAGGCTCCGAGGTCGTTCCCAGCATCGGACAGCAGTTTGACAAGCAACCAACCAATGCTCCCGGCGAGATAGCCTCTCAGCACCACGAGGGATTCCAGCGCTTCTACAAGACCGTTGTGTCTCCCACTCATGTACGGGTCACCGCAGGCGGGCGCATCGTGCCCAACACCCGAGGCATGCTGTCTCCCACGATCAAACGTCCCAGGGACAAGTCGGCGTTTGAGACCGCCAAGGCCAACGGCAGTCCTGTCCAGACTCGCACCGCCCTACCTCCCTCGGCTGACTCCGATGCCGCTCCCAAGGCCCAGCAGGCGACACAAGCTCATATGCGTCTCCCTCCTCCTCTCTTTGCAGCCTTCTCTCCCAGCTCGTTTGCCTCGCCCGTTCCTGGTAGTCCAATCCAGCTCATGGCGCCTCCCATGATGCCTATCAATCTCCCTTATGGCACCTACCATCAAGCCTCTCGGTCTTCGCAACCCTCCCGCAAGCCGCAAGCAAGCCCGAAGGGACCGCTGCAGGAGCTCCAGGCAAGGAAGGACGAGAACGAGGCGTCAAAGCAGCAGTCAGGCTCGCAACAGCCTGAAACCAAGGGCCCCAAGATTTCCCCGATCGAGCAGCTCGATTTGACGAAACCTTACGTCGTCAATGGCCAGCTGTTCTATCCGGTACCCAGCGGTAACTTCCCAGCCATGGGCGTTCCAATGGTTGCTGGTATTCCCGGCTTTGCGCCCCTTCACCCACAAGTTACAGGCATGGTGCCTCACCATCTGTCTATGAATCCCATGTTCGGGGGTTTGGGCTTCCCTGGTGCCCCAGGAATGATCCCAGGAATGGTCCCTGGAGCTGCACCACCCGCCGTGCAGCAGCAGCAGCAGCAGCAGCAGCGGGGTCATGTGCAACAGAGCCAAGGTGGTTCTCTCGGTCTTCGGCCACCTTCAGCACCTTCGGGACCACCCATCTCGTCGATCAAGCCAAGCGATATCACAAAAAAGCAGATCGAGTCTCTCAAGGCCAACCTCAAATACCACGAGGACCAGCTGCTCTTCAACAGGCACCAGGTGGATGAAAAGGAGATGGAGAGGATGGTAGAGATGCTCCGCGGTGAAATCAGGTTCTTCGAGACGAAGAAGGAGCGGCAGGTAGCACACGAGCTTCAACACTACCCCAAGCAGGAGTCCAGCTGCGAGAGTGACAAGGCCGATGCCGGTTCTGACTCTCAGCCACCGAGATCCTCCAGCGGTCAGACCTCTCTCCCTGATCAGCAAAAAGTGGCCGCTGCCCTGGAGGGCGCGCGCAAGCCGGGATCGCTCCGCAAGAGGGAGTCGAACCGTATCAGGTCAGGAGAGATCAGCACTCGCACCAACGGGCTCGCCTTTGGCTCCCCTGATCCCAAGTGCGGCGCTGGCGCACCTGAGCCGCTCAGGAGCTCAGTCCTACCCAGTGGCGCTGCCCTGGCTCCCCCGTTCGAGCCTCGCTCAGGGCAAGTTTTCGAGGTGCCGAGGCAGCGGTCGTTGGACGACAGCTTCGCTAGTGTGGTGCTCACGGATGAGGCTCGCAAGGCCTCAATGGAGCGTCTGCTCTCTGCCGGCGCTGGGGCGTGGGATCAGTTCGAGGGCACCGGAAAGCCTGAAAACAATGCGCCGACCACAGCCAGGCCATCCAAGGGTGCCACCAAGAAGCTCGCCACGACCTCGTCCATGTCTTCCCAGGACAAGCCTCGCTACGAGTTGCCTTATCTCATCGGAACGTTGCCCCCTGGAACTGATACCCGCACCGCCCATGACACCGACTACAAGTACCCGCGAGCTCTCACCGATGCAGAGACAAGGGCTCGCTACCTGTATTGGTCCAAGGCCCCTGCAGAGTACCGGGTCGGTCTTCCGAAATACGATGGGCGTAACTTCTACAGGGCATCGCCGCCGGCCACAGATTCAAGCGAGACGGCTATTGACGCCTCCCACACTGGTTCTGCTCAGCGAAATCCCTCGACCTCGACCGACTCCGGTATCTCGTTCAAGAAGCCTGCGGTGACACGCGATCCATTCTGCCCATCCACGCCGAAGAAGCAGACGCCGCAAGCTCAGCCAGTGGTCACCTCGGCCTCTGCCAATATTGCCAACATGACCCGGAAGCATGGCAACTTGAGCATGGGCGAGGTTTCTCTCAACACCGGGGCGAGGCTTCAGGGTCGTACATCCGCCCAGAGTGCCCGGCCTGCCGACGCAGATGTCAAATCAATCGATTGTCTCGACAAGCGGTCTTCGGAGAGGCCTGGGTAAGTCACAATCCGAACACAGCCGACACTTCAAATTGGTGATAGCCTCAAATCTGACACTCCCATGTATCGCAGTGCTCGGCTGCTTCAAGCAATGCTCAAGCGTGGAGCCAACCGTAGCAGCGAAGCGCTCCCAGGTGCCGTCACATCGACCAACGCACATGGCTATGTTCCGCCATTCGGCTTCTCAACCTTCTCCATGGCTCCCCCAACCATGGGTCCCATTGTGGCGCATCCTTCGGGGTCGCCCGCGCTCTCGGCCCCGAGCAAGACCTCGGACAAGAACAGCGGCATACAGGCTACACCCATGGAGAGGCAGGCGGAAAACCGTCCTCCTCTAGGGCAGTCGTCTCTCGAGGAGCAGTTCCGCCGGATGGTATCCGGCGAAACGAAGCAGCAGGCCCAGAGTTCCATCCCTGTGGACGGCAGAACTCAAGATGCCTGGCGATGAACTCGTCGAAGCGTCCACCATGTGCGTCAAGGCCGAGCTCAGAGAGGCATGCATCGACACACAGAACATCTCTCATCATCAGACCGCCGCCACAGGTGCATGCATCGCCAATGCCATATCAACTATACCCCAACATCAGAGTTCCGCCGCCCTCTTTAGCTTTGGCCCTTTCGTCAACGCGAATGGGTGTCATTTTTTCTATACGCCACGCTATCATGACGGCCGAGAAGGACCTGATCAACTGCATGACCCTATCACAGTTACCCAGCATATCCCCATCTGCGACATAGATATATGGCCTTTGTTTTTAACTCGCCCATGTATCGTTTTTTTTTCTTTTTCGGTTTGATTTTGTTTCTTTTCTGTGGACGGGCATGGAGAACTTTTCGTCGTTTTCTGGACCAACAATCTGATAGACGGCAACATCGGGTGTGCGTAATGGAGTGGGAAACTAGATGGACGGGATAGCACTGGCGGTCATGTCATTGCCAGAAGCTCCACATGAAGGGAGTGTTTAAGGACGCGTACAAGGACCAACAGAGTATCTCTCCAAGGATCCTGCAAAGGCACTTGCTCTGATAGTATGTGGCAGAATAGATTTTGCTGTCTCGACGACTAATACAGGACGTGCTGCCTTTACTTTCCAAATTGGTGCCCCCCCTGGCCTGTTCTGCATACGCCCAACTAGCAGAAACAAGTCTGCCAGAGTGTGCCTTGTCCCTCGCCATCAAACCTCCGACGTCATTGAGTATCTCCGACGGAAGTCTGCAGGCGAGAGCGCGAGACTGATAACTAAGTGTCTCGCGCCGGGTTTACTCTTCGCCAGTCGTATACCTCGAAAACCGTGGAGCTAGTGGTTGACGCGGAGATATCCTAGCGGGAACAGGAACAAGAAGACTACGAGGACGGAGATATCCTAGCGGGAACAGGAACAAGAGGACTACGAGGACAAGGAAAATGAACGATGATAGACCCGCGCGAGAGCCTATCACCTAGATCAACAGGAGAGCATGCCTAGGCATGTCAACCTACCTTCTTCCATGAGCAGAACACCAGAAATGGCGTCTGAAAGGCATGATGACATGGCTGCTGTGTCAAGGCCTGAACACTGCACGCCAGCAGCCGCGTCCCCGAGGGAACGCTGGAGATTGGCTCCGGTAGTAGTCTTGTTCGCGGGAAGTATCCCCGGTCAAGAGCTGACTGGTGATGGAGGGCGGACAGACAGATGGCTGTAGGGTCGATGACGGTTAGCATGGGGAGCAAACGGCGCAGAGGCCGGTGCGGGCCAGATCCCAGATCTGGCCTGTCCTGTCCCTCGGCCCTTGCACCACACCATGCCACACAAGGGCAGCATGGTAGTGATGGGAGGGAGAGAGGGTGAAGAGACTTCGGGAGGACCTCCCATGGAGCATTTCACAGCAGCGCGAGCGACAATCCAAAGATGAAGCAAGCGGCTTTTGGAATGTGAAATGGCCATTGAGCAACAACGTGACTCGATTGTTTTTGTTCCTTCCTTCCCACCATGCCGAGAGTAGTTAAAAAGACGTTGGTTCCTGTGTTCCATTTTTTCCCCTTCCAGTTCGCCATTTGCCGAAAACCGAGAGAAGAAAGCCGAGCCGTCGAACTCCTCGTCTCAAGGGCGGCGGACATAGGGTGTGTGGGTATATCTCGCCGTTTCCCGAGGACGCCAAAGCCAATGGGAGCCGATGCCGCCATTCCCTTTTCAGGGTTGCCCATCGTGTCGTCATTCCATTTCGTGATGGAGTAGAAGGACCCAAGGACTGCTGGCTTTGTGTGTGTGGTTGGTGGTGTGTGCATGCGTGTCGTCATCGGGGGCCCCAAGAAAAAGAAAAAGGAGAAGATTTTGGTTGAGTTCGTCGCTTAAGCCTTGCCGCGGGCCTTGGCCGAGGCCTCGCGGCCGCCCTTGATGCGCTCCAGGATGCTCTCGCGGTCCTTATCGAGCTTGAGCTTGGTGATGACGACGTTGCTGGGGTGGATGCCCAGGGGCACCGAGGCGCCGGTGGCCTTGTCGCGGGTGACGCGCTCAATGTGGATGACGTACTTGAGGCGGTAGACTGACGTGACCTTGCCCTCCTTGTCCTTGTTGGTGCCGCGGACGATGGTGACCTCGTCGTCCTTGCGGATGGGGATGCTGCGGACCTGTTTTTTTTTTTTTTTCGAGCGGGGAAGAAGTCAGCAAGATGCAAAATGACAAAGGATTGAAGAGTAGAGTAACGGCAACCTACGTTGTACTTCTCGCGCAGCTCCTTGCTCAGAGGGGCGCTCATGATGTTGCGGCGGATGCTCGAGGGAGCACCGAAGTGCGCCTTGCGCGACTTGCGCCTCGAGGAGTGGAGGGCTGCCGTCGGATGGTCAGCTCGACTGCTCATGCAGAATATCTAGCGACGGATTGCGCAGGATCTCTCGACTTACTCTTGTTAACCTTGGTCATTTTGGCGGTGCTGAGGGAACCTGCTGTTGGGGGTTAGAAGAGGCTGGCTGGCTGGCTGAAGAGTTGTCGAGGGAGAAAGGCGGGAAGGAAAAAAAACGATGGGGAAAAAAAAAGACATGAGAAAAAAAGGCTCTGCTGTGTGGGCCAAAACCCTAGCGAGCCCTCAAAACGGGGTTGGGCATGTTCGGTTATGTAAGCGATCATGCTTGGTGAAGCTCGTCACGTGAGATGGCAACTTCTTTATCGCATTCCAGGCGGCTGGTGTAATTCGATTGGCCAAATTGCAGGGACTCAACGGCCAGAGAGAGGCCTGGCAATCCCTGCTCTCGCAGTGCACCGCCATTTCCACACAGCATCACAAATATCCATGTGCTCGCCATGCTTGCTCAAGAGTCGGTCTGATTCACAAAATCCAATTCCTGACGTTGGTCTAATTAACATAAAATCGTGCTTCGATACTCGTCTGCTCTCCTCAATCCCCATCACCAACACTCATCGCGCCACGCCTCGCGTCTCATCAGCGTCGCGCCCCAAACCAGCCTCGGCACACCCCGACCTCTAGTACTTCCTGTAGTGGGTCGAGTCGGGGAATCTGATGGCGGGCTCGGCCTCGGCCTCCCTCTTGCTGTGCTTGATGTTCAGCCTGTCGAGCAGGCCCAGGACCGGGTCGGCCTCGCGCTTGGTAGCCGGGGCGGCGGCCACGTCGAGGTCGGCACACTGGTCGTCCCGCTTGTAGTGCACCGACTCGTTGAAGAGGATGGCTGGCTCGGCCTCGGGCTCAGCCTTGGCCTCGCGCTTGTAGTGCACCGAGTCGAGGAAGCTGATGGTCGGCTCCCGGGCCTCGACCTCGGCGTCCCTCCTGTCGGTGTTGGGGGCGGTGATGGCGGCCGCGGCCGCGGCGCCGGCGAGGGTCAGGATGGCGAGGACCTTCATCGTTGCGAGGGCGCGTGTGCTTTGGGGGACAAGATCCGTGAATAGGCGGGGACTCTTGGACGGAAGAGTGATTTGCGGACTCGGAAAGTGGAACAAACAGACTCGGCGAGAAACCGTCAGCTCTGCTAGCCAAGCTACCATCTGTTGCCGCCCCTTTATATACGCTCAAGTGCTCTACCGCTTCCCCAGCTCCTGCCATCTCCGAGATCCGCCGTGGCGTGGCGACGCCAGGGGGAAACGTCGGACCGGTGGAGAATACGCAATCGAATTCGCATTTCGCCGCGTCCGCATGATCAAATATCATTCTAGCCCCTTATATCTGCCCTTCTCAATGCCTACGGGGATCCCCCCTCGAACGGGGGGGCTGGTGGGGGCTTGTGATATCGAGATATTCGCCTGTGGTTCATGGGAGGGCGGGTGACAGACGCAGTGCCCGATTCGTGAACTTCTCCCCCCTGTCCCCTCCTTCACTGCCATATCTTCCACAAATCAAATCACCCCGGCATGCATGGTGGGTCTGCCTCCGTCCAGGCAAGGGGGCAGAACAAACAAGCTTTCACGGCGGTGGCGAGCCAGGGAGACCCCGGACAAGGTTTTGCGGGTGGATGGTGTGTCAGTCGGTGTGGCCCGAAGGTCCTGAGTGCGTGGAAGGCAGACAGGAAGACAAAAAGGAAGAGAAAAGGAAGAAAAACCATCGGATCAGGAGGGCGGACGGTGAAGACGGGATGGGGGTGGAGAAAGTATAATATGGTAGGTGGCCAAGCCCTCGGGAAAGCACAAGGTTGGACGCGCGCAGAGCCTCTCCCGAGATCCGATAGCATCTTGGCGACCATTCCAGCCGCCCCCCAGCTCCCGCCTTGGCACGCCGCGTTCTGACATGATGGAGCTGCAGCGGCGAGGCACCGATCAAGAAGACGTCGAATCGGCAGCCTTCCTGGCGCCGAGAAAGAGGAGGACCCTGCACGGCAGGCCGCCCCGAGAGGAGGAGCACGGACGGCATGCGTCGTCGTCGGCCAAGCTTCCGGGCCTCTTGTTCGCCGCGAGCTGGGTGGTGTTCCTGGCCGCGGTCTGGGTTCACAGGCTGCCCTTGTCCGACAAGCGGTGCGTGAGGCAGCTGAACGTACCGTGTAAGAAGTCCAACTAATACTTTCTTTTTTGTTTACAACGATCTCGGGCTCATCAGATTGAAAAATCAGCACCGTTACATGACGTGATCGAGTTTGAAGACGTCCAGTTCGACAACGCATTCCACAAACCCAGCCCCTACAAGGGCAGGCCGACCAAGGAGTTGGAGGAGAGGTGGAAGGACCTCTGGTACTGTATGTCTCCGACTTCCTCATCCAATGACCTATACCTAGCAGTGCAAAAATAAGGGACAAGGGAGAAAATAAAAACCCACTGACTCCCTCACGAAAAGACGGCTCCTTCGACCTCCCCGACTCGGCCCTCCCAGGCCTGCGCAAGCCCCCCGGCGGCACCGGCGGCCACCCGTGGGCGCGTACCGCTTCGGGAGGCCTGCTCGCCGGGCTCGAGGTCTTTCACAACCTGCACTGCCTCAACCTGGTGCGGCAGTACGTCCACCGGTCCGAGTGGGACTACTCGACCGACCCCGGCTTCTCCGGGACCGAGCAGCAGATTCTTGATGTGAGCAAGCCATCTACCTGGCACTTTACATCCGTAGTTTATGTCAAGAGGAGAATCCGGCGCTCACACGATAGGAAATAGCACGTCGACCACTGCATCGAGGCCCTCCGCATCCGCCTCATGTGCAGCGCCGACGTCACGCCCTTCCTGCACCTCAACACGTCCGACAAGGGCGTCCAGCCCGACTTTGACACCCAGCACCGCTGCCCGCGGTACGGCAACATTGTCGACTGGGCAAAGCAGCACCAGATCATGCGGAACCACGATTCATCTAAGCAAGCAGGACATGGCTGAACAAGCTTTTTTTTTTTTTTTTGCCACGCTGATGAAAGTACGAGCATATGCATGACCTCCGGCTTCTGTCCTCCCTTATCCGCCTGTGGGCCTCTGCTACTCGTTGGGCCTCCTCCAGCAGCCCTCGCCAGAAAAGATAAGTGCACTTCTCTACTCCGAGGTTTGCAATGCTGTGTCTGAATACCTCGAAAGCCGGTACTTGCGTGAAGGTGGAAAATGCGACCGCGTGTTGAAAAAAAAAACCCCGTCAGATCGGGCTCGGCATTGTGAAAGGAGGCCCCTGGCGATCGTGATGATTACGTTCTCGCCAACCTTGAAGTACAGCTCCTCTATAGACAACCCCCTGACCACGAGAGACATCGAGCCGAACTTGCTCGCACCCCTACGTTGCATCATGTCCATGAGCTGTCTTGTGGAACTTCTCACCCTGGACCAGGTACGTGTCAATATGCGGATAGTAGGTGACCTTGTCGACACCGTAGCGGCCAGCGCGCTCGAATATGGAATTAGCAGCCCTCTCATGACCCCGCATCCACGCGTTGGGGAAGGCATCTGAGTAGTCCGCCGGGGTGGAGGTTCTTGATGTTTGCTGACGGTGGCATTTGCATAATGCGTCCAGCCCGTCATGAGAGTCAAATCGGCCAAAATGTTGGACCAGGCGTGAGGCTCCTCGGCAACACCGACAGTGGTATCCGCGTTGGTATTGCACAGTAGCAAGTTCAACATCTCTTACTGGTGCATGCGCGCAGCCCAGCAAACCGGCGAGTAGTACCGACCCCTTCGACTTGCCGGCTCGGACTGCGGGAAGACCTTGACGCCCAAGTCAAGGATAATTTCCACGGCCTGCCGACAATTTGCCTGCATAGACCAGACAAGAGGAGTTCCATCCGTGTGCCCGTGCCGGCCGTCCAGTCCGGCGCCTCTATAGGAGAGTTCGGAAGAGCTACAGCCCCAGGCCTCCGGGCTTGCACCAGCGGAAATCAGCCGGCGAACCATGTTCCGCATGTCTTCGGAATCAGAGGAGCTGAGAAAGCGTAGTGGCCCCCATCCGCCGTCGTCCAACAGTGCCGCAGAGGCGCCGCCTTTGAGGAGCAGGCGAGCAATATCGCAGTGTCCCGACTGACAGACTCCTATCAATGGCGTCTCATCTATAAACGGGGTATTCACGGCCTCGGGATACACAGAAAGCCATCTTCCGAGGCCCGCCTCTTTACCCCGTTATCGAGAGGTACCACGGCGTGGTTGATTCGATCCGGCTGATGGATTCTATCTCTTGGTGTATTCGAGCTAGCTAATGACATGGCTATATTCTTTCAGATGCTAGTTCTCCAATCCGATACCGGCATAGTCCTGCCGTAGGATGCGCAAAGTCTGGCAAATAAGCGTGTGGCGGTTCACCGAGTGACTAAACCAGGCAGCCAGGGAAGGACCTGCCCCAGCCACGTGCCCCAGCCCGCCGTGAGCCCCAGAAACGCGACTCGATAACATCTCCCATCTCCATCGACACCAACTTTGGCGAGGCCGTACCATCATGCGAACACCGAAAATGCCACCTACACGAACACCAAAACGCTGCGATCGAATAAATCCCGTCTTCAAAGCGGCCGTCGAGCGCGCCGCGGGGAAGCTCCCACCGATAACGGACAGTGGGACGCTCTCATTTCGCATCACTCAGCATCTGCCGCACCAGAGGCCTGACGACAGACCAGAACAGACGCCCGACGACAGACCAGACCACCAGCAAAAAGTCGTATGGATCAAAACCCTTTCGGTAGAGACCATCGAGACATTCGAATGTGCATCGGACGGGTGGCTTGAATGCATGAGTGCCTGCCTACAGAACCTGAATTGGACTAGCTCAACCGCCGCCATCTCGAGCGTTTGCTGTCTCGGCATCCCCACGTAAGGGCTGACCGCCTACTATCCAGATTACATATGCTCCTAACACATGAGATTGTACACAGCAAGCAATCGTTCATCCTGGACGGCGTGTCCGTACGATATGCACTTTATACGAAGAAGAAGCCGACCCGCTTCGCTTTCATGGAGCTTCCTCAGGCCAAAGCAAGCGGTGGGTGTGAGCGTTATGCTGCAGCGGTCGCTCTCATGCTCAACTCTCTACCATCTCGCGTCGTCGTTATTGCGACGGGACAGGGTAGCGACTGGGTTGAAATGCTCTGCCATGATCAGGCCGCAACCCCAGAGACGGACCAGACCAAGAGAGAGCTAGGCTCCGGACCCGTGCAAAGCGAGCTGATCCCGATATACCGATATCACTTCGACTTTGACGACGACCTATGGGACGCAAAGATGCGGGGCGTCATCCAGGTCCTCACCAAGGGGTCCGCGAGAAAGGAACACACCGTCAACTCCACCGGGGGTCGTCTTTTGGTCCACCCGCCACCAAGCAGCATTGCAAGCCCCGAAACGTGACGCATCCGCAGGGTCTCACGGGAACAGGAGAAGCACAAAGGACTTCAGGCCTAGGCTCGCTTATACGTGAAGTGGGTGGACTGCCTCGAGTAGGAGCTGGCGAGTGAGCAACATAGGAAGCAATATGTTTTGTTCATGCAATGAGCAGTCTGGGTTAGGAGATATTACGTCGCACTTACGGGCACCCCTCCTCTTCTCCGCAGCAGACCCTTCTCTCTGTCTCTTCGCCAACAATAACAGCCCGCTTATCTCTGCCGGATCGCCTTGTTTCTTGATGAGCCAATAGGATTGAGGGATCCTCCCCTCCCCTCTTCTTCGCGGTGCGCCAACTTGGCGAGCGTGCTGGCGAGTCGGGCTTCCGGTGCTAATGAAGCCCGTTCTCAGAGGCTGGTCATGAACTAATAGTCCGTTGGATATTGTTAGTCGAGATACCCAGGCGCTAAGGGGTAGTCGGTAACAGTCGCAAGTCAGGCCTACAATCACCAGATAACACAAGTACATCCATCATCAGGCGCACTGGAGAAGACGGGAAAGAGTGATTGTGATTCTTGAAACACATCCCTCATGAGCGTCCCGTGGTAACATATGCTACATGGCGTCCTCGATTCTCACCTCGCCGAGAAACGGGGGACTACCCAGCCTTGAGGATCCCGACGCAAAGCCAAAAAGTACGAAAGACATATAAAATTCAGATAGATAGATATGCAGTTCTACACAGATTCCCAAGAAAAACAATAGAGCGTGGTTGGGACGGAACAAAAAAAAATCAACCCAAGAACTCCTTCAACTCCTCAGATTCCTCTATTATCTGAGAGAAGGAGAAGGGCGCAAACGGCCAGCCGGCGAACTCGGCAAACTTGGAGAACGATTCGACCCAAGCGAGACGGAGAGCTTAAGGCAAAGGTTTGGTTGGTCAGTCGGACAGCTTCACCTAAAAGCGTTGGGGAGGGCAAAGATGGTTTGGATGAAGACTCACAATGCAACATGGCAGACACGCCCTCCATGATGATCAGAATGATAACGCTGAGACAGAAGAACATGGCAAACGAGATAAAGATGGCAATGGCGCCCACCAAGCCCGTCATTTTGAGAGTGGGGGCGAGCGTCATGGACCAGAGCACCGAACTGAGCTGCTGGTGAGCCAGCGACAGCGCCCAGAGACGCAGGTACGAGGCCGTGTGCGACACGCAGTTGAGGCAGAACTCGATCGTGTGGATGACCTGGTGGATCATGACCTCGCCAAACTCGAATTCCTCGTGATCGCCGTCACCGTGCAGATCCTGCGTGATCATGGCCACGCCCGCATCGCTGTCGAGGCTGTGGCGGTTGCCGTTTCCGGGCCGCCCCGCATCGTCATTGTCGTCTCCGTCGAGGGCGCTGACGTGCGAGTGCTCGCCGATACCGCGGTAGCCCTTCGCACGTGCCTGGTTGTGCTCCCAGCGCAGGTAAAAGGGCTTGAGGAACAGCAGGACAGGGACCTGCACGAACGCGAATAGCAGCAGAAAGACCTGCACACCCGCCTGGCCCGGGTACAGCTCCATCCCCTCCTCGATCTTGCCCGGCTGCAGGAACATGTAGATCAGCATGTTGAGCAGGCCAGGAGGGTTGCGTCCGGTGCCGGCCCAGTCGACGGTCCACTTGTAGATGATGCAGAGAACCAGGTAGCCAAAGATTGACTGGAAGAATATCATGCCGGGGATGAAGTTGCCCCAGATGTCGATCGACTTCTTGAAGTGGCGCGCGTTGATGTACGAGAAGCAGAGCGAGTACGTCATGTGCGCCCAGCCCATGATGATACTCATCTTCATCTTGTAGCTGTTGCTGAAGAGTAGGTCGTTCTCGGACCCATGCCACATGGGGTCGAGGCCGAACGGGTAGCGGTACGAGCCCTTGAGCGAGGCCGTCACGGCCTGGCCCTCCGTCCAGCCCTCGGGGACGTCCCACTTCCAGGCGCTATCCCAGAGCGTCATGGACTTGGAGAAGATGTCGTTGTACACGAGACCGGTGAAGACGGAGAAGACAGCCATGACAAGCGCAATGTAGCGGCCGTAGTAGACCATGGCGAACAGCTCAAAGGTCACCTTCTTAAGCGGCTTCTCCCAATAGATCATGGCGATGGCAGCGCAGAGCATGATGACGGCGTGACCCAGGTCGCCAAACATGACGGCAAAGAGGAAGGGGAAGGTGACAATGACGGGCAGGGCCGGGTTTACCTCCTGGTACGTGGCAGTGCCGTAGGCGTTGACGATGGTCTGGAAGGCCTCGGTGAACTTGTTGGTCTTCAGATAGGTGGGCGGCGTCCTGTTGGTCTTGATCTCATTGATGATGGAGGGGACCGACAGGCCGGCGCGGCTGGTGACGTCCTGCAGCGTCGTGCGGATCAGGGGCAGGTCGTTGCGGGGGCACCAGCCCTCAGCGATGAGGGTGCGGCGGGCGCGGTCGTACGAGAAGAGGTTGAGCGTGTTGTACACGGCCTTCTCCTTGCCGATGAGCACCATCCAGGCGGCTAGCGACTGCGAGATCTGCGTGAGCTCGGCATCGAGCGTCTGCTGCGTGTTGCGCAGCACGTTCTGCACGTCATCGAGGCGCGCGTTGACCTCGAAGACCTGGTCGCGGCGCAGGTCGCTGTTCTCGTCGACGCTGTAGACCTCGGCGCCCATCGACTCGGAGATCTTGCGCACCTTTGCCAGGATCTCCTTGCCGTGGGCGAAGATGACGAAGACGTTCTTGTGCACCGGCTCGTTGTTGCTGGGGTCGACGAGCGGCTCGGGGATCTCGGACTGGTTCATGTACAGGTTGCCGCGCAGGGTGCGCCACAGGATGCGCTCAAAGGCTGCGACGCGCTCGCGGGGGATGACGCCGGCCACGAAGCCGATGTTCATGCCCGAGAAGGACCGCTCGACCTCGGAGGCCTGGTTGTGCTGCTCGACGTCCTGCAGCAGCGGCGCGTCGTCGTCCTCGGTCGAGGCCCGGATCTCCTCGACGTTGCCGTGCGCGCGGTCGAAGAAGCCGCCGGCCTCGCGCAGCACCCAGCGCCATTCGGTCAGCTCGACCTCGCGCTTCTTAAGTGTCTCGTAGCTGTCGTTGAGCTGTGAGATGCGCGCCTCGAGGCCCTGGCTGCGGTCGGCCAGCTCGTCGATCTCGGCCGTGCTCGGGGGTGGAATCGACTCGGCGTCGAGGTCGAGCTTCCGCAGCGGGATGCCGGCCTTTTCCATCTGCGCGTGGAAGTAGCCTGCATGATGCACGCCCGAGTCAGTTTAGATGCAGCGCCGGCCGAGGCGCGTGTGGCCCGGCAACCCGAGGTCGGGCTTCTTACGGAGCTGGCGTTCGACATTGTCTAGCCGTCGGATTTCTCGGGTGAAGGCCCTTTGGAAGGCACTGAGGTCATCGTTGAGCTGGATTGGGGTGTTAGCGGTCTGACGACAGGGCTAGGGGGCAGACGCGGACATACATCGCGGAATTGAACGAGGCCGACCTCGCCGAGCGCGTTGACAACTTCTCTGCCGATTTCATTGGAGATGTACAGCTGGACCATGCTCATGTCCGCCGAGCGGAATGGAGTATCGCCCGCCGAAGCCATCGTGATGGTTGATGAAGCGCGGCTGCGTTGTTGGGATTGTTGGTCAATTGAAGTTGGCTCAGAGCTCAACCTCGGAGTTGTTCTTGCCTTGGAAGCCGGAAGGTCGTGGCGGGAGCGATTCATTGGTGCCTGAGGCAATTAGTGGAGCAGGTGGCTGAGCACACCCTGCCGGTTCCTGCTTGAGCCACAGTATCGTCACTAATTCTGTCGGCTTTCGGCAGCCTTCGGCGTCCTAAAATAGCCTAAAGGTCCGAGCTCCACAACGACAAGTTTTCTCCGTTTATGCAAGCTCAAGAACGAGCCGCAGGTTGGCGTTGCATCACGACCACGCCTCCACTACTCCTCAACTGGTGTGGAAATGTAGTCCTGATAAGTAGGTACCTACATAGTTACATATACAGCCGCTACATCGCGGGCGATCAGAGTGTGTTCATGAATGTCCTGCGGGTGATTTAAATTTAGATGCTATTGAAAGGCACTGTACTACTAGGGCTAAACATCGATGTCGCAAGCCCGAGAGGAACAACTGCATGAAAGCCATCGCCGATTCGAGATAAAGTCATGGTAGAAAGTAAAGCCTAGAAAGGGTATACGCTTATTCTTGTCTTAAAGCTGATTGATGCCCTCTCCCGTTCACGAATGGTGCCGAAGGTGCTGCAACGCTCAATAAACCCAACGTGATTTTCCCGAATCATCCCAACTTTTAAAACCGCTCAGGGCTCCTCAACAAGGAGAGTGGTCGCGTAGCAAAACTCCATGGGGATGCAAGATGAGGAAAATGCGGAGAAAGAGAAAAAAGGTGTGAGAAGAAAAGAGGAAAACAGGCAAGAAACCAAAGCATCGTTCTTTCCATGTCCAGGAACGCCAAACCAGAAAGCAATCTCAAGAGATGAGACTTTTCCAACACGCATTAAAAGAGCTTGAAAGGGGAAAGAGAAAGAACCAAAAGGGGTTGAACAAGAAGCGAAATATTGAAACAGAATGCGAGTAGAGACAGGCCCGCGCAAGGCATGCCGACCAGGCTCAGATGGTGCGGCCAAACATGTACGACCCGTACATGCCGCCGACCTCGGCCTTGGCGACGGGCACCTTGCGCATGCCCCAGTAGCGGGCGCCCATCTTCCAGTGGCGCGCGCCGTTGTCGTCCTCGTTGTCGCCGCCCTCGCGCACCAGCCACGACCGGACGTGGATCTCGGACACGCGCCAGCGGTAGCGCGCCAGCGCCCCCGTCGACTTGCGCACCTTCTTGAACACGTCGGCCGAGAACTCGACCACGCCCAGCGGCTCCGTCACCGACTGCAGCAGCACCGAGTCGTTGAAGAGCGTCGACGCGTCCAGCTCGCCACCCCACATGTCCGACAGGTCCAGATACCGCACCGTGTGCGGCACCCACGCCAGCTGCGCCGCGATCTCGGCGTCCTCGCCCGTCATGTCCACGTCCCCGTCCGACCCGGGCGTCCCCGGCCGGGCCTGCGGGATGAAGAGGCGCTGCACGTCGCGCAGCTTGAGCGACCGGCCGAGCGCCAGCTCCTCGAGGTGCTTGGTCAGCGGCAGGAGCAGGTCGATGTGCGATGCGTTCATCTTGCTGCCCTTGAGGCTTAGCGACTTGAGCGTCTTGGGCAGGATCGGGATCAGCTCGTTGAGGTGCTGCTCGTCAAATAGCTCGTGGCTCCGCGCGTCCGTCGCCAGGCTCAGGAACTCGAGGCTTTCGGCGACTGCCGGGTGTGAGCGGATGAACTCGATCACCCTCGGGGCGGACAGGAGCTTGCACTTGGCGAGGTTGAGGTGGGTGATCCGAGCCGTGGCGGGGATGCTCCAGAGCGCATCGTCCGTGATGCGCGTGCCGGCCACGTCCAGGTGCGTCAGCCTCGTGAGCCGTGGCATCAGTGTGTCCAAGACCGTTGCCGGGAGCGTCATGCACTTGTGAAGGGACAGACGCTTGACGGTGAGGGCGACCGGCCAGTCGTCCTTGTTGGACACCACCTCGGCGAATGCCGTCTTGAACAAGGCCGACGAGCAGCCGCAAAAGTCGAGGGCCTGCAGCCTATCGAGCCCAAAGAATAGCTTGCGGAGCACGGCCGCGTCGAGGTCATCGTCGATGTATTCCTGAGCCAAGAACTCCTGCAAGAGCGGGGTGAGCTCGAGGCACTGTCGCAGCGTCTCGGATGTGAGGTTCCTCGCCTGCGATCGCTCAGATGCCGTCGAGAAGAGGGTGGAGGGGTTAAAGTGTGAGAAGTCAATGCGGCGCACGATGGTGCCCAGCGAGGGGTGTGAGTTCACGTGAGAGAGAAACTTCTGGAAGATCCTCGAGTGGGGGATGGTGATCCTGTTGTAGAGCGAGCTCAGTGTCGCGGTGTGGAGCGTCTTGGACGTGAGAAGCAGTGACATCAGGTCGATGTTGCGCCTCTCGAGCCCGTTGGGCGGGATATCCAGCACGAGCAGGTTGATGATGGCAGCTGTCACACGTGCTCCGAGTTAGTCATGGTGTTTTCCTCGCCCTGCCCAAAACACAAACGATCCCCGCAGGTTCACGCCCCACGCCTGAGCGAACCCCATACCTGAGCGCCTTCCGGTCCGAGCAACTCTTACGCGGGGCTCAGGCAAAGCCTGCTGCGCTGCGGCTTACGAAGAACATGTACAAGTAGCAGAGAGGGGGGGTGAAACATACTCAGCAGCTCGACCGGGAGCCTCTCGATGGGTGCATCTCCAGGGCTCCTCGCTCCATTTCGTCGCTTGGGTGTGGGCTGTGGTGTGGGCGTGGCGTGCCAAGCAACGTTGAGCACCTGCAGATCACCAAAGCTCTTGCTGGCAAGCTTTCCCTTGACATTGATCTGCTTCCACCCCTTGAAGCCGTTGGCAGGGAACCAGTTTCCATGGAGCCTGCTTCCGGGCTGGGTGACGGGAGGGAAGTACTGGGCCTCGATCATGTTGCCACGGGCGGCAGAGGACGGGGCGCTGGGTGATTCGTCGTCGTCAACAAGGGCAAGCTCGTCGGCGGGTGCGGTGTAGGATGATACCTTGGAGGCAGTGAAGGTCTGTGCCAGGTCTTCGTCGTTCTCTCTGATGGACGAGAAGGAGGTGCGGCCAGCCCTCTCGGGGCTGGTGTGCCTGGACGAGTCGGTGGCCATGGTTTTGTAGTTGGAAGAGAGCGTGGGCTTCAGACTGCTGGAGCTGGCAACTCCCGCTCCATGCGGGGCCGGGGGCGTTTCCATTGGACGCAAAGAAGGGCACAGCTTTTTTCTTTTTGGTTTGGTAATAATCCCCAGGCCGCTTGTGGAATGGGAACGGTCCCAAGTGGTGCTGCTCAGCGGGCTGGCGGCAGGGGCCCTGGCCTCACTTCCGGAGCAGGGTATGTACCTGGACGGTGGAACACACAGATGGCCGGGACACAGAGGACGAGGATGGAGCTTTGACGTGACAGTTGGCGTGACGGATGGTTGACCTGTTGCAAGCAGGCGCCGGGTGCTCTCGTTTTCTCGTCCGATGTGCGAGGCGGCCAAGGGGGGGTGGAAAGGCAGCCTTTCTATTGAGTAAAATGTTTGTGTTTTTAGGTAATCGTTATGGCCAGGTCATGCGGGGAAGTTGGTGAGGCGATGGAGCCGCGAAGGTGAACCTGTGACACGGGAATCTGGCGTGCTGGCTCTTTGTGTGGTGTCTGGTCCAAGCGAGCGGCGGGTGCCAGCAGCAGACGCAATGCAGAACAGAGGAGTGTAATTTTGCGGCCGGGGAGGGGGTGTGGTGATGGTTGAAGAAAGGCTCCGGGGCTAGGGGAAACTAATAAAAAATAAACGAGGCACCGTGCAAGAGCTTGACGACGCCCAGCGACGGACGAGGGCCCGGGGAGGCGGGTTTGGCCGAGTTTTCTGAGCGGCGTTCACAATGGCTCAGTCCATCGATTGGCAGGGGCTTTGGAACGAGGTACTTTGCCGGGGCAGGCTTGAGGGGTGTGTGTAGCCGAGTCTAGGTGGTTTGGTATGCGATATTGAATGGAATGGGCATCGAAGTTGATGGGTCTGTAAGGCATTGAGGCGCGCGTGTGTGATGTGTGAAATGGGCAATGTGGTATGTGAGCGGGAGCTTGACATGGACAGGGCTCAGTAGCCAATCTAGACGTGCCCTCTGGGGCGTGTTGGTCTCGGATAGGCAGGAACGCTGGACTTTTGGGCTCAAATGCAAACGGCAACGACACGAACGAACGAACGAACGGAAACCAAAAGGACGAACAAAGGGTGCAGCACCTCGTCCTCCACCAGCGCCAGCAGCAGCGGCGGCGGCGGCCTGGCATGCGCCTTTCCGGGCGGAGCCAGAACTCGAGTAAACAGAAAAATCCTTCTTTGGGCGATTGAGTAATGGAAACAAAGAAATGGAGCCGCTTCGCGCATTCTTTCAGGTCAGCTGAGCCCCTTCCCGCCCGCCGAAAAAAAAACATTCGCCCCAGCCATGGGGATCAGGTCAGCACCACCATGACAAATTTGTTGGCACCGCAAAATCAATTTTTTCCTAGTAACTCCACCGCCCTCAATCCAACCCACGCACAACAAAGCCTCACAACGATGTTTACAGAGCTTTCTACGCCTAAAAAAGCACGCGTGCAAGCCGTATGCGATTTCCTTGATACAGAAAAGCGTTCCTACAGTCACAATGCCGTTTTTCGTTGGGCTGGAGTCTCCAAAAGATCCGGCTGGCGTTAGGCTGTTTGGGAAGATAGGTACATCAAGGAACTAGCAGAAGAGGCCTGGAATGGGTTGTCACTTGATTCAATCAACAGGTGGGTTGATTCTGTACCGGATATCCTAGAAAAGATCGTGGATGCGGAGGGCAAGATGACGGCCTACCACAGATAGTAGCCCCTGGGTTGTAGCTCCTTTTTTTGCGG
>NW_008804546.1:6074615-6090664 GCF_000145635.1 Gaeumannomyces tritici R3-111a-1 | reverse complement strand
AGAGAGAGAGAGAGAGAGAGAGAGAGAAGGGGAATTAGGTGTGCACTTACTCGCAAAGAGGATATGGAAGGACGCCTCATGGCGCCGCGTAATATACATAGCGCAATGTGCTGCAACCACCCAAGAGGCGCACACACACACATGCATACATACACGCACATACATGCCAATGCAACACAAATGTCGTGTTTCCTGCTTTTTGGCCTCCAACATGTGCCGTGACACCACCCTCCCTGATTGTTTTGTTTGCCCCGGCGAACCCGAGGCCAAAAAACGACTCCGAGGAGATATTGAAACCGCCGAGGGGCCGAGGAGCCGAGGAGACACAACTCGCGCGCACACTTCGCATATATGTATACGACGTCTCATCCATTGTTGGAACTTCCTCAAGAACACATGTCATCTCTTTGGGGCGGGATGTCCCGGCACCAGCGTGGGGTGCTTTTTGTTTTGGTTTGACTTGTTTCGTGACCCTGATTCGACGAAAATGAATAAAGTTAAGACAACGAGAAACGTCCATCGGCACAGGTTCAAATTTGACAATCCGCAAAGGATGATACTCACACCACCTGGGGGTCGTGGGGAATAGAGATGCCATGGAGAGAGACAAAGGTAAGAGAAAGCAGGGCAGGTAGAAATAACAGGGCAGAAGGATGGTGCCAATGGATATACAAAAATTAGATTTTTAGATCCCCGGAGCAAATGTTGGTTGCAAGTGCAGAGAAACCCACAAAAACGCCGACCAAACCCGAAGCTCAAGCAGCTTGATGCTGGGTCTAATAACAACTCGAGACCATCCATAAACACAACTAACCTCCAAGAATGATGAAGCTCGTAAACCTAGTGAGACAGAAGATAACGCGTAAAGCCTTGTTCGGCATGGGCCTTGTTTGGCAGGGAGAAGTCCTTGAAACCAAGACGGTTTGCTGGTTCCACGTCTGGACGATTTCTCATCCTGTGGCGCTCGACTTTTTCTCCGGGAGGCCGAGTCGCTTTTTACATTCCTTGCAGTACCATTTCACTGCCAGGTGACAAGAGTTAGTTACCCAACACCAACATCTGAACCTAGCAAAGGGGAGCGAGCGACATAACCGATCAATGCGGGAAAAAATCCAGTCAAACTCACCATTGGTTTTGGGCGCTGCCTTGAGGCCAACGCAGTCGAGATGGAACCACTCGTAAGGACACGCCTCGTTGGCATCGCATCCAATCATCTCCCCGTAGCTCGGCTGCTGGCAATAGCAATATAGGGGGTCCTCGTCGTCGTCCTTGCCACCGCCAGCGGCGTCCTTCTTGAACGCCCCACCATTTGGCGCGGGGCCGTGCTGTGCCTGGGCGACTGCCGCAGCTGCCTGAGCCGCAGCCAGGGCAACCGAGGCCCCCTTTTTGTGGCTCCGCCTGACTGTCATCGGGACGCTCGTCGTCGTCGCCGTGGCGGCAGGGGTGGTCACACCCACAACATCCGCCGCCCTCGACGGCCGGAACGCGCGCGCGCTGTCCGGGAAGCTCCCCAGCGCAGGGGTCGACGGTTTGCTCGCGCGGCCACTCTTGGTGGTGACCGTTGTTGCCGCCGAGCTCGACGTTGTTGACCCGGCACCTCCGTGGGTAGAGGAGGGCGTGGTCTCCTTCTTCGCTAGCGTGGTCTCGGCCACCTCCTCTACCTTGGCCGCTACCGAGTTCTTTCGGCTTCTGACAGAAGGAGGGGGTATTATTGGTGGTGGTATGGCAGTGGTCGATTCCAGCACAACTGGCTCGGGCTTGGGAGGCTCAACCCTGGTCAGGGGCGTCGTCAACCCCCCGAGAACCGGGGCGTCCTTCAGCGTTCTGGTTTCCGTCGACGCCCGCGAGCCGTTGGTGTGTACGGGCGTCTCTGGTGTTGCCGAGAACGCCCCGTTGGGCCGGTTGTTGTTGCCTGCCACAGTTGGAGGCCGCGGTCGTCCGTTGTCGCCATGAGACTGGGCACTCTTCCCACGAGCCATGGTGGGCGCGCGCGTGGGGGGAATCGGAATCGGGATAGGCGAGTTGCGCACCACTTTGACAACGGCGTCAGGGAACGCGCCGACGACCGGCGAGGAGGCCATGGATGGAGAGTTTGCGGCACCGTTTCTGTTATAGGGTAATCGTCTTCTGGTCAGCTCTGGCAATATGGGAAAGAGGCTTGTGGCAGTAAAAGTCGCCCGCGTACCTTTTCTTGGGCTGGTTGCCCCCAGTCGGTAGTGCCTTGCGCTTCTTGGCCTGGCTTTCCGGGGCTGGAGTTCCGCGAGGGCTCGATGCCTTGGGTTTGGTGATGCTGCTTCCAAAAACGCTGCTCATCGCGCGCTCCATGGGAACACCGTTACTAGTGGCTGTGGTAGTATTGGCATTGCTAGGTTTCTCGACCTTCCGCCTCTTGGGCGCCGGGGTCCCATTGGTCGGCGTTGCATTGGCAATGCCTAGACCGATTGGCGTTGGAGACTCGCTCACGGTCATGTTTGCATTGGCCGCCGGTTTCCGACTCTTCGCGCCAGCCGCAGTCTTCTTATTCGCTCCCGTCTCCGCTTTATGCATTTTCGCGTCGTGATCATCCGCGTCCGATTCTTGAACCGGAGTAGCAATAAACGCTGGTTGCGGCGGCTGCTGTTGCTGCTGTTGTTGCTGCTGTTGCTGCTGTTGCTGTTGCTGTTGCTGCTGTTGTTGCTGTTGTGGCTGTTGTTGTGGCTGCTGTTGCTGCTGTTGCTGCTGTTGCTGCTGCGCGACTGTCCTGCTCTTGTCCTTTTTAGCAGCCACAGCTTGTTTGCGGGCATCGCTCCTAGCAGCAACCTCTTCGGCAATATGTTGCGCAGCCGCAGACAAGCTCGCCGCCCCTTCTCGCCTGGAGCGCTCAGCCTGGGCATTGGTCAGCCCTCGGCTGACCCTGTTCTCGGGGTATGCCCAGTGTGTGCTGCTCCCCCACTTGGCCTCGTCGCTAAACTCTTCTAGGAGGTGTGGCCAGATGGAGTCGATGCGGCGGAGTTGCTTATGTAGTGCCTCGTTGGCCGTAGAGATGACATGATTTTTCTCCTCGAGCGATACAAGCATCTCCGAGACCTTATTTGCGGCTTCGCGGTAAGCCCGACGACGAGCCAGGACGTTGGGGTCGTGCGCCGCGGCGTGGGAAGAGCCCTCGACAGAGGGTGCGGCGAGGGCAAGGGCGATCGGGTTGCCGGGCGGTGCGACGGCACCATTGGTACTGTTCTGGGCGCTCATGGGGACCGACTCCGGGGCGGCGCTGCCGCTGGCGGCGGGGGCATCAGGTCGCGACGGGTCGGAGACGGGGATGTTGAGAGCATTGTCGACGAGCTTGAACAGCGTGTGTTGAGGTGCGTGGACCTTAGCATCGACCTCTCTCAGCAGTGTGAAATGGCGGACTAGCTCCTTGGGTAGGGCGGTGATGGCGTCGGCAAAGTGGACGATGCCGGGGAAGATGTCGATGGGCTGCTCGCGACTGAGGGCGGCGTTGGCGGCATTCTCCCGGTGGGCGAGCGTGCGGCCAGCGGCACCCGCCCGCGATCCGTGGACACGCGTCTGGCGGACGGGCTGGGAGCGGCGGCTCGAGGACGACTCGGCCGCGGTCGCGGCGGCGGGCGCGGCAGGTTTGGCCGTCTTCATGACAGGCCCTGGAAGCGTGAAAGGATGCAATGGAGAGGACTTGCGCTTCGAGCCTGGCTGGAGCTGAGGACGAGTCGGTTGGGACGAGGGCGTTGTGGCCGCTGCGGGCGGGGTCTGCCGCGCAGAAGTGGTCGACGGACAAACGCTGTCGAAAAGATGCTGGGGGGCGCTTCTGCAGGCGATCACCTAGGCCATCTCGGACTGGGTTCAGGCAAGGACGGGGAGGGGAGGTAGGCACTCATACAAGCTAGAGGGCGTCAAGGGGGTGCAGATCGGAAAATTGGAGCGGAGGGCAGAGCCAGACAGGCGCCTTTCTTGCAGCAAGACCACCACCCAAAAACCCCCAAGCTCCCACGGCCGGCTGGAGTTTGCGCCGCGTCCCTGTGAAATTGTGTCCTGAGGCCGAAGCTAGCATGGGTCAGCGGGTCCGCTAGCGAGGGTTAGGGTTGCGCTCCGTGTGCGATAAGATAAGACGCTGCCCGTCCGCCCGGCCGTCGCGTCATGCCGCCATCTCGTCCCACCCCTGCACGTCATGCAGAGAAACAGAACACTGGAGGAGTCGAGCACAAGAGACGCGGGTAGGTGGCACATCCACCGCTTCGAGTCTTTACCTACAACTTGCGCCAACGCAAAAAGGGCACGGGCGGGATACAGAGATATGATACGATACCAAGATTTACATCAGCAAACAAAATTAATGGGCAAATTAGGGCTCTACTATAAAACTGCAACGACAAATGGACTGGCCTATCTATAACATACCAGGCTCGCTTGCTTTCCGCTTCGGAAAACATAGTATGCGCCGGATGAACTGGCCTGTCTTGTCCAGTCCGACCTTGGTATCACTATTGTTCTCTATGTCGACCTAATACTCCGTTTTCAGACACCGAGTCCAGACACTGGGTATAAAAGCTACATGACATCCCGAAAACCTAACCCATATCTCCCGGGCTCAAACTTCACCATCCAGATAAGCGCCTAGCTTTCTGGACGCAAATATCCTCACCGCTGCTTCAGATGCTGCCCCTTAGGCTTCTCGTCGCGCTCCCGCTGCTTCTGCCTCCACTGCCATTCAACCAGGACGGGCAGGAAGTTCCACAGGTCAAAGTCGGGCCAGAGACACTTCAGAAAGAAGATCTGGGTGTCCTCGTGACACTGCCACAGCATAAAGTCGCTCAGTCGCTCCACCCCGCTAGTGCGGACGAACAGGTCCAGCGGCGGACAGTCGGCCGTATACATGTGTTCCGTGAGGGTCTCGGCCGTGATGCTCTCCGGGTTACGGTAGGGCATAAAGCTCGGTCCTCCGACATGTTGCTGTTGATGCTCGCCCGAAGGGTGGGCTGTGGGCGGAGGCGAGTCCTGGTTTAGCGTGGTCGTGGACGACACCGAATCGTCCATGTCCTCTGCCGTCCCGGGCGCCTCCTGGATGGAGCCCAGAGCCGACGATCCCATATCGTCGCCCTTGTCGGCATGCTTGGAAAGTATCTTCTGCCTAATGCGTGTCTGCGAGAACTGCGTTGCCGATGAGCGCGGAGGGCTCGTGTAGTCGACCACGGTGGAGCGGATCGCGTGGGTGATCTCTTCCCTCGACGTGTAGGGGAAGCAGATGTTTAGGACGTGACTGCAAGGTCGTGCGTTCGCATGTTAGCAAGAAACACCAAAGTCAACCATGATAACTCGGGATGCTGTTTATATAGTGATGAAAGGAACCCGACCCTTTGTTGCTCTTGGTCAAGTTGACAGCTTTATCAACAAAGGCAAGCACATCGTCGGGAATCAAGTCCCGCTGGCCCGAGATAATAACCCGAGCGCCGTAGCGATCCAGGACCTCCCCATGCTGCAGAAGCTGTTCGAGCTTGACCTTTGCCATGGCCATGAGGCCGTCGACCTCGTACTTAGGACGGTTGAAGTTCTCGATGCTGAATGCGTAGACCGTGACGACCTTAACGCCACAGTTGTAGCATATCTCGAGAACGCGCGCCAAGGCTTCAAACCCCATGTGGTGGCCGGCGACCGTCTCGATCTTGTGGCTGCGGGCATATCGCCTGTTGCCGTCCATCTCGAAAGCGATATGTTGGGGGATGGGGCCCTGGCGCATGGCCCCAATGACAAGCTGGCGGATGTTTTTGATAGCCCATTCTGCGGGAGGCGAGCTCAGGAGCCAACTAGTGGCGTGCGAGAGATAAAGATCAGACATCGTGGACGAGCGGGCAGTGTCTTTTGTGGAGAGCCCCAGTCAATGGGACGGTATGGTTATGTTGCGGCTCGGGTATCAGGGTGTATCGGCGGAGGCGTCGAACGTGATGAATGAAGAACTGAACAATCAGACTGTTATGCGCGCAACAACATGGCACTAACAAATGGAATTTTCACAGCAGAAAAGAACAGTGTTGAACGAAAGACTGTAATAAATGTTGGCAAGATGTCGTTCCAAGCCTGGCCTCGTTCGACTGTCGTCAGCTTCCAGCCGCCGTTATGGATTTTGCTTTCAGGTGTGCCGTCACAGGCGAAACCTGCTTGAGAGCTTGTAATTGATGGCTTGGAAAGGACCACGTCAGATGTGGCTCGTGGGTGGGTCTGTACGCTAGCTCGACCGTCCAAGGTTGGCCCGCGACCAATTGGCCAGTGACGGGCGACGCGGAGAATTGACAGATTGCAGAAGCGGAAAGGCCGCCAACACTTCAAAGCTACATCAACTCAGCCGACGAGCGCGCAGCTCCTGATACCCACTGCTGCGATAGGCAGGTACCGACTTGACCGATTCGATCACAGGGATTTTGCCCCCGCGACTGCCACAGCAATTCTTCCGTCAAGTAGTATTGCGGGCCGGCCCTGGGCGTTCTGTCGTGGGCGGCGATCCTTGGTGAGGGGCAGCTGGAAGAGCTGCCGAGGAGCAGCGGATACTTCCGACGGAAATCGCATCATTGATCACATCGGCCAGCCGACGTCGTTCACTCGAGGTCGCATTCAAAGGAATAGCGAGCTTAACCATGCAACAATAGCCATCCCGCCTCGGACAAAGCCAGCGCTGCAACAATAGCCATCCCGCCTCGGACAAAGCCAGCGCATCCAGTCTACTTCTCCCAGCCGCAATCACCAGCCCAGCCCGGCCAAGTCAGGCCCGGATCGACCATGTCTTTCACAAACACCCCCGTTACCCGTTCCCTGGTGCTGGGACTGGTGATGAGCTCTATCGCTGCGACAATCTTCGACGTGAAGCACTACTTTTATCTGCTCATCGACCCGCACATCCTGAGATACCACCAGCCGTGGCGGATATTCCTGTTCCAGCTGTGCTACACCAACTCCTCCGAGGTGCTCTTTGCATGCATGACGCTATATAACATGCGCGTGATCGAGCGCTTCTGGGGTTCGAGGAAATACGCGGTAAGCATGGGTGCCTACCTAGGCTATCTATTCGTGCACTTTTGTATGGCGCCTTGGCTAACGAACTCCCTGTTTAGTCGTTCCTCCTTATCACGGGGCTGCTTACAACGGTCATCACGCCCATGCTCACTGTGCTGCTCCGAGCGGCGACATTCGGGGGTTTCAACTACCTCCCCGCCGGCCCGACGCCGCTCATCTTCGCCGTGCTGGCGCAGTACCACGCCACGGTGCCGCACCTCTACAAGTACCGCCTGGCTGTGTCGGACCCCCCTTCGGCGACCGAGGCAGACGGGTCCGACGACTTTGTGGGGCTCACTTTCTCTAACAAGTCGTACAAGTACGTCCTCGCGGTGCAGCTGGCGCTGTCGCAATGGCCAGGATCCCTGCTCGGCGCCGTCGTCGGCTGGATCGTTGGCTACTCGTGGCGTAACGACCTGATTCCGGGGCGGCTGACGCGCTGGCGGGTCCCCGGCTGGCTCGTGGGGGCGCGGGCGCCGCCGAGGAGACAGACCGAGTTCGACGGGCTGAGGAGGAGGTTGGAAGATGAGGGCGTCTCCACCGCAACGGCCTCGGGCGTGGGGCTCCAGGAGGCCGAGGCCGGGCGAAGGAGGACCGTGGGCCAGCAGATAATAGAGCAGCTCAGGGGCTCTCTATGAGCCGCACTGTGAGTGGATGCTCGGGTATTTTTTTCGGTATATGATTTGCAGACATGGTACTTTCAATAGCACGGTGTCAACGAGTCTGCCGGTCCGTTCAGTCCGTGGTTCACTGGTTGTCTATCGAGGTGGTGCGAGCAGCTCCATCAAGTGTCAAAGTTAAAAGAGACGCTATTTGTGGAAACCCCACGTCTAGGAAGTGCCTAGGAAATAGCAAATGCTTGCGTCCTTCGCCTCGGATCATGTGGCCGGAGCATCCCTCAGATCCTCGGCCAGAACAGCCCGGTACAGTAAGCCGAGGATCGGACGAGTCCGCGGGTAAGACCACGCGGCGATCACCCCGGCACTGACGCGACCATTCTTAAGGCGTCGATTTGAAGGATGCGGGCGGGCGACTGGAGATTCGTTGCGCGCTCCTCTCTACTTTACGACGCGCGATCCCATCGACCGGGATGGTACCCAGATGGTGGGTGTTGGCCTACAAGCCACAGGGGTCTTGGGTCTTGGACGTGGTAGCGGATGCGGGAGGGCAGGCATCTGTCCGCGCAGTCGGGGCGCATTGGCACCCAGCCAGCCACAAGCAATCGCGAGGAAGAGGCTGGCCAACCACAGCAGAGCCAGCCCCCCCCCCTTGTCAGGGGCTGACAGCCCGGATGATGCTTGCTCCTTCAGGTGTTGGTGAGTCGTGACTGCAAACTCTACCGAGAACGTGCAAGAGTCAGCAAATTGTTGCGGCCGCCTCACCAATCCGGACGACACCATTCTTAATTCTAGCATATCTCAAGAACCGCTAACTCTAGCTTCTGCCCAGCTAGACCTTATCGCCTTCCGCCCAATTTCTATCGCACCTGAATCTTAGACCCAGTCCGCTGGCTTTGATCAGCCCCCTTGGCCCCACCGCGCATGACAGCAGCACAGTGAGGCGCCACGAACGTCCTGCGATTTCCGCCCGACCCGACGCAAGCGGCCGCGACAAAGCGGCTCCCACGAACTGCGCTGCGCTTTCCCCCAAGCGCCGCCCCTCGACCACACTTGCCGGGCCCAGGCGTCGACGACAACAGCCCACCGGGGCGCAACACTTTTGGCTGGCCCTCCACCCACAACAGCGAACCTATACCGATACTCACGATGAGGCGCCATAGCCGATAACCGCAAATTATACGGCTTTTGCTCTGCCTTTTCTTGGATTTTGGACACCACTCTTCTTTTTTGGATAATGTTCCAGGGCAGGCAGCGATATCTCTGATTAGGATAAATCGAATCGCAGCATGAATGGCTCCGGGCCTATGGGGCAGCCGAGTTACGGCTACGATGCCCCCGCGCGCATGCCCCTGGCGTCCGAGGGCATACTTCCGAGCGGCAAGGCACTGATGAACGAGTACAGGACAGACCTGTCAATGACGGGCTTCGGATCGCAGCAGCCTCGCTTTAATCCGGTATGTCATAGGCTTTTGCGTGGCCGGGACTTGGTCCTGGGCTGGGCGATACGGGTTGCACAACGGACCAGGCGACTAACAATGCCACGTTGGTATCACAGTTGAACTCGGAACGGACGCAGAGCTCAGCGCTTGTCGACCTCAACGACCCCATCCAAGTACATCTCCTAACCGAGACGGCTCTCTCCGACTGCAAGGAGTATGAGATTCTGTCGCAGGAGGAGGTGGACGGGCTAAAGAAGCAGGTAGCCTCCCTGACGCAGCGAATCGAGCAGGCCCGCTCCAACCTAGCCGTTCAGTCCAAGTACCTGGACGCTGCCACCAACATGACGAAGCTCTACTCGACCAAGAAGAAGAACCTGCGCGGCAATGGCAGGAACAGCCTCGAGAGCTCCGCCCGCGAAGCCGAGACGGAGCGACAGGCCTGCGAGCGCCGCTGTGAGGATCTGGCTTGCGAACTCTTCCAGCTTGAGCGCCGTCTTATGGAGCCGCGCCGACGTCTATTCGAGCACACGGCCGGCATCTTACAACTTACCCATCGCTCCGCCAAGACCCCAGACCTGGGTCGCAACAACAGCGTGATGCAAAATGGCATCCCAGGCAGCCCCGAGAGCCTGTACACATACAATAATCTCCGCTACAGCGTCTCGGACGCACTGCCCTTCGAGGAGGACGCATTCTTTGACGACCGCAGCCTCTATCTCACTCTTGAGCAGCTAGACGAGAAGTCGGGCCGGCCAACAACCCGAAGCCTTAACTCCGCCCAGGCCATCAACACCAGTGCTGCAGCGGCAGGTGCCAATGCCATAGAGATCCCTATCAAGTCTCCAATTCGAGAGCAAACTAATCAGCTGCGTGAGGAGGCCGAGCGCCTGCGCAACGAGACTGAACAGCTGCGGCAGGAGCGTGATAGGGCCCAGGCCATGGCCGATTCTGTCCAGCTAGAAATGGACTCACTGCGGCGAGAGAGCGGAGAGAAGTTGAGAGCGGTTACGGACACGGAGCGCAGGCTAGAGGCTCTCAACATGCAGCTAAGAGAGGTCATTGTCTCGTTTGACCCGACCCGCAACGGCGGGTACCAGCAACCACCATCAGGCCAGCTGGAACCGGGCGAAATGATCGGCAGCCACGTCGAATATCTGACAGCAGGCCTGGCGACGGTTCAGCAGGAGCAGTATGCACAGGCGACACAGGCCTCGGACGGCTCGAAGGACGCGGAGATGGCGGCTTCACGCGCCCAGGCCGTGGTGACCCAGTCCGAAGAGAGGCTGGCGACGGTGAATCAACAGCTCGGTTCAGTCCTGCAAATGGCAAATCCGAACCAGCAGCCTCCCCCGCAGACCACCGGCATGGACCTTGAAGGGCAGATCGCATGGCTACAGGGCTCGATCGGGGTGGTTCAGTACGCGCTCTCGCAAGCCGTGAGCGCTTCGTCGGCCTCGTCGGCGGACAAACAGCAGGTTGAGCAGATTGAGTCGGCCCTCCGGAACATGTGGGATATGATCCAGAACGGATACGCCGACCTACAGCGACGCAACGAGGAGCGGAGGCAGGCCCGCAGAGAGGCCGGTGTGGAGGCAGATGACGAAGACGAGGATGATGTACCATTCGACCCATCGGAGCAGTACTCGCTGCAGGCATTCTCGGCTAAGGTCCAGTGGCTGTATGCGCAGGCGACCAACCTCCGCGAGCAAAAGTCGGTTCTCAAGCGACAGATCAAGCAGCAGCGCGAGCTCAACAACAAGTCGGACGCACAAAAGGACGCAGAATTGGAGGGCAGGACCGCAGAACTGCAGCAAGCACGCGCACAGCTGGTCGGCAGTGAGAGGCAGGCTCAGGAGGCCCAGGAGAAGCTCGCCAGGGCACTGGCGGATCTCGACGACCTCAAGAAGAACGAGGTGACGGCCATGGCCAACGTGGGCGCGTCAGCCAGGGAGGCGGAAGAAAAGGTCAAAGACCGCGATGCCAAAATGGCCAAGATGCAAGACGAGCTCAGGGCACGCGAGGCCGAGGTGGCGGACACCCAGGCACGACTCAAGGAGGCGGAAGCGCAAGCAGATGCCGCCGAGGCCCGCGCCAGAGACATCGAGGCGCAGGCGGAATCGGCCGCGGTCGCTGCTGGGACCGCGGCGGCCGCGGCTGCTGCACAAATCACGCAGTTGCAGGAGCAGGGTGGAAAAGCGACAGCCGTGGAAGAGCAGCTCCAGCAGCGCGACCTGCAGATTAAGTCGATGCAGGCCAAGAGCCGGGAGCTTGAGGACCGGCTCGCGCAGGCCGAGGTCGAGGTGGGGACCGTGGCGGCTCAGCTCGCCGACGCAGAGGCGTCCAAGGCGGCCGCCGAAGAAGCCAAGACGGCGGCCGAGACGCGTGCGGCCGAGCTTGAGAAGGAGGCCAAGGCCAAGGAGGAGGAGCTGGAGCAGAGCAACATGCAGATCGTCGAGCTTAAGATGGAGGCGACCATCGCCAAGGCAGAGCTCGAGGGGGCGTATGGATCCCGCTCGGAGCGGGCCAAGGAGGTAGCCAAACTCAGCAACAAGGGCGAGTCGGCAGAGCTGCGGACGCAGGTCGACAAGCTCAAGGAGGAGCTGGCCGGTACGCTGTCCGAGTTCGAAACGCTCACCAAGGACACCATCAATGCCGAGCGCGAGCGGATGGACATGGAGGGCAAGCTCGACGACGCCCTCGCGGCCAAGGACGCGCTCGAGGCTGAGGCAGCCAGGCTCCGCGACAAGCTCGACTCGGAGGTGGGCAGGCTGCAAGAGCAGCTCGACGCCGAGAAGCTCAAGGCGGCGCCCGCGGCGGGGGCCAGGGTCGGCGCCGGCGCGTCGATGCTCAGCGAGCAGTTCAGGGCGACCATGAAGGAGGAGAGGAAGAAGTTCCAGGAGGAGATAAGAGTAAGTTCGAAGAGGCGTCGATTTCCAAATCAGGTTTCTTGTTAGATGCTAACATTGCTTTCCGTAACAGAACGAACAAGCCCAGCGCAGAAAGCTGGAGGACGAGCTGCGGACACTGAGGCGCGCAGCGGGACCAGGCAGGAGCCCTCTCAGCCCGCGATAGTCTCGGGGCGCGAGAGGCTCCACTGCCATACCCCATAATCACCAGCTGAGGGCGACGCCCCTGTCGCCAAAGAAGCCGCTGCGTCAACAAGTTGACAGGCTTTGCGTACCACCTCCAAGGAAGATTCGCCTACGTCAGTCATGGGTCAAGCCATAGACCCACACGTACAAGTGCATACCCGCATATTATTTATTACCTCCCGAAGCCGCATCCCGTGTAAATGTTGGCTACTCGTGGAATATCACATACGATCTATGTTGTATAGTATTCACAAAGAGGATCATCAGGGGATGAAGGAGTCAGCCCGCCTGCACTGTACATATGCCTATTTCTGCAGGAGGGTTTCCCCGGTCTTTTGAGAGACGATGGGATGATCAAATCTAATGACCATGAGCTTTGCTACTATTATTTCTATTCTGATGCTCATAGTTTCCGGATGGTTATAGCCGACCACTTTGCAGGTTTTCTCTCGGTTTGGGATATATCGCCAAGGGTACTTTTCTGTTTTGGGTTTTTTGTCCACTGACCTACATCAATTTTCCTAGCTAGTCGTTCCAGACCGACGAGCTGGCTTTGGTCACGGAAGACGGAAGCAGAGGGAACCGAGGCCGAGGTCAAAACGATCACGGGGAGTGATGACATGCATATCACGCGGACATATGGCGGCCGTTTGGTCGCGCAGTCAACCGGGATTTTGGGCTGGCTCGGTGGGCGGAAGGGAGTTAGTCGGTTTGGATGGCGATAGATCTGAGTTTCTAGGCCTTTTTAGTTGTTGATGTCAGACAAGAAAAGAATGAAATGGATTGCTTATCTTTTTCTCTTCTTTCCCTTTCGTCGACTGGTCGGTCACGCGAGCACCTCCCCTTGGCTTTCCCGATGTTGACATGGTGTGTTCGATAAAAGGGGTCTGGTGTTTCCATGCATGCGGCTTATTCCATCCACCTTTCGCGCCACGCCGATTCCGCCAGCCCTGGTAACAAACTCCCGAATACTGTGCGGGTTCGTGTAGCGTTGCGTTGTGCCACCTACATGTACCCATCCGTCAGCCTCGCCCTCTGCCTGGCACGCCCACCACAAAAAAAAAGACAGTAGTCCTACAGCCTGTCCCGAAGACTTGAATCGATTTTTTAGTGCCGTAAGCTTTTCTATTCTTATCTTACTTCACATTGTTGTTCCTATTATTATTCTTGTTTTTATTATCATTTTTTTTTTGTGGTGGGCGTGGCTGTTTGTCATGATCCTCTTGAGCCAGCGATGCACTAGTTACCTAGTTCGCCTAGGCCATGGCAGGGCGTTTTCTCCATCCATCTGCTATTTGACATGAAAAACAATGCAACGCGTCTCCCATAGGCAGGAGGCATGATTTGAAGCGGGCCCATCCAACCCGCCCGGCACTTACAGGCAGACCAGCCGGATCCTGCTCCCCAAGGGCGGCGCGCAGGCCTCACTCACCCCGCGCAGGCCAAGGCCGGATCTGGCGCGTCGCCCAAGCGCGCCGTCGGCGTCGACATATTCGTGTAGAGTAACTTGGGATGCCCTTGGTGTGGCGTCCGTACTTGGAAGCCAACGAAGGGCACGATGTCCCACATTACCACGTAGGTTGCCGCCATAGCACCTGCCGCCAAACAATAACGTGTGCAACTAGCCTTGACGGGCTTTGTATAAAAAGCTTTAAGCCTATTGTCGAGGTCTGCACCTCCCCTTGGAGGGTGGTTGTCGCGGACGACCCTGACATGGTCATGCTTTCACTCCAAGGGTGGAAGATGGCGCTTGGCCTCACCTCGTGCAAGCTGGCCAAGGACAAGTCTCGTATTAACGACCAATCCACCTGTTTGGCCCATGACACGATCGTAGCAGCACTCTCAAGTCTCGTGCGGGTCCGACCAGCGAGATGGCCATGTAGTCGGCCTTTGCAGGCCATGCCAACCGCAAGCAGAAATAGTAACACAAGCCCCTTTTCGTTATCTTGTCATGGATAAAAAAGCAAACCGTCGCCGAAAGTATCTCGGCGGAGATAGCAAAACAGGAAAAGGTTGAGGAGGCTCCCCTCGTAAATTTTGGAATCTACCTCGCGCCAAAACCGTCCATAAATCCACCCAACCCCGGGTCGGTGAGGCTGACGGCTGCGGCTGACGGGGCTTCCCATATCGGCCATGCCGTTTTGTCGCCTCTCGAGATCCGGACGTATTTTTTCTTCCTTTCGTTTCCTTCCTCTCGTTTTCGTCCTCTCGCTTTCCTTTCCTCGTTTTCTTTTCCTCGTTTTCTTTTTGCCGGTGTAGTTTTTCCACTTACCCTGTTTCCTACGGTCCCTTCGAAAATGCGGGCATTAAATCTTCTGTGCCTGCCTTGCAGAATCTCTTCGTTCCGGGAGCCCGGGCGGGAAATGTTCCGATCCCACATGCTGAAGTGCATTGTATAAGTAGTGATATATTATCTGGTATTGGCAACCTTATAAAAACGGCCGCGTCATCCCCTCCTCCTCCCCTCCCTTTATGAGGCTGGCCTGGAGCGGGACTGAACCCCGAAACGTGGCTCGGGGGTCGGCGACTTGAAAGTCGAAGTGCCACCTCCTCAACCCGGAGTATAGGGGGAGGCCACGGATCGTTTGTGGCTCGAACCCTTTTCGGCGATGATACATAGCTGCAGGCACGGGACCATTTTCTCGCTCGAATTCGGTGCTAATATTCCCAAACGCTCAAGGCCCCCGCAAGCCGCTGCTCCAATTTTCGGTTATCCTCCTCCTGTGATATCCAATGTCGACATACCTTGCTCTTAGCGGAAAGCCAAACACCCCGCGTGTACCATATCCTTTTAAGCTTGCGCTCTCTTTGCTATCCCACTGGCCGTGAAATGTAACCGAGCCAAGACAAGCAAGTGTAGATAGTAAAGATAGACAGGCGAGTGCTTGTGTTTTTACTCTCCAGTCAGACTCCCGGACGGCCGTCTGATGTTGGCCTTGGGTTGCTTGTATCTGTCACTGTCTTTGCAGGGGCTCCTTCGTTGATTGGAAGTAGTTGATTTCACATCTTCTTCGGGCTTGATATCTTCCTAAGATGGAGTGCTGCTGGATATGGCTTGAAGACCCAAGGCGCGGCTAACATTTGTGGCGAACTGGTATGACATGGACGTGAATGTTACACCCACTACATAGCAATACCAATGGCTCGTTTAAGTCGGGCCGGTTCTTTTTATCTGGTCATGTTTTCCGTATCGGGAACATCAGCCGGAAGCGACCGTTTTTCTCAGCCCCTCGAATCACAATATAAAGCCGAAAAAAACGCCCCCATTTCCCGATGCAACCACTCCGCCCGCCCTGTCCCGCCCCGTCGGGATGCAGTCCCTCCCAGTCCCGTGAGGCAGAGCTGACTAACCAAGGAGGCGCGCCAACAGCAAAAGCTGAGCTGACCTAACTGAACTGATGTGAGCTGAACAGCCGTGGGCCATGTGCACGAGCACAAGCGAATCGCCCCCTGGTTATGCACACTGTGCGCGCCTCGCACATCTGATCTCTCTCTCTCTCTCTCTCTCTCTCACACACACACACACACACGCCCCTCCCTTTCTTACTGCGCCCACTCCATTGCATTTCCACTGCATCCACACCACCACTTTGATGTAATTGGCCATTTGGCGCCAACGACGACGGAGCGGCGCTCTTGGGGTTGTTTGTTTGTTGTTCTTCTGTTTTGGAGGTCGAGAATTCTCCCAACTCTTCACTCTAGTCAGCTTCATTTTTTCTCCCCTCTTTCTTTTTTCTTGTCAATCGCCGTTCGTCGGGCTTCTCTCTGAAGTATGACTAATTCTACCAAGGCCCGTTGTGCAGCCTGCATCACATGGCCGGTGAGCTGTAACCTGTGTGAGTGGGTGTTTTTTTTGTTGTTTTTGG
>NW_008804546.1:6039727-6074590 GCF_000145635.1 Gaeumannomyces tritici R3-111a-1 | reverse complement strand
GTGCGCGCCTCGCACATCTGATCTCTCTCTCTCTCTCTCTCTCTCTCACACACACACACACACACGCCCCTCCCTTTCTTACTGCGCCCACTCCATTGCATTTCCACTGCATCCACACCACCACTTTGATGTAATTGGCCATTTGGCGCCAACGACGACGGAGCGGCGCTCTTGGGGTTGTTTGTTTGTTGTTCTTCTGTTTTGGAGGTCGAGAATTCTCCCAACTCTTCACTCTAGTCAGCTTCATTTTTTCTCCCCTCTTTCTTTTTTCTTGTCAATCGCCGTTCGTCGGGCTTCTCTCTGAAGTATGACTAATTCTACCAAGGCCCGTTGTGCAGCCTGCATCACATGGCCGGTGAGCTGTAACCTGTGTGAGTGGGTGTTTTTTTTGTTGTTTTTTTGGGTGTGTGGTGTTTTGACGGAGGGCCATATATATGCGGTTCAGGCACCAACCGATACCGGCAGCAGCCAACCCACACTACTTGGGGGACAGTTTTCGTCCCCCCACTCGGGGTTGCCTCTAATGCAGCCACATCACAAGAGTTCCGCTTCCGCAACCTGTTCTTTGCCATTCTTCGCCGCCGCCGCCGCCGCCTCGTTTTCTTTCTCGTGGTTTTCTTTCCCTTTCTATCCATGCAATCACCCTAGTTGACAAGTTCCGATTGAATAGAGACATGCATCTATACCAGAGTCAGTCTGCTGGCTGCCCAGGGGTTGTAAGAGCAGGACCAATGACACCAAAAACACCACCCTCCATCCTCTTCACCGTTCCCGCCCAGAAAAACAGCAAACGCACGCCGTCGTCATTGCTGCCCACCTTTTCCACAACAAGAAGTCGAGAGACGGGAAAACAGAAACCTGCATTGGGCTGTGCTGCATGAACGCCCCCCCTCACCTTCCTGAGTTCCAGATTCTCCCTTTGGTTGGCCATGGCGGCGGCCGAATAGGATTGTCTTTTTCTTCTTCCCGTGCATGCTGCTTGCTTGGGATGCACATTTACCCATCCACTCCTACCTCGCTTGGTCCCAATCACGATGCGGCGAATTGGCATCTGCCCTCGAGTGGGAATGCGGTGGGCATGTACGGTTAGGAAACAGGGCAAGATTAGGGATTGGAGGTAGTGTGATGCTGAAAAAATGTCGACAATGACTACCATTGGCTGTGCTTTGCCCCAGTCCCGTGCTCTCAGTTCCTCACTTGCCATGCATTCGGGAATGGTTGGTTGGCCGACATGGCGTGTGATGGGGGCTAGACGCATCAGGACACGATAGGATTAGACAAAACGTAGTGGCACTCGGTAAACTTGATTGATTGAAGAGGGCCTATGGTAAAAAAGAAAAGGCCTTGATTAAAACTTGGACGAGAAGGAAAAAACCCAGAGCCTTCGATTAGAACTCAGAGAAAAAAAAAGCATCGATTGATGGATGACGAGAGCAAACTTGAAGACGAGGCCAATCGATTCTTAAATACGGACGCCAATTGCAATGGATGGTGGTCTATGGTCGAGGAGGACGGAAGAAAACGGAAGCGCAATGACAAACCAAGAAAAAAAAAGCAGGAAAGAGCAATGATTGTTTCCTTTCTCCCAAACTCCGACCCCATTGGAGAAAGAGAGATGATAAGATGAAAGGGAGAGAGGTAAACTCAGTACAAGCAGACAAAGAGAAATAAACGATGAGCAGGAAACCAAAAAAAAAAAACCACCAATAACTGCAAGCGCCTAAGCTAAGGGTAATCTGATAGAAGCAGAGAGAAATCCTCCTCTAGAGAGAGTCCTTCTGATGAGATGGTTTCCTTTTTGGGTTGCTTCCCGCCTCGCCTCGGGAAAGAGGGTCAGGATCAAACAAAGGAGAATGGCTTTGGCCGAGGTGATTAAGTGAGAGAGAGACCCAAGCCAGGATCTATCATTAACCATGATAGGAGATGAGAGGGGTTTTTGGCTGCGCCTTATTAAAAGTGTAGGGGTGAGAAACGCCGTTCGAGCGTGGGCCAGTCTCATTGTAGGATTGGTTTAAATGTCTGCATGTCGAGATGACCAGGTAAGGGTATGAAGGTGGTACAGCAAGGCCACAAGTGCTGGAAACGGTCCAGATGGGTGGCATGGAATAAACCATTGCTCCCTTAGCAGTCCGACATGGTGACCTCGGCAGGGTCTTCGGTTTCCGGCTCGGGCGTGCGGTAGGTAATGTCGGCCCACACCCTCCAGTGCAGGATGCCCAGGTGGGCAAGGCGCGTCGCCATGTTCTCGACGCTGTGCTCCTCGCGGGCGGCGGTATTCCTGCCGCTGGCGTCCCTATCGAGCTGCAGGAACGGCGGATGGGCGACGCTGGACCCTTCCCTAGACGACGACGACGACGACGTGGCCACGATGCCGCCCGGCCCGCTGTGCAGCCTGCTCCCCGTCGCGGCCGAGAAGAGGCCGAGACCCGAGAGGTTCTTGTACTCGCGGACGCGGCCGGCCAGCTCGGCAAATAGCTTGGAGTGGAACGCCTGCTTGGCCTCCTGGAACTGCTCGCTCTGGCAGTTGGACAGCCACGAGTCGAGCTTGCGCTCGACGGTCGGCAGCATATCGAGCGGCGCCTCGGTCGACCGCAGGATTTGCAGCGCAACGTCGGGCACCAGCCCCCTCCACCTGTGCGCCGGGCTCGATGCCGGCGCGGCCGTCTGGACGAGGTCGACAAGGGACGCGTAAACCTTCTTTGACTTTGCCCGTGTGTCGGCCGAGTCGAGCGCCGGGTTGGACGGTGCGGGAGTGAATATGCAGGCCGATGTCCGTGGCGAAGACGCGGCCGAGCCGACCAGACTCGAGGGCCTGGAGGGTGATGTGTTGAAGTCAAAGTTGATCGACGACCGGTTCGAGCGGGAGCGGGACGAGCAGTCGTCGTCGAGCACATAAGACGGCACCGAGGTCGGCGGCAGGAGGCTGCTGCCAAAGGGTGTCGGCATCGCCTGCGCGATCCTCGAGACGCGCTCGAGATCGTCGTACAGCTTCATGCACATGTCCAGGCAGATGGCGTCGACAGCGTCCGAGCTGAGCTTCTCCAGTCGGTCGTGGTCAAACAGGAATGTGCCCGGGAAGCGGTAGGTGCCATCCAAGTGGTCCTGAGCCGCCGACGGCAGGATCAGGCGTGAGATGCCGTAGAAGAATCCGGCCATATCGCCCAGCCCCTGCTGAATATCAGACGGCGAGTCAACGGCCGAGTACTGGCGGTCGGCGTCGCGGTACCAGAGGCGGGCGCGGGCCGTGTCCACCTTACTACGGGCCTGCAGCTTCTTGTGGAAGAAGCGCTGCTGGAAGTGGGCCGTGTCCTCGATCAGGACGGGTCGCAGGCAGCGTATCTGGTGGTTGGCCACGTCGAGCTTCATGGCCTCAAGCACGCTAAGCAGACTGCGCATGCCCTGGACCAACAGACTGATGTCGTTGTTGCGGTTGCCGTTGCTGAGCTCCCTATACATCTCGTCAACCCACTCGTCCCTCATAGGAGCGCAGTGTAACTTCAGGACTGATGAGAGCCACGAGGCCAGCTTCTCCAGGTCCGCAATTCCCCTGTTGAACTGCTGGATCAGCAGCTCCACGTTCAGACCCTCGTCCAGGAAGTCGCGGTCCCGTGCCGGCACCAGCGTCTGGATAATCTCTTTGACCGCCTTCAAAAGCCGGGGCAAGCACCAGTCCGAGTCCTCGCCGTAGCGCTGGACAAACGTCTCGCGGTCCGTCACGAAGAGCGTCAGCTGCTGGCTGAGGCACTCCCAGAATTCGGTTGCCCTCTGCTGTTTCCTCCGTCCCTTCTCGCCGTCTAGGTTAGGCCGGAAGTGCAGGTCGGGGTCGAAGTTGATGTCGTGCCTCAACTTGGGGTTGTGGATGATCTTGTTCACGTCCAGCTCGCTCAGCGTGGCCTTGGTGACAGGCGGCTCGTATACCCTCATGCTGCGATGGTGTCGCCTGTCATTTGACTCTGCGCTCGTGGACCTGCCGGACGGGTTGCGCGACAGTGGTGCTGGTAGTGTCGCGGGCGTGCCGAGGTCCTGCTGCCTCGCCACCGATCTGTCCTCATATCGCAGCTTCTGCTGGCTGCTCTGGGCAAACTCCGACTGAGGCTCGCTCGGCGTCTGGGCGGCTGTTGGCCTGGTGTCCACGGTCGGCTCCGTTGTTGGCACGGCCTCACCGTCCGACTTTGCCCTCGTGTGTCCAACGCAGCCGCCGTCAATACCTCCATTTCCCTTTTCGCTCATTTTGACGTGTGTTCGAATGTGTCCTCGGCGATCGGTCCTTGATCCTTTCGAGTAGATCTCTGTTGCCCTCCAGCGCAGCTGGTAAGGTGGATTAAGTAGGTGTAGGAGGAGGAAAGATATGGAAGGGCAGAAGAGAGGCGGATGAGTCGAGGTTCCAAAAAAGGAAAAGTGTGCTGATCAGGTTCGAGGTTACGTTTGTGTCTGGTGTTCGCGAGTCCTTGCCGACCTTTTAGGAACCAGGCCAGAGGAAACGGGACGAGGGTTGCGGAGGGCGGCCAATTATGAGTTGCGGGATTGGGTGGAGGAGAAAGAGCACCCCCAGAGGTGTGAGACAAGCAATGGCAGGAGCGGAGCTCGCTGGATACGGAAGGAATTATCAGCAACGGGTGCATACGGCGGCGGGCGGCAGATGAAAGAGGGCAGAAGCGAGGGAGCAAGCACTATGCGCAAGCGGTCGAGTAGTACGCGAGGCAATAATGCAGAGGGATCCCATGAGCACTCAGGTTTGCACGGAAAGCCGCAGCAGAAGGGCTTGCAGCAAGGTCACAGTGCAGGGCTTGGGTGCGCCAGCGACAGAGCAGTCCAATGGGTTCATGCAGCGTGCAGTTGCGAGGGGGCGGGGGTCGTGCTTGAGTTGTTGTGTGGGCGTCTGTGCATGGCCCGGTGGCAGGATAGCAATATCACGTACCTTCTCTTCTGTCAAAGAGGGAGGAAAGCAAATCACGCAGGCTGCCGCGTTTGTCAGGTCCGTCCTTGAGATATCTCCCAGGCCACGGAACGCCACAGAGGTCCGTTCCCGTCAGGTCGGCCCCCTCTTTGCCCACCAGCAGTCGATCGGTCGGTCGGTCGGGTTCAGGATCGGTTCGATCGGCGGCGAGGAGCTGCTCGGGTTGCAAAAGGTGTACGAGCGGGAGAAGAGCGGTGGTGTACCGATGCTCCTCAAATACGCAAAACTGCACAAGCGATGTTGGTGAAGGAACGCCGAGAAGAAGACGCAGCAATAAAACAAAAGCCACCTGCTCTGAAGAGTTGCCCGGTAGTCCTTGCCGCTTTGGAATGCAGACGGAGAGTGAAGGGAGAGAACAAAGACGAGGAAAGACCGGAAACAAGAATTAGGGGGGAAGGGCAGGGAAAGGGACGGGAGCAGAATAAGAGAGAGAAAAAATATGTTGTCAGGTTTAAAGGCAGGGTTTAATGGCGAAAGGGGAAGAAGAATGAAGGGACTGGGGGGGGGCAGGGAGCAGCCCGGACAGACGACCCTGGCTGGGTCTGGTATGTATTCGTAAGGCGGTCGGCTCTGTTATTGTTGTGTGGTTCTGGATGCAGCAAGCACCTTGTCGATGCAGCGACGCACAGAGATATTACAACCAACCCAGACAGCAGGAGCGGGACTGGGAGGGGAGGGGAGGGGAGGGGAGGGGGGTGTGCGCAGCCAGCAGCCAGCGCGAACAGGAGAAGCCGGATTGTGGGTATTATGCTCGCAGCATCTGCGGGCTATTTTTTTATTTTACTTTTTTTACTTTCTCGTTCTCTCGTGGTGCACGCCGAGGGGCTAGCAGCAAGGAGAGAGAAGCAGCGCGGGAGACTGCAGGTGGCGAGCAGGCGGACGAATTGGTCGCTAGCGCCAGGGGCGGATCAGTCTGTCTCTCGGTAGTGGAGAGAAGGGAGAGAGTGAAGCGTCGAGAGCGTGGGCTCTGTTGGGGGTGGGAGGAGCACCAGAACCAGCGTGTGAGCGGGTGAGGGCCGAGGGGTATGAAGGAGTGTGCGGGTTCCCCCAGCGATGCAGACGAGGCACAAGACGCAGGTGGCTTACGTTGTGTTCTAGAACATCAGAAAAAAAATGCAAAATGCAAAAATTCAGAAAAACAAAAGGAGGCGAAGACACGATCACTAGAAAGCCGAAATGAGCGGGGAGAGTAGGTGGGAAAGAGTGCGGAGTAGAGCGAGAGAGTAAGTAAAGATGAGACCGGGACAGGGGCGGCCAGAAGATGGAGCCGCTCCCTCGCTCGCTGGCCCGGACAGTGTGTGAGTGTGTGATATTGCCGCCAGGAGCGAAGATGACGGCGCAAGATTGATGGATCCCACATCCTGTTTGCACACACCCCCCACCCACTCACACCCAAGCACAGTCTCGGAAAGTGCACCGCACCTAGTCAAGCCACGCGCCTACACTTTGGGACCACTGGGAGCTTGGACACAATAACTCGAGCGCCAGGCCCCCTCCCCCAATTCTCCACAGCACACCTGTCAGCCCGTGGCAGCGGGTTGGAAGTCTGTTTTCCTTTTCATGACGGCCGGCGTGCCACACAGACTGGCGAGCTGGCCTCCCTCGCCCTTGACCCCTGCACCGCACCCGCGTCCACCGTCAGCTACCCGCTTGCACCAACAAGACTGCGACTATCGAGTGCTGTGGGCAGGCCCGCCGAGGCTTTACTGTGTAGTCCGTCTAGAGCCACACGAGGAGGCTTCAAAATGAGAGTGAGGCTACCTACACCGGATCCCAGCAGAGTGGAGACGAGGCGCGCGGCTGGCCACCTCGGATCGTCCACTGCCGCCATGGCACCGAGCAGGTCGAGCAACCGCGCCGTCGACTTGAAACTTTCAACCCGTTTCTCGCCTCGGGCCTTGCTCAGACGCCTCGGCGAGACAGGCCCCAAACTCGCGCGCCACAGCCTCGCCTTTGCCGCGCCGGGGCGGCCGTCGTGAGATTTATCCTTCATCCGTCGGCAAAGCGAGTCCCAAAAGGGGAATTTGTCAGTACAGCAGTGCAGCGAAGCGCGGCGGGCGTTCTCTCCGTAGCCACCATGTAAAAGGCGGGTTGCATTCGTGGTTTGGCGTTGCAGTAGCGAAAAGAAAAATACAGCGAGCGCGAGGGAGGAGGAGTCAAGCGCCTCCAGTCGTGTGCAGCATCGTGTGAGAAGAGAGTTACAGAAGGCGGCTTGCCAGGAGATGCCCTGGAATGCTGGCCCTCCTCACCCTGGGCTCCACCACGAAAGCAGTGCCAAACATCACGCAAAACCCGCCTAAAAGGGAAGCACCGACTGTGCGGGAGGTCCTTGACCGACAGGGGGGGATGAAAGCCACATCGCATCTCCGAACCGAACAATTAGCGGGCAGGCATCCCACCCCGGAAGGCCAGCCGAGCAGCCAATCGACTTGGTCCTGACATTGCGAAGGACAAGAACGGGCAGCGCAGAGACACGGCGTCGCGGAGAAATTTCAGACAAAAGGGCCATGCTAGCAGTTGGCGGAAGCGGCCCTGACCTGGGCTGGAGGTCACCTGTCGTGGCAGCCAGAGCGGATCTCCTGGATTCTGGGACCACCACCACATGCGCCGGCCCCAGGGCAGCCTCGCGCTTGGAATTTGACTATAATTGATCCATACGATGCACCACTCTGGGCCCCGGTCTCGCATTCCCTGCCCCTGAACCCTAGCTGCGGTGGCTTCGTCGGTCGCAGTCGGGGACGAGGCGGCGGCCGAGCGGCGAAGGAGGCGGAAGAGGGGAAAAGCAAGGCGTGGGAGGAAGAAAAAAAAAGAGAAAATGCAAAAATAACATCAAGGCGGCCACCAACACCAACATGCACTTCCCCAAGGATCAGCCCCCCAACGAACCGACGACGGCAGCAAAAATCCAGCTCGGCGGAGCAAAGTCTACTCCAATTAGGTCGGTGCCGATAACGCCAGGGTCTATTCTAGCGACACGCTTTCGGCGAGCCGTCGACAGCCAGCGATGAACGGGTGTGCTTGAGAGTGAAAAACAAGGTGTGCGCCGGCGTCTCCACGTTCCAGTGGGGCATCACGCGGACAAGACAAAAAAAAGTTGAGATCGTCCATGTCGGTTACAGTGGAGTTTCTGCCTTGGTGTGTGTGCAGCGGTCGCTTCTGAAGCCATCAACACACGGACAAGACAAGAGTCGAGCCCCGAGGCGAGGCGAGCAGCAAGGTAGGGGGCAAACACGACACCACCCCACACCCGATGGTCACACACGACTCCTCCCCCGATAGGTTTGGTTTGTGCGATATGCATACACAGGGAGGAACTGCGATACGATATATCGGACGGACTGATTCCCTGTTTTCTTATTTTCTTGTTTTCTTGTCGCCGCTGCGTGCAGGTTCCAAGAAAGGACAACAAGATGGCAAACAAACCAACATAAGGTCTCGAACGCAAAAACAATATGGCAGGCAGTAGGCGATTTGGGCTAGGCCTCCATCCCGCCGCCCAGGAATTGGTCTCGGCCATATTTCCATGCGAGGTTTTAAATACGGCGGTGATCTTAGCACTGCACCACCACCATCCACCATCATCACCACTAGACCGAAAGCCAAAATGGGTTCAGGGCCCACTGGGCTCCCGGCTCCTTGGTTGCGCTCCCCTTAGGGATGGTCGCGCAGCCAAGGGCGTAATCAAGGGGGTGGTGGTACGGTCTGGTGGCGCCCTGCCGAGATGGGGACCAACCACGGCCGGATCAAAAAAAAACAAAAAAAAACGGAACACTTTTCAATTTTTGCCCCAGTGCATACCACCACCAATTGAAAAGTGTTCCGTTTTTTTGACCAGACCGTGCCAACCTGCTGAACGGCGCTGGAAGTTGTGCTGGCTTGCTAGCGTTCGCGGCTGGCTCCAGGGCCCCTTGAGAGTCATGGCTGGCATCAATGCGCCGATCCGCGACTTGGCGTGGGCGCCACGACAGGGAAATACTGCGGATATGGTGGACGACGGGGTCTCTGCGACTTTCTTTCCCTATTCTTGTTGCTCATGCGTTTGGTGTCGTTTTGCCGTCCTTTTCCCTTCCATCCTCTTATGCGCCCGCCTAGAGGGAAGATCGCAACCTGGGTCTGTTACCATCCATTCCGGAGTTGCTTGCATGTCGACTGCAAACATTGACGCAAACTCCGCCGTGATGGTTGGGAGGCGTGGTGTTGTTGCGCCTCCTTCATGACCCTTGCTCTCGCTGAGACGTGCGGGTTCCTCTCACCTCACTCGCTTGGTACATTGGCCATCCACAATGTAGCTTGGCGAAAATAAAATAAACGAAAGGGACAGACGTTCAAAAAAAAAAACCTAAACCTGCGAGAATGCGCGTGAGAAGGGACGGGGCATGGTGGCGGGTGCATTGCATTACGAGTTACGAGGCAGAGCCCACACACCAACACGATACTGGCGCTTTTTTATTTCTTTTCTGCGAGCATACCTGGTATAGCATATCCCGTAAATATGTGGCAGCCACGCAATGCATAATAGCGCCGCTGCAAGTTACATGACCACACCGCCGCATGTTCCCGAGCCCATTTCCCCTCGGCTCGCTCTCGTGTTGTTGTTTTTGTGTCTTGCGGTTGTTTGCCCCATCCTCACTTCCTCTTGCATTGTTGTTTGCCGCCGCCCCCGCCGCCGCCTTTTATCCCCGCTCCCGTCAGCAAGCAGCAAGCGGAACTCTCGAGCTGAGAACCAAGCAAGAGAGGACGACGGGTTTAGGAACCAAATCGAATGGCCCGCGGACGGACTAGTCCGCTTTCGCCCTAGTTCCCCTTCCCAGAGCCCACTCCCTGCCCTGGACCCTGGGGCTGGAACCACACAACTATTTTTTCCCCTGAAAACGGCGGGCGGTGCCATGTGCCTCGCTCTGATCCTGGTATACTTTTTAAAGTGCTGGGTGGGGATCGCATCCTGTTTTTTTTTAGGGGTGTGTTTGCTGTTTTTGTGCCTGTCCGTGATTAGCTGGCACCTGATAGGCGGGTAGAAAAGTGCCTGATTGTTCTCTGCATCTTCTTTTCTGACATTTTGATGGAAGCGACGCATCGGCCCCGGGGATCTCGATTTAATTGAGCCACTCTTCTTCTTATTCTCTCCGACAGCCCCGAACCACATCTTAGCTCGCAACGGAACCAAAGTCGCGCACCCTCTCTGTTATTTCCTTATATTGAGCCCTCCCCACACCAGGCCTTTTTCCCGGACATGCCCGTCGCCCCTAGCGCCGTCCTTTTGGTAGAGGCTGTGCTAGCTGCATCTCGTCATCTGTCCCAGCAAATCAGCAGGTCCCGCCACCCCGTGCGAGGTTTTTTTTTTGTAATGCGATGCAGGTCGTCGGGAGGTATTTATACATTGTGCATCTTGCGCTGACGGCATCCCGTCGAGGAGGATATAACACAGAAAAAGACGGAGGCCCCGAATTCGGACAACGATGACATCCATGGAAATGCGGATTTCTCCGACTCATGTCTCCGATTGCCTTTACTATTGATTGGTCCGGCGTCGACTTGTGACGTTTGCCTTTTTCATATTGACCATCCTACTTTGAACATGCTCGTGCATGATCCGTCGTCGGCCAAGGCAAACATGATTATTCACCCGCCGCTCTGTTTGCCGATTTGCGGGTGTTCGCCTCACTGTGGCTGCATCGGCATCTCCTTCTTCTCTCTAAAGTGTGCGCTAAGATGGCTTGCCATGGCCCATGATGGCCCTAGTAAGACACCATCGCGTGCATCGCGGTCAAATAAGTCGCTCCGCAATAGTGCCAGCGGTCTGGTTTTTTTTTTCTTGCTCGCCTCCACGTCAGGTGGTCAGCTTCCATCAAATCTCCTGCATTCTTGGCCTACCACCCACCCTCCCTTCCACCCTCCCTTCCACCCTCCCTTCCCCCCTCAGCCTCACATCTCGAGGAACACGTTAACTTGGCTTGTCTTATTCATTCCTTATCCTTATCTTCCCGCGATGGGCCCGTCACAAACCCGTCCAACCCCCGCCCACGGCTCTTGGGCACGGATGCTGGTCATCCCCGCGAGACAGGACAGGGCCTCCAAGTGAGAATGCCAATGTAACTCTCGCGCCTCCGCCCTAGCGGCCCCTTGCCCGCGCGCGCGGTCTTGACAACTCCCCCTCTCTCCCCCACCGCGGCCGCTAGCGTGCTGGTGTGTACCACGCTCCCGGTTATTACATTCCAATCATCACATCTGCGTGATTGTGAAAGACCCGGCGATGGCGGAACGGGGGTCCGTGTGGCCCTGTGCTTTTGCGGGAGGCGGCATGTCGTGCCACCAGCAGAATCCGATCTCTCTGCTCCCTCCCTGTTTCTCTCCCTCCCTTCCTCCCCCGTGCTTTGGCTATCTCTGCATAACCACTACTTGATGCACCGTGTCGAACCTTGTCAGCAGCGCATGAGGGAGGGCGTGAGGCCAAGTCACCCAGTGTGGGCGCCACGAGCCACGTCGGCGTTGTCCCTCGTTATGGTTTCTCCGTCCGATCACCCTGTCAGTGGCACAGAGGAGGGGGAATACACAGTAGCATGGCATGGCAGGGCATTGGGTCGATGCACCTCGGGAACTCGTGGTCTTTGTTGAACCCAAAATAAGAGGGCACGGTCTAGTAAAAGCACATGTAACCACCTAGCTTCTCTTTGGGGGAGGGGGTACATGTTTCCGCCGCCATCCCGTTCCAGGGGTTGGTTCGACAAGAATATCCGACCAAAAAAAAAAGAACGCAACGGAATATTCTTGCCTGTTTGTCTCCGTTTCGGCCGATATCCACTGCATGCCATTATTGCGTGATCAAACATATTCCCACGTGGCCGTCGCTCATGCCGCTCTCTCTCACGAGAGAGAGAAGAGCAAACTCGAGCAGTACGTGTGAGCGAGCCCGGCAGGCAGGACGTATGTGCGTCAGATCAACAAAACGTGAACATTGCTTTCGCTCTTCTCCCCGCTGCAAGACCTCGCTCCCTGTGCGGACGGCAACTGACTGAAAGGAAAAAAGAGAACTAATATCAGAGGTCGGAACCCGTAACCCCAGCCTGTCGGAGGGGGTAGAGCGACTGCATCTGCCGCGTAGGGAGCCGGCAGACCGGTCCATGCGAATGGGGCAAACTAGCCGCTCCTCGGCGCCGGCGCCGGGGTGGGTGCAAGGACAACTTTTTTTTTTTTTTGGCCGCTTGACCGAGTCCTTCCCGCCCAAGACGGCAAGCAGACAGCCTGTCGGTGCCCGTCCCGTCTAATCGTGTACGTCCCCCGTTTCGTGAATGCGCCCTGCCTTGCGTGACCATGTCGGAATCCTTTTTTTTCCCTCTCTCGTCTCCGACATCCCACCTAGTTTTCCTCCTTCCCTCCTTCTCCCACTTCTCGCCCTCCACGCCAAGAAAAAGAGGTCAGTGCCACAGCATCGATATATCGCTTCGCTTCTGCTTGATACCGCCATGATACGGCTAGCGGGGGGGAGGGCTAGCTGGGTATGGTTTGGTGGCTGAGAGGGCACGGACGTGGCTCTCTGCCCTTGTCGCCAGCTAAGCTAGTTTCTTCTCCTCCCTCCACGTCGAGACGGCCGATTGGGACAGAGGAGCCATGCGATTCGGCTCTGGAAGCCCATCCATCCATCAAGCACAGCGCGAGTCAGTCCGGTACGTGCGGGTGTCGTCTGGTCACAGAGGGAGGGGTGGAAGGGGGTTCATCCCTGAAGCCTCGGCCGTTTGCGAAGCGTTCGTCTGAAAAAAAAGGCCCAACTTGAGAGTTTCCCTGCATCATTTTCCCCCATCCGCTCTTTCGCCCTTCTGCCCTGAACCTCTCCGTTTTTGGAATGGGTGGTTTCGATATTTACTCATTTTTTTTTTAAATATCAATTTTTCTTTTAACCTTCTCCACCTTCCGCAGCTGGTTTCAACGCCCGCATCGGGTTGTACGAGGTCCAATGACGGCAGGTCCGTCCCGCACAAGGCTGTTCATACTGTCGAATGGCCCCGTCTTTCCCTGTTGCCCAGCCCAGGTAGCCTCGCCCAGGCCCGCGCCAGGGATCAGGGAATCTGGAATTGGTGCTCCCCCCTCCCTCGTCGGCCGATGCCAAGTCTTCCCGATCGACCCGACTTTTTGGTTTCACGTCTTCCGTTCCTTTTCCCCTCTTCTTCACTTGCCACCCGGATCCGTGGATCGGGCAGGCAAAGGGCAAGGAGAGTTTTGGCTGGCTGGCCTGGTGACGATTGCTGTTGTGTGTCACGTCCTACTGGCGATGCGATATTCGTGAAAGCTTGCCCCGATGTGGGGATTCCCACTCTATCCATCGTCTTCGTCTCTTTGCTGTCCTCTTGTCGAGCACGTCTCGTGACTAAAGATCTTGCTCGGTTGTGGATTCATGGGCTGTCACTCCGTGTCTAGTACTCCTTACCCAAGCAAAGGACCGCGGTGCTTCCCCTCATGCAGCTTGTCGGAGAGGGATTTATTGCGGCACGGGTATGAACGCAAGGACACTCTATAATCTCCCAATTCCGAGGCGCACCGTACCGCTGGGCAGTTACAGTATATGCACCTCACCCTTGCTCGCCCCGAGGCTGTGCTGGCCACTTCCACTCTATTTCACACATTGTCTCGACCAACATCCCGTCGATAGTACGGGAGCAGTGTGATAACGTGACGGAAAGAAAAGTATGCATGGCAATTTCTCGATGGGATGACCTGTTATCGGGTTGCTAACTTGCGGCCGCTGGTGGTTTGACATATTCGAACGGGCTGGGATCTGCCCCGGTGAGAGTGTGCCAAGCAGGCAAGCAACCCTCACAGCCAACATGCAAAGGGCCATGGGGGAAGCTAGTATCCGAGATCCATTCTCCCAAAGACCTGTAAAGGGGTTGCAAAAAAAAAAAAAAGGTGTGGTCTCTCGGCATCTTTTGTGCTACGATTTGTTTGACGTTCCACTGCCGCGTGAGCCAAGCGGCCTTCCTCTATATTGGCATCATCGTCCTACGGGCAAAGACGCGTACTTGCATACGTACTGCCCCCGATGCACAGCCTCCTATCTTTCTTTAGTATCCCGCCTCCAAGGGGGACACGATCCCGATATAACTCGCCCTTTTCGTCGCCCTGCACCGGCAAGCCGCCTGCTGCTCGGCCCTTTCTCTTTCTCTCTCATCCCCTCAATGCTCTGGGCCCAGTGATCGGCGCCATGCTCCGAGGACGGGCAGCTATCCGATTCGTACTCTCTCTCTCTTTCCCTCCCGCTTACCTGCGCATCTCTACTCTTTGTCAGCCCGGCTGGGGGGGTTTGATGACCGACATCGGGCATCTCACCCTCCTCCTGTCTTGAAGAGGCACGGGAGTGGCGCGGGAAGAGGATAGATTAAAGCGGAAAGAAGAAGAAAACAAGCGACGCCCGCGCCTCTGTCATCCCATTGTCCTTGATTGTGACCCCCGTATACACACAATGCCCTGGCTGCCCGCCCTACCCGTCTGGACGGGCAAACAAGCCGAGCTAACCGGCCATACCCTGCCAGGCCAGGCGGACCTACACGCACGCCCACCCACCGGCTGGTAGCCGCCGCTTTGCGCCGGACACGAACAGGAAACAAGAGGCAAAACCTCCCTCCCATGTGACGGACAAACCCGCCATGGCTGGTCCACACGCAATCCGTCTCCCGCCTACCCGTCCCCTCGCGGGCTGGGAGACAAGGACGAGGGAGGGATGCTGTCTGAAGGGTGCCCATGCTGACGGCAGTCCCGCCCCCTGGGCCGTGGGAAGGTGATGCGCGCCACGGGCGAATCTCAACCGGCAAGACCCCTCCTCGGTCATCCCGAGGTCAGGAGACAGGCCGGCTGAGCCAGCCGACGGCAGCCCTCCCCCCTCCCTTCACCCCTCGTACCTGGCCTCCCGCCTTCCGAGGGACGTACCCCGGGGAGGAGGGGGCCCGGGTGTGATTGGTACACGGAGGCGTTGGAATCATGTCGGGGGGCAAGGACAGCAGGAGAGTTCTGCCCGCAGACACGGGCAGATGCGGGGGGTGGACTGGAATGGGAGTACAGGTGAAAATAGAATGATGTTATCAAAGCATTTATTTTTTTTGTCTTGTTGCACAGTGAAGCACACGTTGCCGTCTCCTATACACGCACACCTGCCCTCGACCACACCTACACGCCCACTAAGCCCAGACAAGCCCACCGCTTTCGTAGCACAACTAGCTACTAGAGCTCTCTCTCTCTCTCTCTCTCATCCCCATACATACCCTAGCCCTGGATGGAGCTGCATGATCTCTCCAGCTATTCCTTTTCCAATGTGATCGGATCGGGAGGAGGGAGCGGCGGCGGGACCTTTGTCTCACAGCCACACGGAGACAATATTTTCTTTGCTGCCCGATACCGGGAGTGACTCCCATCCTGCCGAGGTATTGTCGGTCAACTTCCTCCGCGGGGCGTGCTGGGCGCCGCGGCAGGTTGCTGCCCAGCTACTGCGTGTTTCTTTTTTCTTTGCCTGCATGTCTCTTTTTTCTTTTTCTTTTTCCTTTTCTGCCAAGCGCTGGTCTCACTCGGCAGGAGCCAGCCACGATCCGGTAAGCAAGGTGAAGTCTTTTGGTGAGGGGGATGGGGTGTGTATGCGTGTCGTGTTCGCCCTGTCGTGGTGGCTTGGTGTTTTTTTCTCCTGCGCGCCACGGGTCGAGTGCTGGTTGGTGAACGATTCGGGGAGGCTCCAGCAAATAAGTCACACCCCCCTGAAAAACAAACAAACAAACCAAAATCTCAACTCTCACAACGTGTGACGCTGCAAGAGCCCAGCATAACGATAGCCTCTGGTTCACAACGAGCCCAACGCCGCCCCGTCTTTGCCTCGGTGTACCGTGGGGCGACGGGCGTCGTGGCGTCAAGGCGGGGGCGGCGCGGTGAGGTGTCGCGTCTTTCGCCTTGCGCGTGTGATGCCGGAATGACTGGACATGGGAACAAATCGGCGAGGTGACTCATGGATGTCCGTTCGAACCAAGCGGCAGAGAAGCTCCACAGGATGTTCGTCGGCACTATGTCATAGCAAACCATAAAGCGTCGCATGTTCGAGGCGGGAGGAACACATGTCAGGTTTTTTCCAGAAGCGGCCGGTAGATGCCCCAGGGTTCGTTCTCTCTCTCTCTCTCTCTCTCTCGCCCCGGGATGGGAACTTGGCTCGCGTCTGTGCGGATAGTATATGCGAGTCCTGGAGCCCGCCTGCCATAGATGCGACGGCACGTTGACCGCTTGCCGACATACGAGGAGGGACATGGTCCTTGCGTCCCCTCCCGCCTGCCGGCCGCCTCAACTTTGCAGCGTAACGACTGGCCGACAAGTCGTCGTCTCATGAGCGCCCACGGGGGTCACGGAACCGACTCGAAGCCGTGGCCAGTCGCCGAAGCCCTGCGGCGTGGAAGACCGACCCGACGAGGGACGAGCGAGTCATCCACAGACGAGACGATGACGTGACATCCAACAACAGCGAAAAGACAGACGCAAACGCGACTCGGGGGACTCAACCATTTGGCCGTTCGACTGAGGTGACAGGGCTGGACGACCCAATCGCCGAGCCCGAGCCGGGTATCGACAAGCGGGCTCAGGAAGTCTCCAGCGTAGCATCAAAGCAAGAAGCAAAGGAATAAGGACTACGAGGAAAACGCGAGACGGAAAGCCCCCCTGCAAAAGCAATCACAACGCCGATGCCACCCAGAATAACCAAAGCCAAACCCCGCGTACTGTGGCGAGGCGGGAGTGCTAACATGGGAGTAAAAAAAAAAAGCCAAAGACACGATATCTGGCCGTGTTCTCGGACGACAACGCCACTCAGTTGCCAATGAAGACGGAAACCTGCTCCCAAGCCCAAGTCAGTCGACCGCAGCCCAAAGCATCCGCAACGGGGACCGAGACAAATGATGTGTGTTTGGGGGCTTACCGCCATGGCGACGCAACAGATGCTGATGTACGGACTCAGCCGCTCGCCCACTCTTGCAGACTTCCAGAATATGCCCATGAAACTGTCGCATGTGATGTCAGCCCCCTTGTTCTGGATCAGCGGTCCAAACCTCCCCCTCGGCTGTGGATTCTCGGCAAGGTGAATCCTCAGACGTACCCATCTTTCCTGTTGTCCAGCAGGGCCGGGAATATGGCGTGGACGTATGTGCTCGTGCAGATCAGGAGGAGGATGACAAGGAGCAGCGACTGGAAGTTAAACAGGGCGGCCTGTCGTCGGGTTGCGTTTGGTTAGCACTGGGTTGAGGTTAAGCAACGGGCGTCGTCGTGCTTGCCGGCGCTGGGGCAAAGTGAAAGCAACGGTCGACAGAGAGCGCCCACATACCATCTTGGCAGCTCGGGACGCGATCAGGAGACGAGGGACCGGGACGGGGGCCTGTTTGTTTCCGTAGAGGTCGGCGCGTGGGCCTGATGTGGCGCTATTTATCGAGCGCGAGGATGAAGGCAAGCGGATGTGGCCTGGGTGACTCTGCGGTTTCTTGGAGACGGTGTCTTGGGCGGTGTTGTCGCAAGGCTGGTGGTGCTCGTTAGGAGTGAGGTGGATTGATTGGACATGCTGTCATCGGAAGAACAGCTTTTCCAATTTGTTGGAAAGCCAATCCTGGCCCAGCGGTCCCCCCAGCGGCGGTCCCCAGCGCCCCCACCACCCCTGGAGCTTATGCCGGTTGGTGCTGTGGGGGTCCCCGCCCGCCGCCGGATGGATCCTGGTCGAAGCTACTGAAGCCTTGGCGCGGCAGGAAACTTGTGCGGCGGCGGCGTCGCGTTGGCTGCGATTGAGAATGAAACTTGGACCATGTAATGAATCACGGCAAACCACCACTCTCGCTGGAAAACGTAGGCGCAATTGAAGACAGAGATATTTCTCGTGTCTACGTGCAGACCAAACCATCGTGCTCGACACCACCGACCGTCCGACCACGCCCAGCTCGATTAGCCAACCCGAGGCTTTGGGCGACTGCCGACCGAAGAGCATTCTACACCTGCGCGCTCACGCAGCACATCGGCACCCATTCCATGCGAGCCCCGCCAACCGATAGCCCAAGATGGAGCCCAGGGCACGAGCCGGCAAGAATGTCGGCAAGATGAACTTTGGCAACGTCGAGTGTGAGCTGCCCTCACCCCTCTTCCTTTTCCGAGAGACCTCTCCCAGCTTCTTACCCGAGAAACGCTCTCCCTTCCAGTGTCATCGCTCCTCTACGGCTGCGGCGACGTGCGCCACCCGCTCCCCGAGAGCATGAAGGTGCTGGACGAGATCGCGACCGAGTTCATCCAGGGCCTGTCGTTCGAGGCCGCGCGCACGGCGCAGTACTCGGGCCGCCAAAAGGTCAAGTACGAGGACTTTGAGTTCTCGTTCCGCCGCAACCCCCAGTACCTCGGCCGCGTCCAGGAGGTCTTCGAGCTGAAGAAGCACATCGCCGAGGCCCGCAAGGCCTTCAACGACGAAACCCTGCTCAAGGATACGACCGGCCTCAAGCAGCTCGCCGCCGACGCCGGCGTCGCCTCGGCCGCCGACGGCAAGGCGGAGAGCGAGGCTGGCAGCGGCGGCGGCGCGAGGAGCGTCAGCGAGAGGAGTGCCGTCAACAGGGGGAAGAAGAGGAAGCACGAGGACGTGGCCGAGGACGAGGAGCTAGGCGATCAGGACGATGACCTCGAGGCCCTCATGGACCTGACTGGAAAGAAGCGATGAGCGTTGCGATGATGGCTTCGGGCAACGACGTTTTCTGGTTGCAGTACGGCATCACCTTTCTTCTTCTGGTTGTCTGTTTATTGGCCTTTGGGGAGCACTAATTTCGGCATCAAGAGGTCCTTGGCGACATGACTATAGTGGAGCTGGCGGCTAGACAGCGTTGGTTTTTCATGGCGTTCTGGGGGTTTTTGTCTTGTAGCGTTTCATACAGCCCGCTTGCTGTTTTTGGGTATTTCCAGTCCCCTAACGAGTATCTAATCAACTACACCCGAGTCCTTTATGGCGGGCTATCAACACGAGAAAACAGTGAGTGATTGAACCCCCTGGCCTTGACTTCTTCTCCATACTGCCCTCCATGCCACGGCAGGACCCAACCTCCACTCTCGGACTTGATGCGCAGTAACAGGGCCGAGACAAAGGCGGTTGTCAGTCCGCTGTGCGTCACCTGGGCTTTGCGATATCGGCCGGAAATTCTTGCCCCGAACGAAGCGGGGTCGGCTATGCCCACACTCACGTCTTCATCCGTGAAAACATTGACGACAAAGTGCCGTAGCCGCGGCTGGCGCACCCGCTTGCACCGGCTGCAGCCTCCGGCTCGGGGTACCTAAGGCTGGTCTTTATTGGCTGAGCCCGTGCCATCCATGGCGCATTCCCGCACCCCTTGACATGTTGCCTCCAACCCGGAATGCCTAATCCAGTAGCGCATGCTTGTGTGTGCCTGGTCGGCCGGCCTGCCTCCTGTTCACAAGTAGCTGCAGGGCCATCACATTCTGGTCTACACTAGATGTGGCCGCCTCCGCCCTCCCCCGCACTGTCACACTCCATATGAAAGGATTTCGCGCCGGGTTATCTGTGTTATCACATGGATCTCTGGCTTGGCTCGATACCGAGCTTACCTTATTCAAACTCCCTCTAGTAAGAGACCGATTACTTGACTTGAGTTTCCGTCGTCGCGGGGATCTGTTGGGAGCATAAACTTGAGTACCCGTCTCTCGGGACATGCACAAGTCCAAAATGAGCCCCAAACAGACTGCCCGGCCCAAAGCCGAGTCCATCCGTCGAGAAAACGACGACAGCAGCAGCAGCCGCAGCAGTAGCAGCACAGACGGCTGCCCGTCCTACGGCGCGACGCCATCCCGACCCCCACGCCAGTCCGCACTCAGGGCCCGGACGCTCTCGGCGTGGACCAAGCACCGCGCCGCGATCCTCATGTTGGGCGCCACCGTCTGCGGCGTCACCATGAACACGTGCGCGCGCTTCCTTGAGCACGGCGGCGGCGGCGACCCGTCGCGGCCGCCCATGCACCCGCTGCAGCTGCTCCTGGCGCGCATGGCCGTGACCGTGACCTTCAGCAGCGCCTACATGGCGTGGCGGCGGCAGTCGCAGTTCCCGTGGGGCCGGCGCGACGTGCGCGGCCTGCTGCTCCTGCGCGGCGCCTGCGGCTTCTTCGGCATCTGGGGCATGTGGCAGTCCATGATGTACCTGCCGCTGGCCGAGGCAACCGTCATCACCTTCCTGGTGCCGTCCGTGACGGGCTACGTGTGCCACCTGCTCATCCGCGAGCCCTACACGCGCCCGGAGCAGGTGGCGTCGCTCGTGGCGCTGGCCGGAGTCGTCGTCATCGCCCGCCCGGCGTCGCTGCTGGGGTCGGGAGGAGGAGGGGAGGAGGAGGTGCCCGTGGGTGGTTCGCCGGAGTGGGCGGCCGGCGGGATGGGGGATGGGGTCACGCCGGCCCAGCGGCTGGGGGCCATCGGAATCGCGCTGGTCGGCGTGCTGGGCACCGCGGGGGCTTACACAGCCATCAGGAAGATAGGCACGCGCGCACACCCGCTAGTGACGACCTATGTATGTTGCTTCCCGTCCTCCCCTTGCTGACAGGATGGTCACAAAGCGAGCGAGAGAAAAAAGAAAAGCTGACATGAAGGTCTTCACTCGCCAAAGTACTTCGCCTGGACATGCATCATCGTCGCCCTCGCCGCCCTCGTGTTCGCGCCCGTCCTGGACATTGCGCAGCCGGAGCTGCGGTTCCAGCTGCCGCACGGGGCGTTGGAGTGGCTGCTGCTGCTCGTCATCTGCCTCGCCGGGTTCCTGACCCAGTTCCTGCTCACGGCCGCCCTGGGCGGCGTCGAGGGCGGCAGCGCGGCCAGCCAGGCCGCCACGCGGAACCGGGCCATGTCCATGACGTACACGGCCATGGTCTTCGCCGCCGTGAGCGACAGGCTCGTGTTCGGCATCGACATGGGCGTCGCGACGCTCGCGGGCTCCGTGCTGATCATCGGGAGCGCCCTGTGGGCCGCCTTCTCCAAGAGGGAGGAGGAGGAGGCGCCGGCGCGGGACGCCGATTTGGAGGCGGGGGCTGGAGGTGAGGTTGTGCTTGCTGGAGGGGATGGCGAGAACGCCCGGCTGCTCCAGGATCAGGGGGAATCTGATGATAGGGAGTCTGGTGACGAGGAGGATGGGACAGGAAAAGCTGCTCGGTGAGTGGGTAAGAGAACCAGAGAAGGGTATAAGCTACGGTGTGCATATATGGTATAAAACATGACTTGACCGTGAATGTATGTCGCCGTATTGGACTAAGTGCTGGACCGTGATCCAGTATTAATTTGCAGCCTCCCCGCTGATGTCGTCCGGGGCCGGTGATCTTGGCGGGAACAACACAGAGTGGCATCCGAGTCTACCAGGAGCGGCCGGTTGGCTAGGGCGAGATGACCTGGGCAGGTATGAAGATGAGGTTAAGGTTAAGGGTGGGCTAGTTGGTCTTTGCCGTAGGGGAACAAGGAAAAACGACCAGACCCAGGTTATCAGCCTGCCCCACAGCGCAACTCTCAACCTCGTGAGGCGGGCAGAGGGTGGCTGAATTGTATGAATGTACTCTTACCTATAAAGTCCCTATCTGCAGGGCGACTTCTTTTTATTGGTTTATTTCATTTGATACATTCATCTCAATGTTCGTGATGGATACCGTTTGGGCACTGTTTCGTTTCCTCACTTACTATATCTCACGTGATGGCGCATTGGCTGCAGGGAGCTTCCTAATTGCGGCGGCGCGGCCCCAACTTTTTTTTGGTGGCACACCCGCAGGAGCTCCAAGCGGACGCGCCTGAAGTGAATTCCCAGACTGGAAAACACCAACCGCTCAGAGCCTTCGCATTGGGTACCGATTTCATACGAAGCACACCCGACCCAAGCCTTGCGCCCGAGCAATTCAGGTTTCGCCTACAGAGATCACCGACCGCTTCCTTTTCCCCCTCCCAGGCGAGCTCCGCCGCCCGCCGCCAAAATGGTGCAGATCAGCGAGGTCAAGGGTAACAACCGCGAGAACCGCACGGCGGCGCACACGCACATCAAGGGCCTGGGCCTGAGATCAGATGGTACCGCCGAGAAGCAGGCGTCGGGCTTTGTGGGCCAGGCCACGGCGCGCGAGGCGTGCGGCGTCGTGGTCGACTTGATCAAGTCGCACAGGATGGCCGGCAGGGGGGTGCTTCTCGCGGGCGGCCCCGGCACGGGCAAGACGGCGCTCGCCCTGGCCGTCAGCCAGGAGCTGGGCACCAAGATCCCCTTCTGCCCGCTCGTCGGCAGCGAGATCTACTCGACCGAGGTCAAGAAGACCGAGGTGCTCATGGAGAACTTCAGGCGGGCCATCGGGCTCAAGGTGCGCGAGACCAAGGAGGTGTACGAGGGCGAGGTGACGGAGCTCACGCCCGAGGAGGCCGAGAACCCGCTCGGCGGCTACGGCAAGACCATCAGCACCCTGCTCATCGGCCTCAAGAGCGCAAAGGGCCAGAAGAAGCTGCGCCTGGACCCGAGCATATACGAGGCCATCCAGAAGGAGCGTGTGACAGTCGGCGACGTCATCTACATCGAGGCCAACACGGGCGCCTGCAAGCGCGTCGGCCGCTCCGACGCCTACGCCACCGAGTTCGACCTCGAGGCCGAGGAGTACGTGCCCATCCCCAAGGGTGAGGTGCACAAGAAGAAGGAGATTGTGCAGGACGTCACGCTGCACGACCTGGATGTTGCCAACGCCAGGCCCCAGGGCGGCCAGGACATCATGTCCATGATGGGCCAGCTGATGAAGCCCAAGATGACCGAGATCACGGACAAGCTACGGGGCGAGATCAACAAGGTCGTCAGCAAATACATTGACCAGGGTGTGGCCGAGCTGGTCCCGGGCGTGTTGTTTATTGACGAGGTTTGTGCTTTTTTCTTCTTCTTTTCTTCTGCTTGCGGGCTCGGTTCGCGCCGCCCAACACTAACACCCGCGCAACCAGGCACACATGCTCGATCTCGAGTGCTTCACCTATCTCAACCGGGCCCTCGAGTCGCCCATTTCCCCCATCGTGGTGCTGGCCTCGAACCGGGGCATGACCAAGATCCGCGGCACCGACGACCAGGTGGCGGCACACGGCGTGCCACCCGACTTCCTCGCGCGCCTGCTCATAATCCCGACGACCCCTTACGACGCCGAGGAGATCAAGCGCATCGTGCGCCTGCGCGCCAACACCGAGGGCGTGGCTCTCACTGACGCGGCCGCCGACAAGATTGCCGAGCATGGCGTGCGCATCAGCCTCAGGTACTGCCTGCAGCTCCTGACCCCTTCAAGGTATGTTCTTTGATTACTACCAACTGCCTGTCCTGGGCGGCCGTGAACTTGGAGTCTCTCCCCGACTCGTACGCGGCAAAGCGCGGGAACGGAACAGCGAAGCCAGGAGAAAAGAATGGCCGAGACATGTTTGAGAAAGGCGCTAATCCGACAATGCAAACAGCATTCTTGCCAAAATCAACGGCCGCAAGGAGATTGACGTCAAGGACATTGCCGAGTGCGAGGACCTGTTCCTCGACGCGAGGCGGAGCGCAGCGCTTTTGACTAGCGGCGAGAACGCCAATGGCTTCATCTCATGAGGCACGAAGGAAGGACGGCATGAATCGCAATGATGATACCTTGTGTTTTTTTTTTTTTAATTATTATTCTCTGCATTTCGCCAATTTTACCTAATGTTTGGCATCTCCGACCAGGGCGTCGTTCAGAATATTTGCTTGTTTCGGGAGTCGTTGGGGAGCAACCTGGGCCAAGAAAAAGGGTGGCAGGAGAAAAGGGAGTAACCGCGAACAGACGACCGGGGGAGGCTGAAATCAAGCCTGGGCGCTGGCCTGTTATCCCTGGGCTAGACTGAGGCCATCTGAGATGAAGACGGGACCGCCAACGGGACGGGTGGTGCAGAGGCAGGGATACGCTGTGCGGCTCAGCGGCTTGTTGTTTGTTTGCTCGCCCCTTTCCGCTCACCGTGCGTTGCATTGGGCTTTCCTTGACGACAGTGGGTGTTGGAGGATCAGGGACTACCTAGCCTATCTGTCTGTCGAGGCCTGCTCCCAATGTGCCAGCCAGAAGCCAGAGGCCTCCGGAAAGAGAAAATGGCATTCTAGCCTGGGCATGTAGGATACAAAAGAGAGAGCCCGCTGCGAGCGACAGACGACTTTTTCGTGCCCCATTGTCTTTTGTGCCAGAATGGGAGGGAACGCAGAAGCGCCGCAACGGCATTCCTGGCCAGAAAGGGCGGGCGGCCCGGTGGTTTCGCATTCCAGTGGCCGAGCCGGAAAGGGAGGTAGGAGGCCCGTTATTTTGCTGCCGATGCCTGCGGCGGCCGCCTTGTGGTTCCTTTGGCAAAGAAATACCAACTGCTAGAGGGGGTTTTTTTTTGTCGAATAGGGGATTAGATTGCTAGAGACAAGGGAATGCGACAAGATCAAAAACGGGAGATAATGGCTGAAGAACAAGAGCCCCGGTGTTTCGTGACTCTCGGCACTGCAAGACATCCCACTCGATTCTTGTCCTTCCTCTCTCCTTTTTTCCCCTTTCCACCTCTCGTGGGCCCCCTAGCATTGACCTGTCCGTCGGCCGCGAACGGAATGCTTCTGCAAACGCCGAAGCAGAGGACAAAGGATACAGGGAGCGTCCCAGGACGGTTCTTGGCCGGTAGCAACTTTGGCTCGCAGCACATTCCCGAAACATCAACTTCTGCAGACGGCGGCGGGTCGAATTTGGGCCTGACCGTTCTCACTCTTCCGGCAGTTGTCCCTCACCGAGGAGGGGAGCAACAAAAAAAGAAAGGAAAGAAAGGCATCCCATGTTAAGCAGTGTCACCTAATCGATGTGTCATTTCAACTACGCTCTCATCACAAGTATCCCCGAGGTACTCCCTCGTCAGCTGTCAGGGTGCCTTTGCCATAACGACATATACATCGGGTCGACCTGGACGTCATAGCCCGGGATTCACACGGGCTGCCGCCGGCTTGTGGACGACTGTCATTGTACCTTGCTCTCCTCCTCCTCCTCCTCCTCCAGCAGCAGCAGCCAGCCAGCCAGCTGACTGCCTCCTACTGTGGGACCAAGTTGGCACCTGAATTGCCACCAGTCCGGACTCAGGCGGGCATGGTTTGCGAGAACAAAGGACGCTGACTTGGAACAAGCGTCTGATTAGGAGCAGGACGCGTGCGTGCAAGCACGAGGAAAAAAAAAAAAGATTTCGCCTTCGTTGGTTGGGTTGTCTAAGCACCCCCCGCCGCTGCCGCCGTCCTCAATCCTCTTGTTCTTTCCCTTCTCCTTTCTTTTCCCATCGACGCCCAAACCTCTCTCGGTCTCACCCTTCCTCGCCGTGTCACCATCCTCCCCTGGTCTCTGACTGCGTCGTCACTTGGTGATATCACATTGCCCAAGCGTTGTTCCCGCGAAAGAGAAAGAAAAAAAAGTGACAGAACTGAGCCGGCCAGACAGGCATCACCCTTACAGGCTGCTTGTTCCCATCAGCTCAGCTCTCGGCCAGCTTGCTGCCCATCCCCGCCCCTTCATTTTTCCACCATCCCCGCCATAGCACTCTCATCTCTCCGTTTGCTTCGCAGCACCCCTATATCGGACACCACAAACAGCCGCATAGAACTATTTCACTTCCCCATCAAGTTGGTCCCCAGCCCCATCTCATCTCCCCAGCAGGTGTTACCATTGGTCTGCATCGCCTAGCTGAGAAGAAAAATCTGCTGGTAAGGAACAACAAAAACAGACGAAGAAAAAAAGGGGGGTGCCAGAAAAGGAACAAGACGAGATGGTGGACCTGACCCCTGTCTCCTACCGCCTCCCACATCACAGGCTGCCAGCAACAAATGGAAACCAACTCGCCATGCAGACGAGGTCGAGCAACGTCCCCGGAGTCGTGACGAGACTGCAGTCTTCCGCGTCGTCCTCCAGCCAAGCAGCCTCGCACGCCAGAACCAACGCCCGGGCGGTCTCTCAGCAGCAGCAGCAGCAGCAGCAGCAACAGCAGCAACAGCAACAAGAACAGCAGCAGCAGCGGTCGCGGCCCCGACGCTCCTTGCCAGAGAGTGGCTCCTCTAGACCTCATCAACGCTCGCCATCGCCTCGCGCCAGAGCTCCAAGCGCTGCCCCTCGCCCTAGCGACGACGACGACGACGGCAACAGCAGGGAGCGTGAAGCTGGCGGCGGCAGCATAGTAGCGTCCATAGAAGCGGAGAGCGCTCAGTCTCGCCACGAGAGCGCGCCGCTCAACAGCCCGGATAGCGGAAGTCATATCTGCCTCTGCACTCCAGCGCCCAAGATCCCGAGGCCTCGGAACGGTGAGTCTGCTTTTCTCTGTCATCGATCATTATCTCTCATACAGGAGCCGCCTGTGCCAGCAGAGCCAAGGGAGGCAGTTGTTTTTGTCATTGTGATGGGAGTGCCATCTCGTCGAAAGCAGCAAACAGCCTTTGTCCCCTTCCTTTGTCCTTCCTCATTCCATAATCGCAAAAAACCAGCTGGGCCAGTTGCCTGAGCCTACATTGATTCCTGAACAAGTTGACTGACAAGAGTCCTCCTCATCTCTTTCCCCCCACTCGTCTGCAACACTCACACACAGCCTTCATACTATATCGCCAAAACAAGCAGGCCCAGGTCGCAGCCAGGAACCCCGGCCTCCCGAACCCGGAGATCTCCAAGATCATCGGGTCCCAGTGGCAGAAGGAGCCCGAGGACGTCAAGAACTTCTGGCGTCACAACGCCGCCGAGGAGAAGCGCAACCACGAGAAGCAGTACCCGGGCTACAAGTACACGCCGCGCCGCGCCACCAAAGCGGGCCTCTCGGCGCTCAAGAACCTCTCCCTGGGCGACCAATACTCCTCCCCCGGCGACCAGAGCGGCGGCGGCAGCCACTGCTCCAAGTGTGGCGGCAGGTTCATCAACATGCCCACGACGCCCGGACTGCCTAGCAACACCACCACCACCACCACAGATTCGCAAATAGGCACGCCCCGCACGCCCGCCATGCCCACGGCGATGGCCTCGTCCAGGATGCCGGAAAGCGGCATCCGCGGAGGCCCGCCCCCGCCGCTGCGCCGTGAGGCCTGGGACTACGACGCCCCGGACCGCGGCTACGGACGGGACGCGGACATGAGCCCCCGGCGGCGCTTTCCTCCCAGCCTCCACAAGCGCGCGCTGGGCGAGGTGCCCGAGCACTACGGCGGCCGCGGTGACCACCTCTACTACCACGACGACGACTACGCCCAGATGGCGTCGCCATCCAAGCGGCCGCGCCACTACAGCGACGGCTACGACGATCCACCGCCACCGCCGCCGCCGCCGCCGCCGCCGCCGCACCACTACTACGGCCCGCCGCGCCAACCCAGCAGCGGGGGCGGAATATATGCGGGCTCGCCGCTGTCATACCCGGCGACCCCGCGTCACTACCTGCCGCAGCACCCCCAGCAGCAACAGCAGCAACAGCAGCAGGGGCCGCCGCGGGACTGGCAGTACGGCGGGAACCAGCAGCCGCAGCGGAACCCGCAGGCCATGAACGGGGCCATCTCGGGCCCGCCGCCGCCGTCTGGTCCTATCATCGGCTCGCTGCACAAGCCGAGGGTCGCGTCCGTCGGGACCGGCTACCCCAGCCCCGGCCGCCCGTCGCCGGCCATGCCGACGGGCTACCGCCACCCTAGAGCCGACAGCATGTCGCCGCGGCGCCGGGCAGTGACGCAGGGCGCGCCGCGGCGCGACGACGTGCTGTCCCCGCAGCTGGTTGGGCCGCCGCTGCCGCCGCAGCAGCAGCAACTGCAACAACAACAGCAACAACAACAGCAACAGCAACAGCGCCTGCCGGCGGTCAGGGCGCTCGGTAGGCCGGTCGGCGGCCACGAGTCGCTGCGCCTGCCGCCGCTCAAGACGCACAACGTGCCTCTGGCGCCGCCGCTACCGCTACCGCACGCCGCGCCGCCCCCGCCGCACACCACCAGGGGCGGCGGCGGAGTCGACGAATCAGAGGAGCGGCAGCGGCGCGAGTCGTCACAGTCGACGCCGCCGCACTACGCGACGCAGCACGGGCCGTCGTCCGTCGTCAGCCAGGGCGAGGTGGAGCGGCGCACGGTCGAGGCCATGGTCATGACGATCCCGTACGCCAACAAGGTCGACACGCTGCTCAACATCAGCCCGCCCCTGGGGCCGCCCGCCCCGGGGAGCCCGGGAGAGGCGGCGGTGCAGACGAGGGGCCCCGTCGTGGCGGTCGAGGGCACGGCCTTGGCGCTCATGGTGGCCGTCGGCGAGGCCATCAGAGACGAGCTCGAGCGGTCGGGCGAGTGCGCCGTCGGCCTGTGGCGCAACGTCGAGGGCGTGCCTGGCGGCGGCGGCGGCACGGGCCCGGCTCCGGGTCCGCCGTCGGGGAGGGAGGCTGAGGTTGTGGTGCTGTCTGATGACGAGGGGGAGAAGGGGGGTGTTGGGGCGGACAAGCAGAAGCAGCAGCAGACAAAAGCTGGCGAGAATGACGACGCGGTTGCTGGCGACAAGACCCCGTCAGCGGGCGGCGACGTCGAGATGAGCGGCGTCACCAACAGCCAGACGGCGTCTGAAAGCAGCAAGCCCCAGCAGCAACCGCAACAGCAACAGGTCCAGCGACACCAGCCTAACCCGTGGCTGGCGTACATGAGCGTCATCCAAAAGTGGCACATCAAGTCGGAGGAGATGATCAAGTTCATCACGACCAAGCCGCCGCCGCCGGCCTCCGCCGACAGCAGCAGCAGCAACAGTCACAACAACAGCAACAGCAACAGCAACAACAAGGCCAAGACACCGGTGGCGCTGATCCAGGGCGGCTACCAGCTCATGGCGGCGGACCGGTGGGCGACGCGGGTGCCCATCACCGACGCGTACGCGCCCGTGGACCACTGGCAGTGGATGGCGACGCTGTGGCGCGGCATCGTGGGGCCGGACCTGTTCGTCTACGTGCGCAAGTCGCCGCCCGAGGACGTCGAGGCCCTGGGCGTCGTCGAGTTCAAGGGCCCGCGCCTCATGGTCGTGCGCGTCGCCGGCAGCAGCGGCGGCCAGCAGGCGCCGCACCTGGACGAGAAGACGGAGCGCCGCGTGAGGTTCGAGGTCATGGAGTGGGTGAGGGCGGGGAGCTATAAGAGGGGATTTGGAAGGTTTCTTTGAGTTCTTGGGTTGATTTTTGTCTCTTTTATGGTGTCTTTAATTGGTTCTACGTAGTTTATAGGTTTTCGTCGAGTAACAATCAAAGGGAGATATGGGTTTACTTGGTCAAAACTGTTGTGAGGATAATCGGTTGTTATAGTGTTGGAGTTTATAAACTTGATTCGTTGGTCCCTTCTGCCTCATTGTGAACGGCCAGACTGGAAAAGGGTTGGCTAAAGAAAACAATGGTCCGTGCGCCACTTGCGGTCAACCAAGCAAGCTCCATGCTGGACCCACAGTGCTGGCAGACCAGACGCGATCAACGCGGTCATCGACCTTTACAATAGCTCCTCTAAACCCGCCACCAGCCGCCGCCTCTGCCTCGACATTACATTCCTTCGCTTGTGCTGCCCATGCCATCTCGGGACAGCACTCAATAACTGAAAGGCCCAGATACTCCCTCGTTTTCGTCCGCCTACGACCGCCAGACCGGTAGCCCCTGTCCAAGAGGCCAGACAAAGGAGGGAGCAGGCCGGGCCGCGAACACGAACAGGGCAGCCCAGAGAGGCGGGGGAACGAGTGTCACCGAAATGCCCATGCACATCCAGGCCCGACCAACACTCTCATCATGACGGAGCTGGCTGTAGGCCAGATCATCGAGCTGAGCGATGGCCGACGGGGCGTTATCCGCTTCATCGGCAGGACCAGCTTCGCCCAAGGCGACTGGGTCGGCGTCGAGCTCGACGACGACACCGGCAAGAACGACGGCAGCGTCCAGGGGGAGCGCTACTTCGACTGCCCCCTCGGCCATGGCATGTTCGTCCGCCCGACGACATGCACCGTCCTCGCCGATGCGCCGCCGCCCGCACCAGCACCAAGGGCCGCCCCCGCGGCAAAGAAGCCGGCCCCGAGGCCGAGCACCGGCGGCCTCTTCACCGGTGGCGGCATGAGTGCCCGCGGCACCGGAAGCGACCCTACAATGGCAAAGAGGATGAGCCTCAACGCCCCGAGCCCGACCCCGGGAGCTAGAACCTCGCGGGCGGCGAGCATGGTCAGGGTACGCCACCGCAACCCCAGAACAAGCTCAGTGGGAGCTCGATTGAATGCTAACTTGCAGGCTTGCTCACATTTTTAGTCACCCACAAAATCTCCAACGAAGCAGATGGTGTCTAGCATGCCTGGCTCCCGCACCGCGACCCCTTCGGCGGCAGGGACAAACAGGACATCGATTGGTGCCAAACTCGCGCGCCCTTCCACAGGCGGGCCTGCTCCCAGAACGTCCATGGGCCCCCCTCCTCCGCCAGGGCCACGACCTGCTCGACCGTCGTCCACAACGTCCAGGACAGTGCCACCTGCAGGCGGCCCGGCGCGACCCCCAAGCGCACGACCCTCTCTCGGGGGCCCGAGGCCCCCAGGCGCTCGGCCTCCCTCCCTACAGAGGCCCTCCACGCAGATGAACGGGAGATCGGCGTCATCCAAGCGCGCTAGTGACGACTCGGTAACGTCGGCAAAGACCAGCGAGATGGAGATATTGTCTCCTCAGCCCACCAGTCCTGTAAGATCGAGGGCCCAGGCGCTGGAGAAGCTCACGTCCCCGGCGCCAGCACCTGCGGCCAGCAGCACTGGCCCGGCGGCTGGGCGAGTACGGGCCCCTACCGCTGCCGGAGCCGCCGCAGCCAACCGCGAGATCGAGGACCTCAAGACCAAGTTAAAGGTCCTCGAGAGGCAAAGGCAGGAAGACAGGGACAAGATCAAGGAGCTCGACCTGGTGCAGGGCGAACGCGACAAGTTCCAGGCCATCATCGCCAAGATACAGGCAAAACTCCAACCACAGCAACAGGAGAACGCGGAGCTGAGGAAACAGCTGAAGGAGTACGAGATGCGCGTCGAGTCGGTCGAGACGCTCCAGGCAGAGCACGACCAGGTGCTGGAGCTGGCGACGCTGGACCGAGAGATGGCCGAGGAGACGGCCGAGGTGCTGAAACAGGAGCTCTCGGATGTCAAGCAGAAGCTGGAGGAGCTCGAGCTCGAGGTGGACATCCTCAGGGAAGAGAACACCGAGTACAACAAGGGCATCACGCCCGAGGAAAGGTCGAGCGCGGGGTGGCTGCAGCTGGAGCGGAACAACGAACGGATGAGGGAGGCGCTCATCAGGCTGAGGGACATGTCTCAACAGCAGGAGAAGGAGATGCGGGACGAGATCAAGGGCCTGGAGAACGACCTGCAGGAGGCTGCCGTCGCGGCAGAACAGCTCGCGGCGACCAAGGAGAAGCTGAGCCAGACCGAGTCCATAGTCGAGGACCTGAGGCAGCAGCTAGAGACGGCCTTGGGCGCCGAGGAGATGATCGAGGACCTGACGGATCGCAACATGTCACAGGCAGAGCAGATCGAAGAGCTCAAGGCCGAGGTGGAGGACCTCGAGAACCTCAAGGAGATCGCGGACGAGCTCGAGGCCAACCACGTGCAGCATGAGCGGGAGTTGCAGGAGGAGATCGACTTCAAGAACGCCGTCATCACGGAGCAGGCGCGGCGGTCTGCCCAGCAGGAGGACTCGCTGGACGAGATGGAGTACACGCTGTCGCGCTTCCGCGAGCTCGTTACCAGCCTGCAGTCGGATCTCGAGGACATGCGGGCATCGCACGCCGTGACCGAGACCGAGTCGGAGCAGCTCAACAGCAAGTCGCGCGCCATGATGGATCTCAACATGAAGCTGCAGATCTCGGCCTCCAAGGCGCAGGTCAAGACCATCGACCTGGAGCTGCGCCGGCTCGAGGCCCAGGAGGCGGAGCAGCACCTCGAGATCATCAAGATGTTCCTGCCCGAGAGCTACCAGGCGGACCGCGACTCGGTCCTGGCGCTGCTGCGCTTCCGCCGCCTCGCCTTCAAGGCAAACCTGCTCAACGGCTTCATCCGCGAGCGCGCCAATGGCCAGCCCCATGTGGGCCACGAGGACGACGTGTTTGCCGGCTGCGACGTCGTCGACAAGCTGACGTGGGTCTCGGCCATGTGCGAGCGCTTCGTCAACGCCATCGGCCAGTGCTCGCCCGAGCGCTTCTCGCGCTTCGAGGGTGCCCTGTACGAGCTCGAGCCTGTGGAGCGCGCCCTTAACGGCTGGATCGACGGGCTTCGCCGCGACGAGCTCAAGGAGAGGCAGTGCGCCGACGAGCTCTCGCGCACCATCTCGCTCATGACGCACCTGGGCGAGGTGCACATCGGGACCGGGGCCAGCATCGGCGAGGCCGAGAACGGCGACGACAACGGCGGGGACGCCAAGGTCGACCTCAAGGCCTTTGCCGACAACGTGCACATGCGGGCGCTCATGGTGCAGAGCCACCTGGACTCGGCGGCCGCCACGTTCCACGCCACGCGGGCCATGGTGCAGCGCGTCATCCCGCCCGCGGGCGACGACGACGAGCTGGCGCAGCACTTTGCGCGCAAGGCCGAGGCCGCCATCAGCCAAACCCGGAGCGCCAAGGTGGTGGCCGGCAAGGCGGTGCGGGCACTCGAGGAATTGCGTTCACGATCGCTCGCGCTGGCTCCCGAGGGTGGCGCCTCTGCCGACGCCTTCGACCAGGCCGAAGCCGCCGCCGCCGCCCTGGCTGCGCTCGCACGACGCATCGGGCTGGATCTGCACATGCTGCTGCACGAGGAGGGACGCACGGAGCCATACACATACATCGAGGTGCAGTCGGCCGCCCACCGGACGGCGCTCGCGGCCACAGGGTCGAGCGAGTCGGATCTCTTCTCGGCCTATGCGGCACAGCTGCGCGTCGTATCGGGCCAGGTGGCGGACCTGGCGGCGCTGGCGCAGGACCTGGGACAGGCGCAGGAGTTTGAGAGGAGCCCGGCGCCGTGGGTTCTGCGGGCGCAGGAGCTGCGTGCCCAGCGCACGGCGCCGGCCGACGCCGAGGAGGAGATGCGGCACCTGCGCGAGGAGTACAACGAGGCCAGGCGGCAGGTGGCGCTGCGCGAGGAAGGGTTCAGCACGGCGCAGGTCAAGATCGAGACGCTCGAGGCGCGCATGCGCGATGCGAACCAAAAGGTGCAGCGCATCGCCGAGCTCGAGGAGGCTGTCGCCCGCGAGCGCGCCTCGGCCACATCGCTCAAGGACGACATCGAGAAGCAGGACCGGGAGCTCAAGGGCCTCGAGGCGGACCGCGACAAGTGGAAGAAGGTGGCGGGCGACGCGCGCCTCGCCGCCGCCGCCGACCCCAACAACGCCAACGGGGCCTCGGACGCGGCGCTGGACTCGGCCGCCGCCGCCGGCCGCGAGATGGCGGTGGCGACGGCGCGCGAGATGGACGAGCTCCGCGCCGAGATCGACGCGCTGCAGAGCTCGGTCCGGTTCCTGCGCGAGGACGGCCGGCGCGCGCGCACGGCCGAGCAGGCGTCGCACGACTGGCTCGCCGAGCCGCTGCAGCGTAAGACGCGGCCGTCGGAGCGCAGGCGCGCACTCGTTGCGGCAGAAGGCCGGGACGCGCTCGCCGAGCTGCTGCGCATGGCCTCGTCGGCCAAGGTGTTTGATCTGGCCAAGGCCCGCCAGGAGGCGGCCGCTGCTGCTGCTCCTGTTGACTCTGCCGACGGTGCTGCGGCCGGGAAGAAGCCGTCGACGTGGCGGCCGGCCCGGTCGACGCCGCAGTACCACGCGGCCAAGCAGGCCGAGGACTATGCCGTCTGGCGCGGCTGGCAGGACTCGATCCTGCACAAGTCGCAGCAAGTGCTGCTCGTCGGGGCCGGCGACGGCGACGGCGTGCCGGCCGAGTCGTTGTCGTCGCTGCCTGCGTCCAGGTCCGAGGCGGCCAGGGCGGCCCGCAAGGCGGCGGCGCGGCTCCAGATCCGACTGCCGGGCGTCGGCGGCAAGACGGTCTCCGCCGGCCGCGGCCACGTCCAGATCGTCGGGTCTAGGGAGTGGGAGGGTCTGCAGGGTCGGCTGGCGGCTGTTTGATGGACCTGAAAGGAAAGGGATGTGACATGACTGGGAAGGACGGAGACTAGGCGGGTACCGTGAGGGTTGATGGATGGAAAAGATTCCTCGTCAAATGGACAGGTATACCCCCTTTTTGTTGTCAAATCTACTGTCTTTTTTCCCCTTGATAGAAAGGAGGGTTCATCGTGTAGATGGTCTGTGCGCCCCAAACAGACGTGGCAGACCTGTGCCAAGGGTTCCTTGTTCTAGCGCAGAGAAGGCATCGCTGTCCAACGTGACGCGGCCGGCAGTTTGGGTGTTGGCCCTTTACTACATAATCCATCTTTCTCTGGGATATTGACATGTCCACGTGTGCCTATCGTGGTCGTGTGTCTTTGAACGCAGTTCATGGATATCGCGATTTCCCCTCGACCTTTCTCTACAAGGCCGGGGGCCCGTCTTGATGTCCACACGGGGATGGAATGTAGGTCCTGGCAGATATGGATATGGATATATGCATGCGACAAATGGACAAATCCTCCCCGACCAAGCCGCCCAAAGAAACATGGCAGCTCGCTCACTTCTTCCCCTTCTTCTTGGCCTTCTTCTCCTCCCCAGCGCCGCCCCCACTCCCACTCGCACCACCACCAGCGCCGCCCGTCGCGGCAGCCAGCATGCTCGCCATGTCCAGCCCGCCCGGCCCGCCGCCGGCGCCGGCCCCTTGCATCTCGCGCATCATGTCCTTCAGGAAGTTCTCCGACACGCCCCCACCCGTCAGGGCGGGGCTGTAGTGCGGCAGCAGCCCGCCGACCTTCCAGCCCCTGGGCACGGCGGGGCGGGGCCACGGCGCGTCGGCGGCCGGC
>NW_008804546.1:6022181-6039468 GCF_000145635.1 Gaeumannomyces tritici R3-111a-1 | reverse complement strand
CGTCGGCAGGCCCGGCACCGCGACGGCGCGCAGGCCGGCGCAGCCCTCGGTCGTGGGGTTGGCGCGCAGGTGCTCCGACACGAGGCGGTACAGGTGGTGCTTGTTCTTGACCCCCGCGGGCCTGGCGCCGTCGGGCCCCAACAGCAGGACGCGCACGCGGCCCGGGTTGGCCCAGTCGCGCGGGTGCGTCTTGGTCGGCTCGAAGAGGACCTGCAGGCGCAGGTTGCCGCAGGCCTGCGCGATCTCGCGCGCGAGCGGGGAGTCGACGGCGGCCGACCTGGACACCCGCCGGCCCTCGGCGCGCGTGCGCGCCGCGTCAAAGTAGATGGGGTACAGGCACTGGAAGCCCGCGTAGGCCGACGGGTCGTGCGCGATGCCCATCTCGCCGTGCTGTGGCGGGTGTGCGTGTGCGTGGGAGGAGGCCGGGTTTGGCCTGGGCGGTTGTGCTTGTTGTGCTTGTTTCTGGGGTTGCTGTTGCTGCTGCTGCTGCTTCTGGTGGGCGTCGACGCGCTGGATGATGTCGGCGTCGTCAAACTCGTCAATGTCGCCCTCGGACGGGTCCGACGCCGCGTCGTCGCTGTCCGAGACCTCTTCTATCCGTGGGTGAGACATTGCGTCGTCGGGTTGCTGTGCGGGCAGGCGGGGAGGGAGGGCAAGAGTCGTGCCGCCAGGGGGGTCGGTCGTTCGTGCTGGGTGGCGATGGCGTGGGTTGGACTCTGGCCGTCTTCGAATCCAATCCAAATCGCTTGCTGCCACCTCGACTTGTTGGAATTTGTCGACTTTGGTGGGCTGCTGCGGGGCCGCCCGCTGACGTCGATTTAAAGTGCGTGGGCTCTGGCTGGTGGGGAATGTGGGGGGCGCCCATGGGAGGTGCTAATGGCGACAAGGCAACCAAACCACCGGAACTCACGACCTGTCCCCGCCGCTCATGACGTCGTCTTGATCACGACTCGCAACCGCGGATTTGAGATGCATAAGAAAACCACTCTCACAAGTGCCCAAGGCAGTTCGGTGGGATATAATATTGGGCCAAAATGGCAAGCCCAGCTATCTAAAATGAGAGTATGGTGGCCGGTTCACAGTCTGGGAGCCACCAAGCCCGGCCCAAGTGTCTCAAGGTCTGTGGGCACGAGACCCAGGCAAGGAGAGTGAGGTACAGCTACATGTGCGAGACAGATGTAGCAACACCGACGCCCGCGAATCCCACGCGTCAAAATGACAACAAAAGAAATAAGAAAACCCCTACGACACAGCTGCTGTCACCCCTCCCCGGCCCAGTAAACATCATGGTTTGGTTTAGAGGCATTCATAGGACACGATGAAGGAATTCAAAGTCAAGCGAGTGGTCATTACCCGGAACATTGAGTTGTCGATACTTAGCGCATTCCCAACCTAGGAGTCGTACGAGTCTCCGTTCCGGTACGTCGACTTGTACTTGGTTCCCGGGGGGTGCTCATCAGGGCGGAACTTGCAGTACGGATGTTGGCACTGTCCGTTAATGGTGCTGGGGCACTGCGTTGGTGTGGGTTGTGCTGTTAGTGGTACCGACCTCGAGGGTGGCGACTGTGGAAGCTAACTCACATGGTGGCCGTAAATGCAGTTGCCAATGTCGCAGTCCTGCCCGTTGGTGCAAGGGTTGAGGCGAGCCAGGAAGGCGATGGCTGTCCTCTCGTCTTTCGTGGGTTCGTACTCGTGCTCAAAGCAGCAAGCACTTCCCTTTTGGCAGGGCGGGCGGAGGTAGTGGTTATTGCACAGCTTGCTCTGATCCTTGCGCTTCTTTATGCCGTCCAGGGCCGCCTGGTTCACCTGGATTGGCTTGTCCAGGCCGCGAGGGCCCGGGTTCCACGGCGGCGGTTTGGCTCCCCGCGAAGCATTCGCCGATGGTTTGGGCGCCAACGGGATGTTGAGCGTGGGCGGCGGAGGCGCCGCATGCGGGGGCGGTGGACTAGCGCTGACGGCGGTAACGCCCGCGTACGACGGGACCCCGGGCACGGAGTTGATCGGAGTCGGCGAGGTCGCCCCAGCGAGACCAGGCGGGGGCGCGTTGGACGGCAGCCGGTCGACCAACTTGTCGGAGCGAAAGAGGTCATTTGTAAAGTTGACTCGGTTGACGCCCGTGGCGACAATGTCCCGCACCGTGGGGAAGCCCTCAAGAATGGTGATCATGTTTTTTGATTGTTCGTCGCGCAGTACCTCGTCCAGAAACGGGGCATATCCAGAGTCGTGCGACACGCCGAGCACAACCTGCCTGCAATTAACGTTGCGAAGGTGCCATCGGGCCGCCTCTGTGGACCGGGGTGGACATGTAAGTGCATGTTTTGAAACCCAAGCCGGGTAGGGTAGACAGGGACGCTACTCACCTCTGATCTTGGAGTCGGCACGCTCCTTACCGTGGCCGACATCAACAAAATCAAACGAGGCTTTGGCCTGCGAAAAGCCAACAAAGAAGTCGCGGAGATCCGTCTCGACTTGTATAGAGCCCTCGCGCTTCATGGCCTTGGCCAGGCCCGAAAGATTGGCGCAGACCTTGGCATGAACCTCAAGCTCGTCGGCAAGCTCGCCACACTGCTGTAGAATGGCACCCCTCAGGAAATTGGCAGCTCTCTTGCCACCCTCGACGCCCTGGGTAATGAACGACTCTTTAAACTGTAGGTAGGTGTGGGGTTGGGCCCAGTCAGCAAAGGCCGGGGAACTGTGGGGGAATTGCAGGGTACCGAGTAAATACCGAGCGAGGAAGTGGGAGGGGCTTACAAGGAGGCCATCACCGTCGATCAGGACGACGACATATTGGTTTCGGTTCTGCGAGGACCGTCAGCCGAGCGCCCGACGCCGCAAACGCCTGCCACAACAGTGGCGGCGGGGAAGAGCTTCCTCACTCTATATATCTCGGCACCTTGCTTGTAGTAGTCGCGGAGGTCCTCGGCCTCCTGGAGTTTAGCCTGGAACTCACGACGGGACTTGCGGGCGTCATCGAGGTCGAGCCGGGCCTCGTGGAGGTCTTTCTGAAGCGACCGGTTTTCGGAGCGGAGATTTTCATCGACGTTCTTGAGGTAGAGTAGAAGGTCCTGTGTTTGGGCAGAAGCAAGCATCAGCACATAGTCAATAGGGTATCCAGGCTGCGACAGCAAACGGACCTTGATTAGCTCGTCACTGCTGTCTTGTTGTTGCTTGAGGATCTGATATCTCTGGACAAAGCTCATCATGTCGCCCCCCAGCTGTGCTGCCATGTTGGATGAGGCGGGCGCTCAGCGAGTAGCCTGTGGTCGCTTAACGATATTGGTCGATTGGGAGCCGGGACGAGGGGTGGTACAGCCGCAGCCGGGCAGGAGAGTGGGAGGAAATGCAAAGAAAGTTGCGGGAATAGCAACGTATAAAGCTCGTCCCCATCAAATAAAGCTACTATCAAACAGCGGTCCCAAAACCGAGAGTGGTAGAGGGCGCACAGCACAGGGGGTTTGGCTGTGGGAGGAACGGAATGAACTGGAGTTTGTCGGGATTGATTGATCAGGAGAGAGAGCAGGGGCGTAGCAGTAAAGTGGTCGGGGTGGCGGCCGTTTGCAGCCAAGGTAACTGCAGGAAGAGGGCGCATGTGCAGCACAGAGGTGGTGCTGCCCGGTGCACAAGGCTGGTGCGGCGGAGCTGGCCCCTGTCAAATCGAGCAGCTTCGATGCGCAGCTGGGCAGGATGGAGGGAGGGATGCAGGCCAGCTGAAAACGGCGCCTTGGTGTCGGTCTCGTTTGTCGGATGGCAGAATGGAATCCGCCTTACCCGCCAGACGCCTTGGGCTCGACAAACAAAAACTAAACGGGCGGTGAGCTTGAAATGAAGCTGCGACGGGCGTCCGTTGAATAAAGGAGCCAAAAGGGATTTATCTGGGCAAACAGCGATGGAGTCAATTGATTTTGATTCTTGACGTTTTCTGTGGCGGCAGTTGCGACGCACGCGCCGCTTCGTGGCGGGGTCGATGGATCCCACACGACGCAACGCGAAGCTGGGCCAGGCACAAGCGGCCTGCAGGGATCGTCAGTTGGCGCGCGGTAGTCGTGCACGCTGAAAATAGGCCAGCCCACTGTGCCCACCCTTTGATGCAACACATCCCGCAGCAGCCACTTGACAACCTCGCATCTTCTTGCCGCTCAAGAACCAACAGTCCACTCCATGGCATTGATGGAAGTTCCAACAGGCACCTACAATGATTGCTGCCACATTAGGAAAAGAACGCAAGCCTGGAATCCTGCTTCGACGCCCATCATACAATACACGGAAAAGGAGCCTGACCAGCCCAGCCCAGTTGGGCTCAACCGGCCCTCGCCCAGCGTCACACAGATTTCGCCCAAAGCAGAGCCCACAAGTGTTACACGAACAGACAGGCTTGCTGCCCGTCTCATTACCCATCTCCACATCTGCCGTTCAATCATGAATCAGCCTGTACGCCAAGATGCCGTCCCCAAGCTCGCGTGACGTCTCCTTGCGCCGGTACACGGCCCGCCCGCCTGACGGTGGCCTGCTCCCGCCTCTCCCACTTCCCCCATACACGCCCCCTCCTCTTCTCCCCTCCGGGGACCCGGGCCTGTTGATGCCGGTCGCGGTGAGGGTGGCTAAGCCAGACGACCCAGGCCTGGCAGCACCACCCACCCCGGCCTCACTCCCCTGCCGACAAACCGCCAGCATCCCCAGCACGTCTCCCGCCTGCCTACTGCTGCCCGGCAGCGGCGGCACGGGCGGGCGCATCTCCCCGGTACCGTCTCCACCTTTTACGTCCTGGCCCAGCCTCCTACTAAACACCACGGCGCACTCGGAATGTTCGGCCATGTCCCGCAGCCGGCAGCAACAGCACCATCCCCGAGTGAGTAAGTCAGCGCCCAGTGGCAGCTGAGAAAGGGCCCTAGACCCAGCAGGTGGTCGAGCGGCATCCACGTGTCGGCCTTCAGGCAGTCGGCAAAGGCGCGCACCACCCACACGTTTGCGTCCTCGGCCGTCCGCAGGCGCGCGCGCGAGTCGAAAAAGAGCATCTGCACCGGCTGTGGCGGGTGAGCCTCGCCCACTGTGTCGCCATAGTCGTCGACGACTGAGACGACCCTGTGGGACGAGGACGTCGTGGTGGTGGTGGTGGTGGGGCTTAGGCCCGAGCTGGCGCTGGTGTTGACGCTGCTGCTGCTACTACCCGCTGCTGGGGCTCCTCCTCCACCGGCCCCTGGAGCGGTCGACATGGATTGTCTTCGCCGTCTCTCACGCCCTCTCCGTCCCGTCCTCTCCTCCTCTTCGGCAGGCGTCCCCGCCTCGGGCCGCAGGCGCATCGCGAGCTCGTACGTCTCCCCCATGACACCGCGGTGCGGCATTAAGCCCGGGGCGAATAGCCTCAAGCGCAGGTTGCGCGCGATGGCCTCTACGGCGGCCCCCACCTGCGCCGCCATGTGTCCGTCCGAGACGGCAAGCGACACCACGACCAGCGCCGTGGGCCGTGGGCCGCGGCCGCGTGAAGCTGTAGGCTCGCAGCGTATAGCGCTGGCGTGTGAACTCGGACGCACCCCAGTTGATGTCGGTCCACCAGACGTGCGAGAACTCGGTCTCTCGCGCGGCCGGGTGCAGGTGGTGTAGCCGCAGCTGCCGCCGCTGCTGCTGGTGGGCGTTCTCGCTTGGGTCGTGGTCGCTCACAGCGTATCCTCGGGGGGATAGCGGAGATGTCATCTGAGGCAGGGGCGGCGGCGGCTCGACCGGGATGCTTACCCAATGCCGGTACTCGGGTGGGACCTGGGGAGCGGTTCCTGAAGCGTCGACACTACCGATTCGCGCGGCGTCCCCAGCAGCGTCAGCCTCCTGAGAAGGCTCCCCACTGGCATCGGAGCGGGTACCGAGATGTGAAGCAAGTAAGGGTCGGAAGGCCTTTCCAAGTAGGCGTGAGTCACAGCTGTCTCTGTTTAAGCCTCCCCTCATCATCGAGAGGATGCATTAGTAAAAAAAACCCGGCAAGCGCGGGACAGCATCGGAAATGGGCTTGTAATCGGCTACTCAGAAAGTCAGCTCCCCGCAGATAACGAGCGCTGGCGACTTCGGATGGTGATTGTTTTGAGTTATGCTCTGAGAAAAACAAACAGTCAGACACATCGGGCGACGCCATTGGCGGCAGCGGCTACCAGTACGATCGGTTATTCCTCTTGGGGGAGCTATTTAGATGAGACTGGGCTGATGCGCGGATACCTGATGCTAATCATCCCGCGCCGTCCGCCTTTTTGAGCGCGATTCTTCCCCCGGTCAAAAGGGGGTGTAGAGGTTGAGCACCTGCCAGATGCTGTCATCGCCAAAGTCTCCCTCGAACTGCCAAGCCGTGTTGTTCTGCTGCCCCTGCGTGCCGCCAGAGTCAGCACCGGCCAGGCCGGTACCTGAGGCGGCAGCGCCTGCAGGGACGACCCCGGGAGCAGGGGCATCCCCCTCCCCGCCGCCGCTGCCGAAGAAGCCGTGCGACGGCGGCGGCCACGTCTGCAGCTCCGCGGGGACGGCTGTTTCGGTGCCGCCGTCGTCCAGGAAGCCCCCGGCACCGGCAAAGGCGCCATGGTCGCCAGTCATCAATTCGTTGTAGGCGAGGTCGGTCGTGGGGTAGAGCGTCTGGATGCTGGACCAGTCAAAGTCGGACGGCAGGGACCAGGGCTCGGCGGACGTCCGCGCCAGGAGGAGCGTGTCCAGGCCGCCGGCGCTGCTGTTTTCGTGACCGTTGCCGTCGCCGTCGCCGTCGCCGCCGCTGATGCTGATGCTAACATCGCTCGTCGACGGCACGGCTGCCGTGGCAGCCGACGCCGTAGATGGAGTGACGCCTAGGAGCCCGCTGCCGCTGGAAAAGGGACTGATGACGTCGCTGTCCGCCGCCGCCGCCGCGAGCCGCGGGTCCACGGGCACCACGGCCGAGGACCGGGCGAGCGAGCGCTGGAGGCGGACCCAGATGGCACGCAGGACGGCGACGGCGGACCGGGCGAGGTTATTGCGGCGCGACAGCACCTCGAAGCGCTCGACGGCCCAGGAAAAGTGCTGAAGCGCGTCGGGCAGCAGGTCCGGGTGCTCGCGCGGAAACAGCACGAAGACGGTGGCGAGCAGCACGATGGCGTCAAAGGTGCCGAAGAAGACGGCAAAGGACCGGTGCTCCTCGGGCGCCATGCCCTCGAACTGGGCGCGCTGCCCCTTCAGCATGTCGACGCAGGCCCGCAGCGCCACGGCGCGGCTGCGTGGCCGCGTGAAGACATAAGGGCGGTGCAGGACGAAGTAGCCGAAGGAGGCGAGCTGCGGCAGGATGGTGCGCACGCCGCGCAGCCACCCCCTGCAGGCCGGGTGGTCGTCGAAGCGCGTGTCCGGGTTGTCGACGCGGAAGCAGGGCGGGATCTGGGCCTCGAGCGCCTCCATCTCGCGGTGGATCTGGTCGACGCGGTCAAAGTCGCGCGGGCAGGGGCCCGACGCCTCGAGCCGCGCCACCTCGCGCAGCAGCGGGAGCAGCCGGACCGTCCACAGGTTGCGCGTCATGGGCGTGGGCGGGTCGTCGGGCCCGCGCGGGAGCACGGCGGTGCGGGACCGGGCCTCGAGCCCGCCCGTCGGGACGGGGCAGTCAACGGGGAAAGGTGGCTGGGCGTCGCCGTCGGTGGTCAGGGGCCGGCCCAGCACCAGGCCCGTGTGCACGTCCCAGAGGCAGAGCATGTGCCACAGCGAGCGGCGGTGCTGCACTTCCCACTGGTTCCGCAGCACGGCCGCGGCGGCCGCGTCGTCCTCGCCCTCGCCCTCGACACCGGCCGCGACCGTGACCACCGGGCGCGGGTCCTGGTCCTCGCGGTGCAAGCCGATCTCCTGCGCGTCCCGGATGGCAGCCCCGATGGCGTGCCAGGCCTCGGTCACCTGCGCCATGTACTTGAGAAAGAAGCAGCGGATGAAGCCGGCCTGGACCGTGCAGAGCGACATCTGCCGCTTGCCCAGCAGCGACAGCACTGCCACGCCCGACTCGCTGTAGTCGGAGGCCACGTCCTCAAACGTCATGTCGCCCGCGTACTTGAGCGCGTCGTATACGGGGTGCGGCTCGTCGCTGCCCAGCGATAGGAGCCCCATGGCGGCGACCTGGAAGAGCACGGCCGGGAAGGCGCGCAGGGTAGGGCTCAGGCCGCGCGGCCCGACCGTGGTGAAGACGCTGAAGGGGAGACTGTTCCACTCGGCGAGCTGCGCCATGAAGACGTCGTATTCTAGGGGGTACTTTTCGAGTGTTAGCTGAAGGTGTTTTTTTTTTTTTGCTTTTTCCCACTCCTTCGCTTCACCCCCACCCCCAAAAAAAAACCTCCTTTTCCTTTCTTCACAGCCGCACTAAAGACTTACATAGTGGATATTGTACTTTTCAAAAAACACCTCTACCAGCTTTTCGACGTAGACGCGCGCCGGCAGCTGCCGGATCAGGCACCGGTAGCGCTCGCGCGTGCCAAAGTCGTCGGCCAGCCGGCCCGCCTCGGCCGTGATGCGCGTCAGCGAGTCCCCCGCCAAGCCCGGCGACGACGTGGCCCGGTCGATGCGCCGGAGGAACCCCATGGTGGACGCGCCCCCCGCCGCGGCGTAGCCAAAGTTGGCCGCCTTGCCCGTCCCAGTCCCGTCGTCGCCGCCGCCGCCGTCGCTTGCTGGCTGTGCCGGCGTGTTTTCGCCGGTTGAAGGGGCAGGTGCGGCGGTAGAGGGACCACTGCCGCCGCCGCCGCCGCTGCCGGCCTTGGCGCCCGGGGTCGCGGCCGTCTCGTAGCGGCACGCGTGCTCCTTGCCGCGGGACCTGCAGTTGGTGCAGGGGTAGCCTCTGTCACACTGCGGAACGAGCAAGATGAAGAGAGTAAAAAAAAGATGAGAATGTCAGATTTGTAAAAGAGCGTATTTGCTTTCAACAGACGCAAAAAGAGGCGTGTGTGTGTGGGTGTGGGGACAATGGGAAGGACCTAAGGATGTATATCCAGAAAATTCGCAGCCCACGCGCGCACCTTTTGCTTCCTCCGGTGGCACTCGACGCACGAGATGACGAGCCGCCGCCTCTTCTTGGGCGGCGGCCGGGCGGTGGCCACCGCCGCCGGGTCGGTGCTGTCGTTGTTGCTGCTGTTCTCGTCCGAGACGGTCACGTCGAGCGCCGCCGCGATTGACCCGGACGAAGGACCCGCAGCAGCCGCAGCCGCATCCATGCCGGAGGGGATGGGGGGCTGCTTCCGCGGGAGGTATATGTGTAGTAGTGGGTAGGGGTAAGATAGGTACCTAGGCAGGTAGGCGTAGGTGTACCTACCTATGCTCCAAGGTCGTTCACCCCCAAAAAGGTCCAGATACACTCGCTCTTGACCCACACAGTCATTGGCGGATAACAGGTAACAGGATCATGAGGGCGAGATTGCCAATGCGGAATGTCAGGAGGCCGGGATTACAAGACCAGCTACATCCGTCTGTAACCGCGCTGGGCACATTGGTGGCAACCGAACCACGAGAGGGGAATGGGGGAAGAGGTGGTGAGCAGTAGTAGCAGCAGGTGCGTGAAGATGGTGAGACGGAGATAAGAAGCAGCCCATGTCAAAAAGGGGTTAAGTCCGAAGGTCTGTGCGGCTTAGGTAATCAGCCACCAAGGTCGCAACGCCCATATGTTCCATGAGTGATATAGAGAAGCACAAGTCGCGGGGCAGAAAAATGGTTTTGTTTTGTTCTCAGCTCGCCCTTGCCGTTGGAGCCCTATAAACTAGGTGAAATAGGTATTCCTGCCTAGCTACCCACGTCGGAAAGAATCGCAGGGCTATGATGGTTCAGACACGAGGCGGCGCAATAAGGAAGCCGCCCGCGCGCGAGGAATAAAAACGACAAACATACCGCACGCACACTCACTTTCACCTCTCCAGCAACCATGATGTCAAACCCTTCCGCTAGCCTGTACATAAAATAAAATGAATAAGAATAAAAGTTCAAAAAAAAAGCCGCCTCTCGCGTAGAGGGGGATAAAACACCATTCACTCCTGTACCATCGCGTGCAAAAAAAAAAAAGGGATGCAATACTATTCCCACTGCATGTGATGATTCCTTTGCCGTTTTCAGACCATTGCGCCTAGCAGTGAGATATGGCATACTGAGAAGGAAGAAGAAAAGAAGGAAGCAAAAAATAAAAACAAAAAAATAAAATAAAACAGAAAGCACCCTCCCTATTGTCGGAAAAGACGCTTAGGAGGGGCCGAAAACAGGTCGGCAAAATACTCCGGCAAGGGCGGGAGCGGCCTGTCGCGCCTCTGAGGCGGCAGCGCACCGCGGCGGCTCCGGCCGGGCTAGGGCTGCGGCAGGCGCGCCAGGTAGGCCTTCCAGGCTATGCGCCTGTACCTCTCGGCCTCGGACTGCGGGTCGCCGGCCTTGATGATGCCGCGGCCGACAATGACAATGTCGGTGCCCTTGTCGCCGATGAGCAGCGACGGCGTGTTGTACTGCTGGTCCAGGCCATCGCCCTCGAGCTCGCCGTCGTCCTCGTCGTCGTCGCCCTCTGGCGGGAGCTTGCAACCGGGCGTCATGTGGATGAAGGAGTCGTCGGGGTCGCTGTTGAGCGCCTGCTGCGCCACGAAGCCCATGGCGAAGCCCTTGTTGTCGCGCGCGGCCTCGATGCAGGCCTGCGTGTACTCGGGCGTCATGAGGCAGCCGCCCGTCGACATTTGCGCCAGGATCAGCAGCCCGCGCTCCAGCGGCGCCTCCTCGATGCCCGGGAACACCACATCGTCGATGCCGCCCTCGGCCATGCTCTTGGACAGCCGCGGCGAGTTGGCCGGCTCGTACGACTGCGTCACCGTCGTTATCGACACGATGCTCCCCTTGCGCCCGTCGACCGAGTCGCGGCAGTAGGGCTGCGGGATGGGCACGGCCCCGACGGCGAGCCCGGACTGCCCGCTGTTCTTGCGCGCCTTGGCCGCGGCCGACTCGTGGTGGGGCGACGTCTGGCGGCGCTGCGCTAGCGTGGGCGTCTGCTGTGACCTGCCGGTGGTCGTCGGCGACACCTCCTCGTCCTGGTCCTCGTCGAAGCTGTCCGATATGGGCGTGCCGACCGTGACGCTGGTCCTGACCTCATACTTGATGCGCTCGCGCCAGTGCGCCGCGGCCTCGGCCATGGCGCGCACCACCTCCTTGCCGGCCTGTATGTTGACGTTGACGATGTGCGCCCACTCCACGATGCGCGCCGTGCCCCCCGTGTACTGCAGCTGCACCGTCTTGCCAATGTCGGCGAACTTGCGGTCCTCAAAGATGAGAAACCCGTGGCGCCGGGCCAGCGCGGCGAGCCTGGCGCCCGTACCCGTCTGCGGGTTGTAGTCCCAGCCGGCCACGAGGTCGTAATGCGTCTTGAAGACCACAATCGAGGGGCCGACCTTGTCGGCGAGTTGTAGCAGCTCGCGGGCGTTGGTGGCGTCGGCGCTCAGACATAGGTTCGAGGCCTTGAGTTCCATCAGCCGGAGGAGGTATGAACTGAGTGGGTGGCCGGCCGTTTTAGCCCGCTCCTCGTAAGGTGTCGTCAGTGTTGGGTGTGAGGCGGCCATTTTTCCTGGGTTTGCCGAGTTCTTTCTCTCTCTCTCTCCCTCTCTTTCGCTCCCCCGTCTCGCGCCTGCGTTTTGGTCTCTGGGTTTGTCTTGCCGGCTTCGGTTTTCGCGATCGTGATGGGCTATATGGGTGCGGATGTGGGGTTCGAGGTTTAGCGAAGCTAAGCCAAGTACCTAGGTACTAGGTCAGGGCCTAAAAGTAGCGTCACAAGCCCCAGGTTAGTGGCTGCTTGCTTTGGCCCTGAACCAAAATGGTCCGCTGCACGCCGCCGCTCGTGGCTTCAGGGGTCGGGCGTCCTTTATCCACTTGTTGCTTCTCTCCCGACGCGCAACGCACCTGAAGGTAGTCGGCCCGCTAGAATATTCCAACCGGGAGGAAAACAGCCACTGGCGTCGCACCGCGCGGACGATGACGCGGGTTCCCGCGGAATGCGACCGCAGACAGCAGGCGAAGCAACGCAGGGCGAGGGCCTGTGCCTTATGTCTGACTGGTTTGGTCTAGAAACCAAGTCGTGGTCTAAGAACCGTAGCCGGCAACGCGCTGGGCCAGAGGGTGGGAAAAGGGCGAGGGAAGTCGAGGTGCGGGGAGCAGCTTTATAAGAATAATGGGCCCTCCCACAGCGCCGGTTTCGCTAAAGGGGCGGGCAGACAACGGAATGGGGCCTGTCAGGGAGCGCGTCTCCGAAGGATGGCAGATGCAGGAAGCACAGGTGACCAAAGCAGCACCAAAGCGGCGGCGCGAAGGTTTCCCGGTTCGTCGGATGTGGACGGCGCGGACGTGCTCTCCTGCTGAGTTTGCTAGGGCGGGTGGAGGGGCAGCACTGGGCACAAGACAGGCTTTTGCTGCAGGATCGCGCGCTGTTTTGTGGATTACGATTGCCAGGAAGGTCGCTCGGCTGGCTGGCCAAGGGGTAGGTTGGGTATTTATTTGCGTGCCGTCCGTGTGTCTCAACGACTGTGTCAATGACTCTCGCGCGGCAGTCGGGCCCCAGCGGGCCTGGTCGGGTCGAGTCTTCAATTCTGCTCGGACGGCTGATACGAGGCGGCGGCGGTAGTCTTGGTGAAGGCTGCGGCTTGCAGAGGTGCAGCTGCAGTCGGGGCGTTGGTTGGTGGTGTGTTGAGCGCTGCCAATAATGGGCGAGGTGCAGCTGTGGGTGGTGTGGTTACACCAGACAGACGGGAACCAATTTTGCGTCGCTAGACCGAGGGAGGGGGTGCCAGTGGGCGGGACGGGTGCGGGTTTTGCTTCTTTTTTTTTGTCTTTTTTTTCTCCCTTCTCCCTTGCAGTCCACACTGTTATAGGCGGTATTTTTGCCTCCTTCACTGTGCTGTCTTCGCCGTCGTCGCTCTCAGCCGCCAGGAATCAGTGGCAATTGAATGGAACGGCTGCTGGGATTCAGGATGCCGGGTCATGCGATTATGCAGGCGGGGTGGTTGTTTCCGTTCGGCCACGTCCGTTGGGTTGGCCGAAAAGAGCGACCAGACGAAAGAGCGGGCCTGGGACGTGGGACGTGGATACCAGGTCTAGGGGGAGCACAATGGCAGGCAGTCCCCTTTTAGCGGCAGCGGTATTCGTCCCTGGTAGCTTGCCGCTCTGCGTTGTTCGCTTTTGGCTGAAGCAGGGGTCTCGGGACAAGTGCGATGCAACCCTCGATTCCTGTCCTTTCCGTGATGGCTGGGGTGATGGCATTTCATGGAGGGTGGCAGCCGGCGACGCCGGGGATCGGGGAAACAATGTGACCCATTCCGGCTGATTTGTGTGCAGGCACGCAGGGTGTGTCGTTCTTCTTCTGCTTTGCTTCCAGCCCAGTGCTAACCGCTAGACCAGGAACCCAAGGAGCCGCCGCGCCAGCATGGTCAGCATGGTTAGCACAGTCGTAACCGAGAAGAAACAGGCGGCGTTGCTGTGCTGCGTCGGACCAGAGGAGCCAGACACCCAGGCACCCAGACAGGCGGCGCCACAGCTGAAGCCGCCGCGATACCCCTCGTCGGACTGAGGGGTGCGAGCATGGATCGCGATGCGACTTCATCCGTTGTGGGACCCGACGACCCAGCCCGGGGCGCCCGCTCGACGCCACCGCCCAAACAAGGGCAGAGTCACGGACCGTGATGTGCCCCGGGGACCTTCCATGACTTCGGATGAAGCTCCGAGGACTGTGAGGTGCGCAGAGACGACATCTCCAGGCGGCGGCTTTTGGGGGCCCATACCGCCAAACCATAAAACGACCTAGACCGGCTAGGTGCGCCATCGACAGCTATGGATTCCGGCAGCTGGCAGTTAGCCAGTAACTAGGCTAGGCTAGGTCCCTTAAGGTCCCTTAAGTAGGGCCCGACTAACCTAGCCTGTGTCGATGAGCAGCCAAAACTCCGACTCTGGCACTGGCAGTCAGACGCGATGTGTGGAATGAACTGAGCCCTCAGCCGATCCCCTGGGCCTTATGCAGTGGCCCGGTGGCATCGCATTCCTTTTTTGGTGGCCGTCCGCCTCGGCAAGGTCGGGTGTCCTAAAGTGGCCCTCTCAAGGCGGCCCACCCAGTACGATCTGCTGCGAGGACCCGAGCCGATCCCTCTCCGGGACTTCAGCTTGGGCCAGGCCTAGCTCGTGCGCAGCCCGCACCCCCCAAGGCGGTCAGCCTCAACTAGGGGCAGAAGCCAGGCGGCCCATCTGCCCCACGACCAGCTGCCTCCATCAATGCCCGCCGCTTTCTCTGTCAATGGGAAGAAGAGTGCTTGGCCTTGTGGGCGAGAGAGTTTGACGGCATCCATGCAGCGGAAGATTGGGTGTGGCAGGTCACCCGAAATAGGGAACGCCAAGTTTCGGTTATGATCAAATGCTGTCATGCCAACTGCCAGCCCCTTACCTAGGTAGACCAGACTAGACACGGGCGTGGCAAACGAGAAAAGAATAAAAAATAAAGATAATAAAATAAAGAACAAACCAGCGGCCCACCCAAATGACACTGTGAACGGCCCGGACCAATGAACAACGCATCAGTGACACTGGTGTTTGGACACGACGTCGGTGTGCCCAGCCGTGGGGCCTGTGAATGTCGAACAGAGCATAGGCGGTCGGCGATGAGGTCGCATGACCAAACTCTAGGTACATGGCGCAGCAAACCCCGGCTGCAACTGGCTCTGTGTCTCTGTGTCTCTGTGAGTAGGTAGGTACCCAGGTACCGCATGTGGGCGGAACTAGCCGCCGCTTCCTCGCTGCCTGTGCGGCTGGCGGGCTTACAACGAGAGGAAAGAAATCAAGAGGTGCGGGAAAGAAGAGCCCCACCGTAACGGTCTGCGGGCGTCTGTGCGGTCCTTATTGGCCTTGGTGTCGGCGGGATGGATGTCATTGATAGCCCGACAGGGGCAGGGCTCCAGCCGCCAAATTCCCCGACGTCTCAGCTGAGTGCTCCGAAAGCAAGCTGGTGCTGATCGCGGAGCGGGAGAAAAGAAAGGGATAGAGAAGGAAAGACCAGATGCCGCGGGTTTCCAAGGCGATGTGATAAAAAGCAAAAGAAAGCAAGGGAGAAAAAGAGAAATAAATTAAGCAAATGGACAAGCTCGAAAACTCAAAACATGAGTGGAAACAAGATCAAGCCAGTCACGCAGCCACAAAAAAAAAGCACCAGGTTCTCCAAATCACAGCATTCCCCGAAGCATGGGACGGATGCATATCTTGGCTTTCTGTGATCAAATCTTGGGCGGGACCGTGTCGCCTCTGCGCCGGGCTGCCCTCCCGACTTGTGAACAGAATCACTTGCGCATGTCGGCGAATCAAGCCGCCCTCCTCCTTACGTATTGCTCGCCTCGTTCCGTCTCAGAGGCGACGCCGGTTTGACTGCCTGCCAAGCACGTGTGATTTCCCTGCGAGAGCCGGCGTATCCTTGCCCGCACCCGCGTCGGCGCGCTCGAGCGCAGCAGTGCCTCTCCCCCTCTGAGAGGAGTCGAAAAAAAAGGATGGAGGAGGAGGGGAAACAAAAAAAAGATCAGAGTGCCCGAGGGAGCTTGGGCCTCGGGGGCTGGCGGCGGAACACCCATCACAACGCCCGGACCGTGTCAGTGTCTGTTTCTATCATTTCCATCCCTGTGCTGGGGCTGCTTAGACGAGCGCCTCTACCGGAATCTGATATCGCAACCCACCAACCAACCAACAGCCACAACGCCGCCACTTGTCCAAAAGACAAGCTTACAAGCTAAATGTCGGCACTCAGGGGAGATGCTGCAGCACTACGTCCCTATTAGGCAGCAAGGTACATAGATGTCCGCTTCTAGTTCAGGGCTGAAGCCAAGATTGCTGTCTACGGATGACGATCAGCAGCAGTTGGCAGCCGCGGGAGCCACAAAAGCTGCCAAAATCAGCCTCCAGCTCGATGATATTGCCCTTTCTCCGCGGTATGACTGTGCCAAGGCCTTATCTCGGGCTTCCTGGGCTGGCACCAGATGCCACTTCTGTCGACAAGGAAGCTTGGCCACCACCATTGTTGTCCTGTCCCATCAAACCCCCACGCCGCAAAAGCCTCAGCTGCTACCCAGCCGGCAGATACAAGACGCCAGACACCTCCACAGACGCACGCCCCCCTGCGCTTAACCACTTGACCTACACAGCTACTCGTACGGAGGTGTCAGGCAAAAGTTTTCGCCGTGGGGCAGGTCGCTCCCGAGGCGAGGCAGGGGGCCGGGGTATGCCACGACCAATAACAATGCATAGAAGTTCATAAATTAACATATTTTTACAGCACTAGACTTGTAATTGATTTCGAAAAATGTATAAGCTAGGCCTTATTTGGTAGGAGCTGAACACGCCCTGCCCTGGTCGATACATGCCCCAACGGCGAAAACTTTTGCCTGACACCTCCGTAGGGCGGCTCAAGGACAGGCCTAGGGTGAGTACGGCTGCAGGCCAATCGGCGGCCTTCCCCTCAGCCCGGCCCGGTGAAGCCCGACACACGGCCGGGGCCAGCTCACCCTGCCAGCATCGACGCCACACATTACCATCACAATCACCCGGCCCCCCTCCCAACCAAGGCAGAGTGACAGACTGACCGCTTGGACCATACCCCGGCCGTCCCGCGGGTGCGGGCGGACCTTCTTCCCCACTCCGAATGCGAGCCCACACCGGCCTGGGGAAATGTGCCGAGGGGGCGTTTTATCGTTTTATCTCCTTTTTTTCTTCTTTTTTTTCTTGCACACCTCTTTCCTCCCTCCATCAGCCTTGGCTTGCAGTCCTTTGCTTTTTTATCTTACTCGGACCCTGCTCCCTTGCGCCCGACTGCATGCTGGTGCCAACGCCCACTGTTCAGGCGGCCAGAAAGTCGTACAATAAACAAAAAAAGAACAAGCCACGCCTGAAAAATACGAGACCTGAGACACCTGGTACCTGCCTGCCTGCCTGCCTCTCCGTGTCATGTGGCTTTATCGGAAGCAAAAGCGGCTGGGACTCTGTCAGCAGCAGCAGCAGAGTAGCTCTTTCGATGAGTGGTGGTGACGGGCTCGTGCCAAAAAAAAAAAAACCTTACCCAAACTTTATGCGTCTGCTGTACTCGCATGACGCAGGCATTGTCGGCTAGCGCGCGAGGCGCGCAGTTCGGGCCTCCGCGCGGGGAGGTTCATGTCCTACTATAGGTCAGGTTGCGGCCGAGGCCGTCACTGCGGGGGGCCGTGAAGTGAAGTCATGGCCTTCAGGGGCCCTCGCGAGGTCTGCGCGCGTTTGGTGGCTGTTGGCATTGGCCGCCAACCGCCCTTTCCTCTCTCTCTCTCTC
>NW_008804546.1:5954020-6004184 GCF_000145635.1 Gaeumannomyces tritici R3-111a-1 | reverse complement strand
TTATTTATTATTTATTATTTATTATTTATTATTTATTATTTATTATTTATTGGCCTAAAGCTAAATAAATAAAGAAGAGCCTTTTCGAAGAGTGGGCCCAGAGGACCACCCCGCCCGATAAGGGCGATAAGGGTGGGGCCGCCCGCACGAGATATTTCGTGCGCCCGCGGCCGGCCTGGAGGTTCTTCTTTGGCTCCTCATGACCTTACCTACCTACCACTTGTACCACTGTTTTCTCTGTTTCCCTTCACTACCGTGACACCTTCCGTGCACCAAAACCCAGCCTCCACCTACCTACCTCCCCCTCGCTTCGCTCCGTCCGGTAGGCGGTGCCAGCTGGGTTTTGGTGCACGTCGGGCTTCGCTGAACAAGTAACATCATCTCCCGACAGTGGACGGAGACGCCTTCGCGCAGGCGTAAAGGACAAGATCGGGGGACCCAGGCACGGTCTGGGAACCTCCGGTGCAGGTTGGCGACGAGACCATGCACAAACAAGTAAACTATATCAGCTACCGAATGCGAACACCAAACAACCACCTTCTATTTGACTCATTACCAGCTCCTCCATCCCCAGGACGAGATTCAACCTAATTTTGAGAGCAGGCGATCGTTCCTTCCGTTTGGAACTCGACGGAAATTGTGGGTCCCACACAATTTCACTATCAGAGATTTTACAACTCTGGTTCTGCACCCTCCTCCTTCTCGTTTTTCTTTCCTCATCAACTACCAAGCAAGCGTCAGACGACATCGGGATCACTTCAAACAACTACCATGCACGATGGCAGCCAAGATCCTGACCGAGGACCAGCAGGTTGACGGACTCTGTGCCGTGAACGGAAGCAATCTGGTCAACTACAAAGAAAGCTTCAGACGCATGGAGCCGTCGGCACCAGGCAGAGGCAACTCGTCAGCGGTGACTGTGAAGCAACTGGCCCACAGCTGGGGAGAAATTCAGGTCAAGATCTACTACAAGGCGTCTGTCAAGAGAATGCAGGTCGCTACCATTGCCTTCTCAGCCAAGCATTGCTGGGAGCCCAAATTTGAGACCATTTGGGGTGACCAGGCGCTGCCAACATACCTGCACAACATCCTGTGGAGTGAGGTCAAGCCACGGAAGATCACCCGAGCCCACTTCAAGACGCTTAAGAGCGGGATCATCGTTGACATAAACGATGAGTATCTGGAACGCAAGGTGACGGAGGTGGGAAAGGGTCTGGCCAGCGTCGTGGAACAACTCAAGAAGTTCCGAGCCGAGGTTGATGAGGCAAAGGAGCATGTGTTCGTGGGAATTGACTTGTTCATTCCCACGGAGTGCAACGCTGGAGCAACGGACACGCTGGATCAGCTGGAATTCGTGGTGCTCGCCCCAACCCGAGGTCACCCCGGCAAGGACTACTTCAAGGCCTCTCCCAGACAGCAGCTCATCGACATTCCCAACTTTGAGGCTCGGGCCGGCACCAGCAAGGCACCAGACCCCGCGCGCAATCGTTGGCCGGACCAAGGCTCCATGACGCTCGACCTGGGGCGCGCGGTGATCGAGGAGAATATGCTCCAGAGGTTGTCCGCAGACAAGATGCGCCAGACCGAGGTCAAGGTGCGCGCCGTCAAGGTGCGCTGTGTCCAAGGCCACGTGATGGAATGTCTCCTCCTCGCCAACGCTAAATATCCGGAGCTCCTCCCTCGAATGGATCAGATGTGCAAGCTCAAGCTCGTCAAAGTCAGCTACAAGGGCCCGGAGCTGCCGGACTGGCCTCGAAGCGACGGCGAGGAGAGCAAGGTCCGCGCCCGCGAGATCATCAGAGGCTTTGAGAAAGCAGAAGCTGGCGCGGGAGGCAAGACTGAGGAGTGCGACGTCGTGATTCTCAAAACTCTGGCACGCCTGTACATGAGCGACAAGGCCCCCGAGAACATGAGCGAGGAAGAACGGGACAAGCTCAGGAAGACAGTCGAGGGATGGTACCTCGAACTCAAGCCAAGGAAGACACGGGAGGACGGCGCGGTCATCCGCGAGACAATGCAAGCATGGAAAGACCGCGTGATGCAGTGGGCCCTCGAAAACAAGGGAAACATCAAGACCCCAGACTGGGCACCAGACCCCGAGGATCAATATCCCCTGAAGGCCACTCGTGTGGACATGCCAACCGACCTCATCAGCAAGGCAGACGCAGCCTTCATAGCCTACATGCCCATGCACCCCCTCTGGCCCACATGGAAGCACCCGACGACCGGAGAGGAGCCCCCACGACCCCTTCCTCTCACATTCGAACTTCCGTGGGTCGACGTCACAAACAAGTACCACCTGAGAAACGATGCGTACCAGGTTGCAGGATACTTCTTGCCCGAGCACCAAGGTCTCCCGATGAAGGCATGCGTTGCAGCCATCAACAACCTAGCCCTGCAGGCGGACGGGGACACGGAGGGACCAGCCGCATTCATCAAGGATCTGAGAAGACCAAAGGAGCTGGTGCACCTGCCGAACATGTTCCCAACCATCGGCCGTCTCATAGCCGGCACACCGGAGCCTGGTGAGGAAGACCTACACACCGCGTTCAAGTCGCTCAACTCGGACCAGAAAAAGGTGTTCCTCGCCGAGGGTCTGCCGTACGGACACCTGGTCATCCACGGCGCCCCAGGATCAGGCAAGACAATGGTGGGCCTCTTGTTGATTATCGCAATCATCAAGGACAAGATCGACACGCACAAGGGCATCACCAAGGCCAAGCCAACCCTGCCTCGGGAGACCCGGGGCGGGCTGGCACCCGAGGAAGACAAGAAGGATGGCCGGAACAAGGTGGTCATCACCTGCAGTGAAAACATGCAGGGCAATGACCTCTGTGAGCGCCTGTCCGCGGAGTACAGGAGGATCCGGAAGTCAGAGCTCAAAATCATCCGAATGAACACTTGGACTCGGGAGGAGGGATACGTCATGAATACCAACCGAGCCCGACGTGAGGATGACTTCGATGAGGTCGACGAGATCACACTCCATGCGATCACTCGAGACATCCTGGAACTGGCCAGGGACACTCACGCGACAAAGAAAGACCGCCGGCCCCACGGCGGCGAGTTTGCACTCGGCGAGCAAGTCTTGAGCCTGATGAGCACAGACGTCAACTACAGGCCCGCCTGGGAACTCATCCGCGATCGGAAGGTCAACCCACAGGCCTTCGAGAACAACCTCGCAGTGCTCAAGGAGGCCTGCAAAATTGCAGCAGAGCAACTCCTGGATCAGGCAGATGTTATCGTGGCGACTCCAACGGCTCTGCACACCCTCAGGAACCATCATCCAAACATCTGCGACAAGGTCCGAACCGTGCTGCAGGAGGAGGCAGGCCGGCTCACGGAGCCAGAGTGGCTTGTCGCCGTGACGGCATGTCCAAACGCCCAGCTCCGGGTTACGACAGGAGATCCGAATCAGTCCCCGCCCCTCGTCTTCGGAACCAAAGCTTTCCGCGTGGGCAAGTCGGGTTTCGGAGAAGGTACATACTGTCAGAAAGCACAGCAACTGGCCACTCCACTTATGACGAGATGGATGAACTGCAGACAGCCAATCACCCGCCTGATGAAGTCACTGCGACAAAGCGGACAGCAAGAAGAGTTCATTTCGGAACGCTGGTACCGGGGCGACATGGTTTCCATCAGGGATCAGCAGGTAGAGGGAGGAGCCAAAAAGAACAATGCGGAGCTGGCAGCCGACAGGATGTTCTCTGATGAGAACATCATCGGAACTCCGAAGACCCCAGCACGCATTGTCATCTGGAACGCAGAGACCAAGGACGCCGTCCAAGTCGGAACCAGCTACAAGAATGAGGTTCACACCAAGCTGGCCATCGATGCTGTCCGCAAGCTGCAACAATATGGCCTATCCTCAGACGGAGAACAGGTTCCAGACGTCGGCGTGATCTGCCCATACGGAGCTCAGGGCAAGAATGTCCGACAGGCCCTGAACAAGGTGCCAAAGACGGACATTGTTCACGACAGAGTCGATGTCCGAACCAGCCGAGGATCGATGAGCAAGGACTGGGACTACGCAGTCGTTATCCTTTCGAGGGACGACCGCCGCTCAGGATTCACCAGCTCGCGGGACAACATGGTGATCTCGCACAGTCGCGGAAAACTGGGAACGATCATCATCATGTCCTGCACCACCTGCGAGGCACGGACCAGCATCGGCGACAAGGACCTGTGGGCGTTCAAGGAAAAAATCGACGCACAGCAGGGAATCTGGACCCCAGAGAGGCGGTTTATGAAGGACTACTGCATTCTGTGCGGCAATTCCCACGAGGCATACAAGTGCAGGGGAGCAATGAGAGGCAAGCCTATGCAACCCCAACTGAGCGCAGACGACATCCGAGCCCGAGTGATGGGAATTTACCATGGCAACAAGGATGCGGACGAGGATACCAGCAAGGTAGCTGGCGAAACCACCACGAAGTACCACAAGAAGAAGGCCGAGCCGGAGCCAGCTGTCAAGCCCAGGATCTGGGGAGGAGAAGTCACAGTAAGGAAGCTGGGAAAGACCACAGCGGATGGTCGTCGACGTGTTGCGCGGGAGCTCCAGACAGCGACAGCGGCATTGTTCAAGGACTTGGCGAAGGAAGTTGCCGCGGAGGAGGCCAAGCAAGAGCAAGCCTTCTACAGCCGGCTGGATAAAGCCAAGAAGGATCGTGAGCGGGGAGCTGCCGAGGAGGTTGTTAGGACTTACGGAGATGGAGGTGGTGTCGAGGTCGAGAGTATGTGGTGATTAACGAGCTTCGATACCTGCGACGACGAGAGCCGCTTCCGGAACGTCCAGCAGCACACCCAGTCAGTACATTGCCACGGAATTTGCTTGATTGATTGCGATGGATTTGAGATGGAGAACGAGACGAGACAAAAAAGAAATTAGTCAATGGAAGGACTTGTCTTCCGGCGAAAGAGTACCGCTTAACATCCTTGTTTGCATCCGAGGACGATGCCTTTTTCTTCGGGAGGGGGCATATTGAGTGCGGTGCACGGAACCTCGGTCACGTAACGGGCGGGGGACTCTTTACCCACCGCCCGTACGGCACACGGATGGCTTCTTTGGAGGCGCACGACACGCACAGATAGATCGCCCACGTCTTGATTGATATACGAGGGTTAGGCGATAGATACTCCTGGCACCCTTCGGGGTAGCCTTATATTTACGTCTTTCCCCCCTACGGTTCCCTTGATGCGATAGTACCCATCACCACACCCCTGTTGTTGCCGACGGGTGCTCGGTAAGCATCTGCCCGGCGCAGCACCGGTGCGGAGCATCCGTGCCGGGTGCGCGTGCAGATCCTCCGTGCCAAGGCCTGGAACAGTGTGCCGGCCCTTGGTGATAGCCTCTTTTGTGACAGTGTACCAGGTACTGTTCCTGTAGGCCTTGACCCGGGGGCTTAGACCAAGCGAGGAAAGAAGCGCGGCCACGCCATCGGCGGCAACTTGGTGGTCCTTGGTGCTTGACATCAGTTTCGTGAGCTAGCTAGTAAATTCCGCCCTTGAGCCACAGTCCTTTTTGGGGTAGTAGCTTGAGGAGCCACCACTGAAAATGACGGTAGACTAACCAGCTTCAACATACTCCTCAAGCTTAGAAACAGCGCCCAGGGTCAGGTTCCGGGCGCTCTCGATCACTATGGTCTTCCGTGCCGGCCCGCGGGGCCCAAGGATGCCATTTTCGACAGTGGCTTGGCGGAGATCAGTTTGAGCCACGACATGTCGGATGTGATCCCGACCTGTCCCAATAGCAAGGGTCAGTCAACAACATGAAAACACAAACATGGACCAAGGTGGGCAGGCGCGTACCATAATTGCTGGCCTTTTTATTGGCAGCTCTTTCATCGCCGTGTCTGTGAGGATGTTGTCTCCCCAGAGTCCGCCACACGGGCGCCGGCACCGTCGGAGTGATTGACGACGAAAGCTCAATTGCTCAATATGGCCTTGTCCTGGGCCACGTTGAAAACAAGGTTCCGGCTTAAAGTGAGCTTCCGATAGAAGACAAACAGACGGTAGCCTGTCAACTTCGTGCCAGCGCCCAGCGCCAAGGAGGTCTCTCCCATCGTATTGTCGACGGTCGAAGTGCTCTCAGTCAGGTTGCCGTGGCGCAGAACACACTGATCCCATGCAATGTTGATCAGCCGTAGTTCCGCCGAGACGCCGCCCATTGACAGGGATTTATGTGGTGCGACAAGTCGACAGAGACGCCAGCTCGGCCGTTCCTCGGCCGGGAGCCACGAGGTAGAAGGACTCGTTGGGCGGAACGGCCGCGATGAAAGCGACTAGATCCCACTGTAGGCCTTAGTTGTCGGCGCGCGCGGGCACACCCCTTGGCCCCGGTTGGTCCCAAGGGTAAATTCTGTGGCTATGTCGTGCTGCTGGTGGGTCTCGATCGCGGCGCGGAAGACGATGTTAAACTTTAGCGTTCCAAAGTTGGAGACAGACCAGTCGGCGCCGGGTGGTATGCTACCGATCCGGCCGCCGTACTGGAAGAACGGAAGCAGCTTAACACCACGAGCGCCGATGGAACTAGCCGCCGTCCTGTCGCATTCCGTCCTTGTTGGGTGGGAGTTGCGTTCCAATTGTGTTCCTCTTCTCGTTGTCAGCTCGATCTGAGGTTAGCCTGATAGTAGTCTGCAAAACGAAAAATCACTGAAGTGAAATGTTGCCTTGTTGATATCGTTGATATGTTTGAAGTTCGTAAACCGGCTCCATCGCCGCCGGATACTGGACACCCAAGGCGTACCAAGGGCCCCTGTTGTTTTTGGCGTAATGCGTGCTTCTTCCTCGACGCTGCCACCACCTTGGGCAGGTCCTTGATCAGCTTGCCGTGAGGTTCCCACGTTTTCTTTCCTCCCAGCCGTTTGACTTTGGATCGTAGCTCTTTTCTTGGTCCCGTTCTCGCGCGATCTTCGGGCGGCAGACCGAAGATACCTTTGATGCGTGATTGACGATGGGCGATAAAGCGCTGGCTCGATCGGAAGCTATGGATTGTGCAACTTTCGCGACGCAGGCAAAATTCTGGACAAAGTCGGTACTGTGTGGTAATAAATAAATAAATAAATAAATAAATAAATAAATAAATAAATAAATAAATAAATAAATAAATAAATAAATAAATAAATAAATAAATAAATAAATAAATAAATAAATAAATGTTGCAAGCAAAAGGGATAAGCACGGTGTAAGGCTGTTCCGGTTAGTTTGCTTTAAAGAGGAAAGGATTTAAAGAGCAAAGCTTTGTAAGGGCTTTTGCCCTTTATATACACGTAACTTCCTTGTCCTCCTTGCTTACTAAGCTTCCCTTTTAATGCCTGGAAGCGTTATACACTCCTAAGCAAAGGAACCGCTCTTTTAATGCCTTAAGCAGTTAATATTTATGCTTAAAGCCTCTTCCACAGTATGCACTGTTTCTTTTATAACAATAAGCTAAAAGTTGCAGGCGGTGTAATAAATCGGTGCACGGCCTTTGGCCTGCACCGCCTTAGTGGCTTGTGTAGCTGTGGCCACGTGGTATATAGTGCCCTTGGCGACCACGGGAAGGGGTCCCATCTGGATCCTTTCTGCACCTTTGTTAATAACCTCGTTCTCCCACAACGGCGACCATTGTCATTAGGGTTATACCGTAACAGGCGGATAAAATAATCTAACGTTTAGCAAAAAAGTAAATAACGTAGCGTTAAAAAAATTAAAAACCAAATCGAATTAAATCGGGTTAAAATTGCAATTAAAAATAATAAATAAATTAATAATACTTAAGCAGCCAGTTAAAAAAAAAAGCAGAAAAGCGCAAATGCAAACGTTTAACCTTAAAAAGAGCAAACAATTTATAACCAAAAAAAAAGCAAAAAAAAATGATTCAGGGGTTAAAAAATAAAACAAAATACCAGGATTTTTAGCAGAATATTACAACTAAAGTTAAAGCGAAGCAGTAAAACCTAGTAAAAAATAATGGGGGAAAAATGAGGATATAAAGTCGAAAGTACAAAAAAGTGACATCGGGGGAGGAGGCTCTATTTATAGCGCGGCCGAAAAACGTCTAGCGCGTAGCGGACTGTGTAGAGACGGCGCCATACCCGATTGGGATAGGCGCCAAACTCGGAGGGGCATCGCTCGCGCCAAAAGGCGTCAGGGGGGAAAAAGAAGCGCGCGATTCAAGGGTGAGTGAGTTCGCTCCAGGCGAACCCGAGACATCGAGAAGAAACATACTTGACTTCAATACCTAACCCCTAGCCAGGGGAGGCCGTCTCCAAGAAGCGGAGCAGCACACTTGTCGCTTAAAAGACGAAGCGGACCCTCGGAGAACGTAGATAGCGGCGTCATGACATCCCTGGCATCGGACTTGTTCGATATAGGAAGCTGTGTAAGTCATCGGTGAGCTATCGAACCGGACATGTGTATATACAATGGAAATGGGGATGCAAATGCAGAAACAAACCCCGGCTGCCTTTCTGGACCGGCCACTCTTCTCGCAAAATCACGGACTCGTTCTCTTCCTTGTGCCCCGACAAGAATTCTCAGGCACGGAAGGGCTTGAGCACCAGGGATGAGCTCAGCGCCGTGCCTGTCGTGCTGGCTGCGAGAGCAGACGTCGCCGCGGCCGTAGTCGAGGCAGCACCGCCAGAGGGCGCCGTGGTCGTCGCCGACGCCGACGAGGTGGGCCTCATCCGCTTGCGTGTGAGTGTGACCCTCTTCCCCTTCCTCCTCCTCGACGTCGCCGCGGCCGAGGTCAGCGATGCCGCCGGTGTGGTCGACGCATTGGCACCGCCACCAGCCGAGGTGGGGCCGGCCACGGCGTTGGTGGGCGCGAGCTGCGTCGTGGTCGGGAACCGCTTGGAGATGGCCGAGGCCTTGAGCAGGGCGTGGCCTGCCTCCAGGTTGTTTTTGGCTTCGGCCGAGCCCTCCCTGGCCAGCGCCTTTATGGCCTCGTCCAGGTCGCGCAGGTTGCCGTCGATCTGGCTCAGCACACCCGGCAGGCCCTTGAAGCTTTTGATGTTTTGTGGCGTGTTGATCGTCGGCTCGACGTCGATCTGCTGGATGGGGAAGCAACCGCCTGTTTTATTTTGCCTGCTCAGTCAAGGATCGGGCTTATCATCTCGGAGCTCTTGACGGGGTGTACGTACCAAACGGCCCGGCTATGGCATTGTTTCGGAGCGAACTGTGCAGATGTTGCCCGCCGAGCCTAAGGGATGCACCCATGTTAGCCAACCGTTTTGTATAGTCGTGTTGAGGGAGATGCGTACCACCAGTGCACTTGACGTTGTCTGGCAGCTTGATGGCGACGTTGAAGTCCTGCGCCACCACCTGCGAGAGCCTGTTGATGCCCGGCACGTTGCTGAGCATCTCGAGCTGCTTCTCCATAATGCTCGAGCTTGACAATGTTCGACGGAATAGCCGCCAATACAAATGCTTTTGGTTATCACTACGGCTTGCTTTGCTTGCCCGAGTTTGCAGTTAGTGGCGCGTCACACGCACCTCCCCCGCATGGAATTACACTTTAAGGCAGGGTTGTCCGCCCGGCTTGTTGATTCTCGGCCGGTGGCTTAAGCCACATTCCCGGGCACCTACCTCTGGACCGTAGCCACGAGCACGTTTTGATGATTTGGCACCAATGGTCTCGCAATCGAGGAGGAAGTACCTTGCTGCATTCGTCCATAAGGCCGCGCCACAAAATTCGCTTGGGCGATCAAGACAGCACACGCCAAACTGCTGGCAATTTGACATTGGGCTCTCAAAGGTGGCTTGGATCAAGTGATCACAGGCGTCCACGTTTTAGCTGTTTTACTACACCCCTGTTGTTTCCTTCAAATCTTCTTCCATTGGTTTGGTTCCCCCCATCTCTCACCAAAAGCGCCCATACCTTGTCCGCTCAAATAGCTAACAGTATCCGCACAAACCCCCTCGGTGCAGTCGGAAAACAAACCTATCAATCACGGGCATCCACCATGGCGCGGTGGCATCCAGCCTCCGACACAACCCTCTACAAGCTCGCAAACTCGTACGGAAGCCTAGCTTTGGACAATTCCACATCCGACTACGGCCTTCATGCCTCCCGAAGCGACCCCCCTATCTCCTGGTACTTCATCCCTGGGGCCGACGCTCTCCGGTTCAACATTTGCACCAAGCAAACCGGCCAGCCGCTGTGCCTCGGTGTTTCAAGCAACAAAACGTACCCACACCTCACCGTGCCGCGCGATTTAACCGGCCAGAGCTGGACAGTTACGGCCGACATTGGCGGCAAAACGTATAAGCTGTCAAACGACCACTCCGGGCCCGAGCTGTACCTAGATGTGTATACCGACAGCCTGCAAGCATTCATGGGGCCTACCGATACCACCGGGCGGTATTGGGACATCATCCTTGCGGATTTACTCACGACCACACCAGCATCAACGTCGTTAAAGTCATCGGGCACAGGCACCTCGTCGGCGTCAGGCACACAAACCTCGTCGGCGCCACCAGGCCCCAGCGGCGACGACAACAAAACTGGAATTATCGCCGGCTCGGTTGGGGGGGCTGTTGTGCTTCTTATTATCTGCATCGCGGTATACCTGTGGCACAAAAATTCGAGGAACGAAGATCCGAAGCCATAGTAGCACTACCAGTGAATGTATCAGAGGCAGGTGGATACCAGTGTGTAGTGAGCTGTGGAGAAGGGTTTTGGAAGCGCACCAAGGGCATGAGAGCACCCGGCACATGAGCACCCGGGCACTGGCCCCTGAGAAGCTTTATGTAAAGGGCCGGAGGCCCTCCTACCCCCAAACTACTTTCTTTCGTTCTCTAGAGACAGGTCAACCTATCAATGGTCCTACTGCACTCCCTCTTCGTTGCTACAGAATGCCGAATGCCTAATCATGCGTTCTAAAGTTTCTCATGTTGTACCTGCTCTTACTTCACAGCCCTCGTGTAAATCGGCTCTTTACTCGTATGCCTGCCAAAGCCGCCTCGGCCTCCACGATCGCTGGATGTCCGGGAACGAGCTTCTCTCCGGCCTTCAGTATGGCCTCGTACCACTCAATAGCCAGCTTTCGTTTGCCCTGCTTCACTAACATCCTAGAAACTCCGTGCGCAGCTTGCAAGGTCTCCGGATCGTCTGGGCCCAGGGTGGCTTTCCTGCCCTGATAGATCCTGTCGTACCAATCGAGCGCGGCCGCGTCCTTGCCCATCTCCTTCAACACGTCGGCCACATCGCGCGCAGCCTGCAGAGTCTGCGGGTGATCGGGAACGAGCGTCTTTTTCCAACTCTTGTAGATCCTGTCGTACCACTCGAGCGCGGCCGCGAGCTTCTCCTGGTTCTTGAGCATGCTCGCCACCTTGTGTGCGGCCCGCAGCGTATCCGGATGGTCGAAGCCGTACGTCATTTTCGTTGTCTCGTAAATGTTGAGATGCTCTTCGAAGACGCTCTTTGCGGTTTGTTTGTGGCTAGACGGACGCGCTTAAAAGAGGTCAGCGTTAGCCTTTCCCAAACGTAACACAATGTCCCGAATTAAAAACAAGAGCTACTAACCCTGACTCCCTTGGAGATTCGGGCCGGGCCCTGGTTGGTTGTAATAGTTGTGCGTTACGCGATCCCCGGGCAGGGGTCGAATTGGAAGCGCGCCTTTGGCACTCCACAGGTTGTTGTACTCAGGGGTGGCCGGGGCGATGTTGTAGAGGGCGGATTCGAGACCCTGCGTGCAGGCGACGCTGGGGGTACCCGTAATGGTGGCCGCCTGGGTCGGTGGTGTGGTGGTGGTGGCGATGCGGGCGTTGGATCTGAGGGAATCGGGTGCGCTGTTTGCAGTCTGCACGTATTTATCTGCTTGCTTTTCCTCCTCGACCTGGCTGGGCACGATCTGGCACAAAAGGTCTTTCGCATACGCTGCCGCCATCATAGCGGCAAAGCCTTGCCACTCCTTGTTCTTGTGAGAGTCCGAATAGTCGCAAATGCCCCGGATAACGAGGCAAGGGAAGTTGTTCATCAGGCCGGCCGCTTCCATTTCGAAGCAAAGGACGCGCTTCATCGATGCCAGCTGATCACGAATTGTAGCGTCCTTCATCAGCTGGTTAGCGCTGGCGATTAATCCGTAGTGGACGACGGCGAAATCTTCCCCATCCTCCGGCTCCTCTCGTTCTGGCCGGGGGACCAAATATTCCGGACGATCGCCGCATAAAGCTTGGCAACTTTTATCATCGTCCAAATGCACAAACGTGGGCATATACAGCCTGTCGCTCGTGGGAGGTGGACGAGAGAATTCTGCAAGGATAGATCGCCTTTTCCCTTTTAATAGCTCGGCGATTTGGGCTTCGTACCGATGGCCATCGGTTTTGTGTTGGGTTCTCAGGACGCTTACTGCCGTTCGCAGAGCTGTTGGCGGCTGGTTTAGGTGCCTTGTATGGGTAAAAGCACGATTTTGAATCGACTTCCCAAAGTCGTACTGGAATACGCCACCTTCGCCATCGACGGGACTGCTGACCACGATATCGCCAAGTCGCATATTGTTCCTTGAGCTCGGCGCGCCGCCTCCAATACCAACCATCAAACTGAAGCGGATGTTAGGGAAACTGCGCAGCATATTTGTGGCTACGACAGCCGCCGCCGTAATTCCGTATTCTCCGTCAGGCAAGCAGGCCATAACGACATTGTGATGTCCGATCTTGCCAAGGCTGTAAGAATTGGTGTCGTGCGGGTCGAGGATTTTAGGGCGGCAGGGTTGTGTGTCGAGAAAGAATCTAGCAGCAACGAATTCGGAAGGGATGGCCGAGATCCAGCCGAGAGTGTAAATATCGTTGGAATCAGACATGGTATGCGATTGACAGAGAAAAATATACGCAGAAAAAAATGCAAAAAAGGGGTGGATAAGGATACGCAGGCAATGGGAAAATGCGTAAAAAAAGATGGCAAATATGCAAGTAAAGTAAGGCAAAGCAAAAAAAGAGCTAACTAGCTGGCTGATCGATTACATACGGGGAGGAGAGTTTTTTTATATGCAGATCCCCCCCCCCTAACCTTCCCTTTTTTAGGCGCTGGCGTTGACAACTCTTCCAGGAGTTGACCGACTGTGGGGGAATCCTGCTTCATTCGATAGAAACGACTCTGATACGGGCTTGTTGCCAATCGCATGCCATAAAACCCGCAGCCTGCTGTAGGCCGCTGGATGGCTGGATAGGATAAGCCCTCCATACCACCCCGGCAAATCCGCATGACACGGGAAGGGCAGGTCGGGCGCGTGGCCGACCTAGATAGTTGGCGAAAAGCGTTGAATACGCCGACGATTGGCCGTGATGCAGCTCATCGGGCGGGAATTGACAGCCGCCTCCTCGCCCGACCATGCCGCGATAGGGCGGTCGTACAGGATCTGGGGCGACAGCCTAGCGTGTGCGCCAGATCGGGCAGGAAGCAGACCCCCTTTCCGACTGCACGAGGGCGTTGGGCTGAGCCAGGCAAAATACCCCGCGCGTGGGGAAAATGGAAGGCCCATAGGCCTGCCGCCTGCTGCGCGCGGTTCTCCTTCCGAGCGCCGGAGGGTTATCCTCCCAAGCCTTGGCCTCGATCCAATGCTTTCCGGAGGAGGAGGAGTCGGGAATTGTTTCGGGTTGGACGGTCCGCGGCTGAGTGCTCAGGGTTTCGGGGTTAACCACGCCTAACCCGCCGGCTGCTGGCACCCAGGGGTTGCATGGTGAGCGAGAGAACATCCTATTGGGCACCGTCCAGTCGCGTCGATAATTCCGACAAGGAGCGAGAAACACTGTACTGTGGCGGATTATTCTCTTTAATTAAATAATGGATAACGAGGTTATTAAACATACTTTTAATACAAATTATAATTTACTTTTAACCGGTTTTAGGATATGGGAAAAACACAGGTACTAAGATTGTATCTTTTTGCGGGCTGCAACGTGTAAAAATACCTCCTTCCTTAACAATGTGTTAGTAAAAAAGCAATTTTTGCGGGAAAAGATTCCGTTGCACTAACATTGCAAGGTACATTGTTGTTGGGAATTTTTAATTGAGTGCACGCGTTGTTGTTGCGGGCTGCAGATAGTAAATAAGGGAATTTCGTGCAAAGGGTTATTACATTAAAAAAACGTGGACGCTTTGCTGCACCCTTTATGCACGCTTTATTGCACGCTTTACTGCACGCTTTGCTAAATGCGTTATTTAAAAATAAAGAAATTATATAACGTATATATAAATATATTTATATATTTATACTTTATTCTGTTTATAAAAAAGACCTTAATGCTATTGCTAAATGTTGCGTAAGGGAAACCCTTGGGTTTGGCTTAAGGAGGAAAACTTTGCGCTTACGAACCGGTGCCGGGTCGGTATTAAACCGCCGGCTCCGTTTACTATAGTTCGTTCGATTGCTAATAAATGCTTCGGCAAAAAAGCGTTTTCGTACCCCCGGCCAAAAGGGTATAATGGTAAAGTAAAGGTAAGGGCTAACATATAAAAAAATTATAAGGAAAACGTATAAAAAATGTGGTTTTAAAAAAGCGCTATTATTTCGGGGTAATTCCGGCAATTGCCGTTAATAAGCAAAAGCTTAGCTAGCCGGGTGGTTATTGCGTAAAGCTAGCGCTTCGCGCTTTCCGGCTTTGCGTTATGCTTCCGGGTACGGTTCGTATCCGGTATAATGTAATTCGTTTTTTATTGTTATTTTTTTTTATGTAATTAAATATTGGTAATTATTTTTGTTAACGTTTTTGTGCGTATTTTTATTAGCCCGGTGCTTAATTGCTTTCGTTAAGGTAGCGGTGCTTTTTGTATTTGTTATTTGGGTGCTTATAGCTTTATTGGGAGTAAGTAATTATATTTGGAAAGTAATTGTGCTTTTTTTTGCCGGCGTAATAGCTTCGGGCGGGTTTAAAAAGGTTATTCTTTCGCCGGTGCTTTCCTTTTGCTTTACTTGCTTTTTTCTTTTTTCCCTTCCTTTTTCCTTTTCCCTTTTTTTTTTTACCTTTTCTTTTTTAACTTTTTTCCTTTTTTAATGCAATACTTCCTTTTTTTAACCGTTACTTTTTTATTGCATTGCTTCCGGTTAATTTTTATCGTTCCAATTTTTTTTAGCGCGCTTTTTATTTCCGGCGCTTAATTGCACCTTTTTTTTTTATTTCCGGCCATTCCCAATTTTATTTTTAATTTTAATTGGTTACAATGCCAATTAACGGCTTTTTTTTAAAAAAAAAGCACGGCTAAAATTAATTTTGTTAAACGCGTTAACCGCAACGGTAACGGCGCTTGTAATAATGGTTAAATAACAATTATTACTTTTCCTTTTTCCAATTCCGTTGCTTTTAACGCTTTTTTTACCCGGCCCGCTTTCCGTACTCCCCCGGTAAAAGTGCTTAATAATAGCAACGGCTTTTTTAGCGCTAATAATAACAACGGCGGCAACGCGCGGGTTAACGCTAATTATATAATTTATTTTTTTTTATTTTTTTGCCGCTAAATCGTTTTCGTTTTTTTATTTTAATTTAATTTTTTCGTTTAACGATATAAATTTATAACCCGTAAAGCAATAAATGCTTTAACGAAAATCCTTAAAAGCATTTTGCTTTATTATTAAATAACGTAAATGCTTTTTTCGTTTTTTTCCCGTTTGCGCTTTAATTAATTATTTAATTTTGCGCGTAACATTTGCGTAAATTGTATTGGTTATTTGTTTAATAATTTGGGTAAAAAGTAAAGCGGGAAAAAACGGTTTAGTAAAATTGCGGTTTGTTATTTTAAAATTGGTTCGTTTTTTTTGTAATTCCGGGTAATTTTTTTATTTACTAATTTGCTAATTTTTTTAAATACGAACGCATTATTTTATCGTTTTTATGCCAATTGGAACATTTGGTATAATACGGTAAATCGTTTTTTCCTTTTTTTTCCGTTATTTGGCCGGATTGCTAACGTATTTTTCTTTAACTTTACCCCGTTGCTATTAAAAAAGCTTGTATTGCGGCCGTGCTTTTTGCTAAATATTACCAATCGCTTTTTAAAGCTAAAAATATGCGCAATTTCGGGTTAAGTAATTGCCGCAAATATTTAATAAATTGCTTTAATTTTATTGGCTTTTTGTACTTTATTAATTTGTTAACGGTATAATGCGGTGCTAAACGGCTTATAACGCATTGGTTGCTAAAGTTTATACATTCCGGCGTATTAACAAAAACGGGCTTAACAAATTCGGGGTGCCCACCGGTACTGGTTTTGCTTTTAACCGTTTTCGGATGCTTTTTTTTTTGGCGCCGGGGTTTTTATAAGTACCGGTGCTATTGGTTCGAAATTTATACGGTCCTTTTCCAGCAATATAGTATTGGTGCTTTAAACCTTTGCTTTTTACGCTTCGAAAGCTTTTAACGCTTTATTGCGTACTAACGATGCTGCAAAAATCGCTAACAATTTAAAGGTTAAAAAGCTTGCTTTTACGCAAGCTTAATAATTAGTAAATGCCAATGCCTTTTTGGTAATAGTATTATTTTCGTTGCTTTTGCATTTTTTAATTTATGTAAGCAATTAAATATAGCAATTGTAAAGCAAAGTAATAATAAAAATAACCTGGCGTTTTTTAACCGGGTATTGGAAATAGCGCGGGAAAAAATCCGCACGCGCTAAAATATGTAAAGCAGCAATTCGTTTCCAAATTTATTGCTAAATGCTATTGGGTATGGTTAAGCGTATAATCGTAACTTTTTTATATTAGGTTAGTAATTAAAGTAATTGTATTCGGTTATTAATTTAGCGTTAAGTTATTTGTTTGGAGCGATTCGTTCTTTTGGTATTTGCATTTTTAATCGGTCGTTTTTTTTTACCACTTTAAAATCGTTAAATTTATTTGTTTTAATTGCTAAACGTATTGCTAACAAAAAAGGGGGGGCAAAAAGGGGCTGTTTTAATCCGTATTAATTCCGGTAGTAATGCTTATTTTTTGTTGTTATCGTTCGAAATATACTTTGCAGTGGCTTATATTTTTCCAGCCCGAACCTATTTTCCACCTGGTATAAAAAGGGCATTTAATAAATAAGTAAAATGTTATTTCCCGTTGCCCGGTTTTATACGGGCAACGAGGCGTATGCACGTCGAAAACGTTTTTATTTTAAAAAAACGCTTTTAATTTCAATTTTTCCGTTTTTAATTAAATGGCCATTGCGCTTTAAGCTTTGGTAAATTTTTGGTATGCTTTTAGCATTAAACCGTTAAAATTGGGTTTGTTCGCGGGGGTTACGGGCCGAAATGGGTTTGTTTTCGTTGCTATAACGCGAATTTCTTTGCATTTAACGTTCCATTCGATTTTAAACCATTCCTTTCCTTTTTTTTTTTGCTTTCGATCCGTTAATTTTTATGCTTTGGCATTAGCTTTTGTCCTAATCGCTTTTTAAGTAATTGCCGGGGCGGGGCCGGGCTTGGGTTTAAAAGGTTTTAACGGGTCCCATTTTTGCGCTTACCGGTCCTTATTTGCTAAGCTAAATGGGTATGGTACCTTTATTTTTTTACAATATTCCAATTATTAAAAATATTATTGCATTTTATTAATACCGGTTCGAATTACGTTTTTTATTCCAAATTTTTACCATTTTTTTTTTGCTTTTAATACCCTTTCGTTTAAATACAAATCGATTGGGGGGGTAAAGCATTTAATTTCGAAATTGGCTAGCAAAGTAATTTTGTAAGCCCCGGCAATGGTTTTTAAATACGCGCGCTATTTTTTTTAAAGCTATTTAGCGGCGCTTTTAAAGCGGCCCGTTGCCGGTATAGCTATACGGAAAGCTATTGCGCTATATGCTAAAGCCGTACGGCATATTACGTTATAAAAAAGCTTTCCTTTTGCAAACGTATTGCTTTACGTTAACAAAATAAATTAAATAAATGCTAATTATTGCTTTTTTTGCTTGCTTTTTGCTTTTTTTATATATTTTTTAAAATTAAAGCAAGCGTTTAGCCAAACCCCAAAAAACCTAACCGTTTGGTTAAAAGCTACCGTTATATCGCCGAATCGAATTACGGGCGAATTTTCGTCCTTATTAAAATAAATTAATTTGGTTTTGGTATTGTTAAATTTTATGCCGTATTTGGTTGCCCATGCTTTGCATTTTGGCTAAATTATTTCCAAAAAGCGGGCCGTATTTTTTGCGGTATTTTTTATTGCTAATAAATTGGTATCGTTAGCAAAACCGGTAACGAAAATCCTTAAAATGCTTTTAAAATTTTTATACAATAATGCAATATATATAATAAAAAATATAAAGGATAAAGGAAAGCTTTAAAAAATTCCGGTTCGAATTGGAATCGGGTTTAAAATGTTGCCGTTAAATTGCAAAATGGCCGTTTTATTTGCTAGTTACCCTTTTACTTATTTTACGATTGGTAAAAAAAAGCCGTATTTTTTTAGCGTATTTAACAATTAAAAGTAATTAACGGTATCGAATGTTTTAAATAGGTTAAATTGTAGCAATAACGCGGTAACGCCGTAATTCCATGCTGCAATTACCGTTTCCATTACTTTTTGAATTGCTAATTCCGTACTTTTAATCCGTTAGTTGCCCATTTGGCCCTTAAAGAAAATGCCTTTTTTTTTCGCTTCGTTAGCAATTTGCTTTATTATAATTAATTCGATAGCTTTTAAAATTAATAATAGCAAAACGATAAGCTTCCATCCCCCGGTTTGTTTTTTTTTTCGGTAATTTTGCTTGGCTTAAATAATATTACCGTAAGGGCTTTTTTAAAGCGCTTCGGGAAATAACCTGTAACGATCGTTGCGTTAGCAAATTTTGCGATAACGGTTGCGCCCGGCAATTTAGCGGCTTTAAATAGCCCGTTCGGGAAATGGTTTTAGCCCGTAACTTTCCACGGTTTAATACGGCCCGTTATTTCCATAATGTTTTACGGGGTAACGAAAACGGGCATTTGGAAAGGGTTTGGGAAAAAGTAATCCGAAAATTCGGTTTCGTTAATATCGGAAATGTTAATTAACGGGTTTAAAAAAAACTTAAATAACAAAATTTCGGTTTTTTTTAATAATTGCAAAGCGTATCCGGGTTTTTTCCGGTTTTAATTAAATCCGGTAACCAATCCGGGTTTTTTTTTAAAAGCTTTTTAAACGGGCCCATTTTTCGAATTTCCAAAATGCGCCGTTTTTTTTAATATTTTATCCCGTTACGGAAACAACGCTTTTTTAATGGTTAAATATTGCTTAGCGTTTTTTTTTAACAAATGCTTTGTTCGCGGCTTTGTACGCTTTTTATATTGCTTGCGTTTTGTTTTTAATAAAAGCGCGTTGCAAGCGATTCGTTTTTTTACGAAAATTATTAAATTTTTATATTTAGTAAAGGGCGCGTTTGTTAAAAGGGTTTGGTTTCCGTTAAAGGGCTAGCTAATTAGCAAATTGGGTTAATTATTGCATTAATATATTGGTTTTTTTATTTATAATTTTGGCATTATGCATATTCCCGGTTGTTATTAATTTGCTAGCCATTTTAATTTTAGCTTTCGTTAATTTTTTTGTTAATTTAACGTTTTTCCATTTCCAACTTTTAATTTATTAAAATTGGAATTGCTACGGTTCGAAAAAAACGCAAAATATTTGGAATAAATAATTAAACCTTTTTATTGTATTATTTTATTTTAAATATTCCATTTCGAATTGTTGCGTTATTTAAATATGGTTAATTGTGCTATTTTTTTCTTTTCGTTTTTTTTTTATAACTTTTTCGTAAAACGTTGCCAATCCAAATCGTTTACGGCGTGCTAATTCCAAAAAGGTTTTATTTTTTGCGTTGTATTTATTATATAAATTTTAAATTAAATGGTAAAGGTTAAAATCGTTTGTAAAAATTGTATGCTTTTGGGTTGGGTAAGTAACAATTGTAATAAAAGGCGTTGCCCAATTGGGGCTTGCTTTAAAATTTAAGGAATATATTAAATATATTTTTAATGGGCTTTCCGGCGTAATAATTGTAATTAAAACCCAATCGTAACCGTACCGGGCGGTTTACAATTTAGGAGCAAAACGGTTGTGCACGTAAAATGTTGCGTTAAAATTAAATTTTTGGTAATAAATAAATTTGTAATTGCAACCGTACGGTTTCGAAAAGTTCCCGTGCTAATTGCGCTCCGGCTTTTGGATGGTTAAAATGTTGTATTATTTGTTGCTATAAAAGGAAAGGTTGCTTTTCCTTTTGCTTTTTTCCATATTTTAATATAATATGTTTAATTTTATACGTTGCTATTATTATTAATTGGTTAGCTAAAAATAAACGTAATTCCGGTTGCCGGAAAATTAAACGGTATTGGTATAAAGCCGAATTGGGTTGGTTAGGATGCAAGCGATTAAGGTAAAAATAAATTGGGGGAGGAAAAAAAGGCTTTATAATTTGGTACATTGGCAAAATTGGAATTGGTAACCGCGGTATTGCTAAGTGCCGTTGGGTTGTTAACGGCCCGGCATTCGTTTGTTCCTTTTATTCCCGTTATTTTGTTAAAGCCGAAAAGGGCAAAATTTAAATTTGTAAAATATTGGTTTATTTTAAAAACGGATTTAAAAAAGTTTAACGTTTTTTTATTGCGGGATTTTTGTAATTTGCTTATTTATCCTTTGGTTAAAAATTTTTTTTTTGCTTTCGTTATTTTTAATAAAAAACCGTTCCGTTTGCGTTTTGTTAGCAATTTTAAATTAAATAAATTGTTTTTTTTATAACGGTTGGGGGGGGGCCGGGTAAAAAGCGGATAAATGCAAAAAGCGGGAAGGTATAAATGGCAAAATAATTTATTTGGTCCGGTTGGGGTGCGCATTTATTTCCCGTTTCCAAAACAAATTATTTCGGTTGGTTTAAAAATGTATTTTTAGCCTTTTTAATTTTTTTTTTTATTGCGGGGCATGCTTGTTAAAAAGCTAGGTAATTGCTTTCGCAATTGCAATATTTCGGTTTGCTTTTTTTTGTAATAAATTAACCCCCGTACAATGGGTACAAAAATTCCCCGGCTTTGCTATTGTTATGCAACGGCCCGGCGCAATGCAAATAACAAATTGCTTTTTTGCAAAATTTTAATTTATATTTTTACCCGTAGCATTTATAATATTAAACGGCTTTTGCTTCCGTTGCAAACGGTTTAACGTTAAAAATTTCGTTTTTAAATACGAAACCGTTGTTGCATGCGGTTTAAATTACGGCGGGAAATGTAATTTTAATTAATACCGTAACGTATTTTTCCGGTTACCAAACGTTTTATATATGAATAAAATTAATTTCGGCCCCAATATTATACGCTTTAAATTCGTGCAATAAAATATTATTATTATTGGTTGCGTTTTATTAAATGCTTTTAATTACAACGTTATAAATTTGGGTTTGGTATATTACTTTGCTGCTAAATACTTTAATAACTTACGCGGTATTTTTTATATGCTTAATAACGGTTATATAAAATAAAATTATTACGTTATCGTTAAAAAGCTTGCGCGTTGCTTTTACGTTGTTACTAAATTTTTTAATTAATGTAATAATAATTTTAATAAATATGCGGTTTGCAATTTTAAAAAAAACGTTTTTAGTTAAAATGGTAATTTTGCGTTTGGTGCGCGCAAAAATATATTTTGGGGAAAAAAAGCCGGTATTAGGAAATGCGTAAAGGCGGATTGTAAGCGGGTAGTTACCGGTTTGGCCGTTTTACGGCAAACCGGTTGCTAAAATCGAAGCATAATTGGTAATTTGCTTGCAAACGTTGCGTATTTTAGCGATAATTTCGTTTTTTATAATGCAAAAATGTTACAAAGTAAATAGTATATACTGTTATAAAGAAGCTTTAGGCATAAATATTAAATGCTTAAGGCATTGGAAGAGCGGTCCCCTTGCCTGGAAGCGTATAACGCTTCCAGGCGTTAAAAGGGAAGCTTAATAAGCAAAGAGGATAGGGAATTACGTATATATAAAAGGCAAAGGCCCTTACGGAACCCTGCACTTCAAATCCTTTTTTCCTTAAAGCATATTAACCGGAGTAGCCTTATACCGTGCTTATCCCTTTTGCTTGCAATAATTATAAGCCCGGCAATTTTTAAACCCTTTAACGTAAAGTAAAAGGCTTAGCAGTACGGATTTATTCCTTTTTTATTACTTTTATTAAATCGTTCCCAAACGCGCTCTTTTAAGCGCGTTTATCCTCCTTTTCCTTTCCGCGATTCTTTTACGGAAAAATTTTTACGCTTTTAAAACCTCTTTCGACAAAATTTTTTTTGCCGAAACAAACTCCGTTATTAATCCCGAACGTTGCCGAAAACCTTTATTAAATTTTACTTTTTTAACTTTTACGTTTTTACGCTTTTAAAGCTTTTAACCTTTTATTCTTTACCGTTTTATTTTTACGAACTTCCGGTTGCTACCAATTATAAATAGTACGAATAACGATTTTTTCGTAATAGCGCTATTTAAAAATTAAAAGCAATGGCTTACGTGGTTTACGGCGTTCCGTTAAAACGCATTAATTTTAAGGATTTAAAACCAGGTTAACCTTAATTTAAAATCCCCGAACGACGTGCAGGCCGACGAAACCCTGGACTTTAACTTTTTTGCAGTAAAGGCCCGGGCCAAGCACGTTAAGGACTATAAGTTTAAACGCCTGGCTTAGCAAACGATCCTTTTAACCGAAAAAAAAGGTTTATTTAAAAGTTTGGCAGGGCAAAAGCAAAGCTACGCAAAAATTTAATCCCGAACCTTTTTAAGCCCTTTTGGTTTTTACCAAAAGTAATTTTAAAACTAAATACAAAAAAACGTTTAAAATAAAGGATACCGCAAGCAAAACCGTTTCGAAAAAGATTATAACCCTTTCCAAATGAATTAATTTTTTCGTAAACCTTGTTGCGCTTGCGAACGCGCAATTAAAAGTTTAAGCTAATAATTACGTTACTTTCCGTAATATTATTATTTGCTTAAAAGCGCTTTACGCTTTTACCTTTATAATAAAAATTTAAATAATTTTTTAAAAGTACCGCAATACGCTTAAAAAGGCCGCCAGCATTACAAATGTTAACCAATGGTTTTCGAAATTTTAAACGATTTTTATTTAAGCCAAAATTAAAAACGTTTTTAAAGTACAAAGCCTTACGCCCATGTTTAACTTTTTTAAGCATATAAAGCGCTTCGACCCTTTTTAAACAAAGCGTTACCGTTAAAAAGTAACTACGAACGACTTTACGGGAAAAATGGATATTTTGGTTACCAAATTTTTAACGATTTTTTTTAACACCGCATTAATAATTCGAGCATTAAAAAAAAGCTCGCGTTTTTAACCTTTGGGGGCGCATTTGGAAATAGGAACGAAAAAGCTAAAAGCATTTAACAAAATAACGCAACAACGTACGGATGCCCGGCTTGCATTTAAAATTATTTTTAAAAACCAAAGGATTGCTAAAAGCTCGTTTACGTGCTTACCGGCAATTCCGAACGCTTTTGCAACAAACCAAGCAATAAAAAATGCAAAAAAATTAAATTTTTTTTGGAAAAAAACCGTTAAAAGTTATTTAAAAAATCCTTCCTTTTTAAAAGCAAATTTAAAAATTCCGTTTAAAGGAAGCAAGCCAAAAGCGCGTTAAATTTCGGTCCCCAAACTTTAAAAAAAAAATGGGATTTAAACGCGGCCGTGCTTAAAATGCCTTTGTTTTAAAGCGTTTTTTCGGCTTTCGATATTATAAAAAATATTTATTTCGAAAGCACGCTATTCGATAATTACGGTTCGTTTTATATCGTTAATAATAAAAAGCGCTTTAACAAAGAGTCGTTCCAATTGTTAAACGGTACCAAAACGGTTTAGTGCGGCATTTAATACTTTCCAATTTTGGAACGTAGCATTCGTACGCTTTTTAGCTTTTTAAACGAAAGCAAAAACTTTAAGCTTTATAACGTCGTTTTGGTAAAAGGCTTTTATATTAATATTATTTCGAAAGCCCGTTTAAACGCTAAAAGGGTATAATTTTGCGGGAAAAACGCGATTTTGCGCATTAAAAAGGTTACCAACGGGAAAGTAATTAAACGCTTTTAGCGCAAAAATAACGTAATGTTTTATAAATACAAACCTATTGCTATTTATTTTGTATTAATTACGTTGCAATCTTTTTTAAAAAATACGGTTTTAACTTTTGCAATTAAAAAATTTTTACGCCGCAAGCGTGCTACGCATACGTAACGTCCATTTTCGGACTTTACGAAACCGCAAAAAAATACCGCCGACTTTTAGCATTTGCGCAATGGTTATTTAGGATTACAAGCGCTAAAAGCTTTTGTTTAAAACGCCCGGAACGTTAAAATTAAAGGATTTAAACGGATTAAATGCGAAGCATGCGCAATAACTTATGCTACAGCCGTTATTTCCAAACGCTTTATAAAAAGGGCCATGCGCCTTTTTTAAAGGGTTTAATTTAACCTATTTAATTACTTTAAGTTAAAGTTAAGGATAAATTGGGTTTTGCTATTAATGGACGAATATAACGGCAAAACCTAAAGCTTTACATTTCCAAATAAAAAGGGACCAACGGTTACCAAAATTTTAAAAAAATGGAAAGCGTAAATAAAAAAACAATACGGATTGTTTGTTATTATTTTTAAATACGACCAAAAAAAGTCCATTATATTTGTAAAAGGGTTTTCGGAATACGAAAAATGGGCTTAAATTAAAGGTATCGTTATTAAAACCTTACCGTTATATATTTACGAGCCCAACGGGATAATTAAGCGTACGGGACAAAACGTTATTACGAAAGGGATATATATGCGCAAAAGCGCAAAACTCCTTAAGCATTTATGGCCGAAAACGGTTTACGTTGCCGTTTAATTAAAAAATATAAATTTTTTACCGTTAAAAAGCATGCGCGCTTCCAACGATATTTTTTTAAATTAATTTTGGGGGTGGTTTCGGCATTACGCCCCAAAGCTTTTTACGGGTTTAATAGCTAATTTAAAACCGGATTGGAACGGTATTTACGCTTACGGGTGCAAAATTTATCCTTTAAACGTAAAAAAGTCCCATAACGCGGATTTTAAGCATTTTAAAGTTAATTTTCGTACCGGGGTTAAATATTTAATGGGCTATTAAGCTTTTAATATTTATTAAATTTAGGTCCCGTTAAAAAAAAAAGTAATAATTATAAAAAACGTTAAATTTAATAAAAAAAGCTTTTTTAAAGGCAAGCAAAAAAAGGACCCGATCGACGTAGCTATTTATAACTTGTTGGTTAAGTACAACGAAACGGAAAACCCGTTTGCAACCCAAAAAGGAATTGTTAATGCGCTAGGGCTTTTTTAACCGGAAAAGTTTTAAGCACTTACCTTTGCTACCAAGCATTAAGGTTAAAAATTGGGGGTAAAAAAATTAGGTTTTGTCGTAACCATAAGGGCTAAAGCCGCAAAGGATTCGGCCAACGGGCCGGATTTAAACGCGCACAAATTTTTAATTTTAAATGCTTTAAAAAATGGCCATAAAGCAAAGCAAATGCGTAATACGGGCTTTTTACGTATAAGCAATTCGTATTACGGCTTTATACGGCCCGGAAAAAGCGATAACTTTCCGCCGGTAAAGGGTAAAGGTAACGACGAGCCCGAAAAATAACCTTTAAAATCGTTAGGGCTGGCTTTACTTTATAAAGCAACAAACCGGTCTTTGCTTACTTTAGGACCGGATATGCCAATTGCGACCATAAGCGGCACCTTTGCGGCGCCCCCAATCGCGATACCAAAAGCGTTTAAAACTTTTAAAAATTTGTCCGAAACAAACCTAAACGAGCAAAAAGCGCCGCCTTCCTTTTTTTTTCCGGTTAAAAAAGGTAAAAGCCGACCCCGCAAAGGGACGGGCCTTTCGCTTTTGCCCAAAGCCTTTTTTTTTAACGCGTTTTTACCGGATTTGCTAATAATTATGTTTAAAGCGATCCGCGCCGTAACGCGTGCGGCCGTAAAAAAAAAAAAAAAAAAAAAAAAGGAAAAGCAAACAACGCAATAACTTTAATAACGCTATTTTTTATTACGGCTTAGCGATAACGTTTAACGTTTTTAAACCGGAAATTAAAAACGTTGCTTTTAAAACAAGCTTAATAAACGAAAGTTAACGAGCTTTTTTCGATACGTATTTGCTTAATTAACAAACGGCAATTAAAAAAAGTAATTTCGGCCATTGCCCGGTTTACGAAATAATTGCAATTGCCGTAACGAAAATATTAAAATGCAATAACTTTTAAAAATATAAGCAATTGCACCGAAACGAATTACAATAAATTTTAAAATTTTAACGAAAATTTAATACGCACCCGTATAAAAAGGAATTTAAATAATTTGCTTTCGGGGAAATTAATAAGTTATTGGAAAAAAAAATTTGGAAAAAAATTTCGAAAAATTTATTTAATGGTAAAGCCATCGATATTATTTAGGTATTTATTTACAAATTCGACGAAAACGGTTACGTTACAAATTATAAATTTCGCGCGGTAATTAAAAGTAATTAATAATTTAACGGTTTGGAAAAAACTTACGCTGTTACGTTTGCAACCAAAAGCTTTAAAATTATAATAGCAATTATAATTTATTTCGATTTTAAAGCGTACCAAATCGACGTTAGCAAAGCCTTTTTTTACGCAAAAATTAACGATAACCATATACCCGTTTACGTAAAGTTCCTTTTTGGGTATTACCGAAAAAGGTTTGTGGCCCGGTTTAAAAAAGCTTTGTACGGGCTACGGGATTTACCGAAATTGTAATACCTGGTTTTCAAAAAAACCTTTAAGAAATTAAAGCTTATCCCGTTAACGGAAAAGCTTTATTTATTTATAAGCATAAAATGTAAGGTTTTTTTTTTTTGTACGTTAACAATATAATTATTTTTAACCGTGCTACGCATTTAAAAATGGCAACAAAAGTATTGAACGGTTTTAAAAAGGAGTACAAAATAAAAAAGGGACCATTTAAAATTTTCCTTAAAATTTAAATCGTAAGGGATAAAAAAGTACGGATAATAACCTTGCATTATAATTTTTATATCGATAAAATCGTTAATACTTTTAATTTCGGAAATAAAAGCGTAAAGCGCTTTTTTTTGCTTAGCCAAACGTTTAAAAAGAATTTGGGGGTGGCGATACCCGCTAAAGTCCTGGCTATGCAAAAAAAAGTCGGGTTTATACTTTATACGGCCATTACCATTCGTTTAAACGTTGCTTTTGCGAGCGCAAAACTTTTTAAATACCTTACAAACCCAAATAAAAAGCATTTGGAAGCGGCAAACCATACCTTTTTATATTTAAAAGGGTCGAAATCCTATTGCATTCGGTTAGGGAACGTTTTAAAATTCGACCATTTGCTTTTCGCTTTAAACGCTTTTTTTGCCAACGATAAAAAAACGAAAAAGTCGTTTAAAAGATACGTTATATTTTTATTTGGAAGGCCCGTAGCGTAAAAAGCAAAAAAATAAGTTACCGTTACAACGTTTACCATAAAGGCAAAGCTTTTGGCGCTTATAAAATTTAGAAAAGAAATTATCGCTATGCAAAGGTTTTTTCGAAATTTGCGCTTGGAAATTAATACTTTTTAAAAGCTTTGCTGTAATAACATATAAACAATTCGATTGGTAATTAAAAAGGGCACCCGCATTAATACGGTTTTAAAGTACGTAAATATTATAAACATATGGTTACGTTAAAAGTACCAAAAAGGAACGTTTAACGTAGTATATTTTAAAACCGCCTTTATACCAGTAAACGGGCTTACCAAAAACCTCCCGCTTTACAAATTTAAAACATTTAAAATTGCTTTAAGGTTGTACGATTCCTTTAAAAACGGGTTGGCAAGCTTAATACGCAGCTAAAAACTTTAAAATAAATATTAAAAGCGTATAACGTTTGCATAAAGGCATAACGCAAACTTTTTTTTTATTAATAAGTATAAAGCATGCCGGTTTTAAATAATAAAACGGCATTTAATTATAACGCGTTGTTAGGGGTTAATCGGTGCAAAGGCGGGTAGTTACCGGGTTACGGGCCGGATGCGGTATTTTTTTTATCAAACCTCCGTAAATCTTTTACCAAAGGTGCTATCGCTAACAAAGATTGTTCTTTTTTTAACCTCCCCTTCCTTTGTACCCTTTCGGGCACCCGGGGTCGGTCTTTTAAATCTTTCGCGTTCCAAACGCTTTCGTACAATTTAAGCTTTACCCTATTTTTTAGCTTCGCCATTATGCTTTGGCCGCGATACCGGTAATTTGCCGGCATGTTTTTAAAAGGTCCGTGCCCGGCTGGTTGCTAACGCCCCTTTTTTCTTTTTTGCCGGGCGGTTTCGCCCGTACATTTAACGCTTTTCGTTTTTTGCCGGGCGATTTTGCCCGTGCTTTTAACATATTGCCCCTTTTCGATACGGCTTATCCCAAACCGTTTATGCCGCGCGTGCAACCCCGTAAGTAGCCGGTAATTTACGGTATTTCGCTAAGCCGCCTTAATGCCCGGCAACGTTTGGGAAAACCGGCTGTAAAATTTTATAGCATTCGGAAAAATGGGTCCGTACCGGCATATAAAAAGCTTTTTTTCCCGCTTAAAGCTACAAACCCTTTTTTTTCCTTTTTGTGCATTTAATAACCATTTTAACAATTTTAACGATCGTAACCGTAAATAATTGGTATTTAGCTGTTTTTTTTAAACATTTGGACCTAACCGGTAATTGTAAATGTTATTTTTCGTACCCAATTACGTAAAAAAAGTAATATTCTTTCGGGTGTTCGTTTCGGGTTTTTCGGTCTTAACCAACCCGCTAGCCTTTTTTAGCAACCCCCCGGTATCCTTTTTAGCTATTGTAATTTAATTGGATTTGGATTCGGTTTCGCCGAAACTTTTAATTTTTTAAATTTTTAACGATCGCTTTACCGGTAACTTTTTGGTAAGCTTTTTAAATATTGCGGGTTTATCGGGCCCTTTTGCGCTTGCAACTTTTTAAAATTCCCGCAAACGTTTTGTCGGTAACCCCCCGGCGGGCTTTAACCGCCGCAGCAAAAAAACCTTTGCCAAAAAAAAGCGTAAAGCGCGCGATAAACGCCGCCGCAACGCTTTTAATTCCAATAAACTTGCTTTCGAAACGAACATTGCCTTTTTTTTGCTTTACATAAGTATTTGCAACGCGTTCCCGTTGCAAAAAGTTATCGATTTTTAATAAAGCGATAATTAAAATTTTATTTATTTGCCCCTTTTTAAAAATAATTATACGAAACGTGCGGTATTTTATAGCCGTTATTTTGGTCGTTAAGCATATTAAAATTATGCCGTTAACCCCTATATGCCAATATGCTCCGATAATTGTACGGGGTTTTTTAAATGTATTTATTGCAAAAACGTGGTTAGCAATAAAACTTGCGTTAAATTCCCCAAATAATTTTGGGAAATGGCCCAAAACCTTTACAAAATTTTAAATACCGTTTACAAACGGTTGCCCAAAACGATACCGAAGTTTTTCGAAAAGCTTACTAAAGCCCAATTTCGCGCTTGCAAGGCTATTTAAAAGGTTAAATTTTTTTATACCATGTTGGCCGAATAGTTTGCGCGTTACAAACGTTAAACCGTTATTTAAAAGCGCATCCAGCGCAAAATTGTTAGCGCTATAACATTAAAAGCTATTTAAAATATTTTTTAATAATTTTACGCTATCGCCGTTTAAATAAAAAGGCAAGCTTAAGTTTTGGCTGGCATCGGTAATTTTTTTAACAAAATAAAAGCGTTTTTTAAGCGTTTTAAAAAAAATGTGGTTACTTTTTTTAATGGCATTGCCGTTAATTTTGCTACGATTGCGGCGCATTTGGATATTTAGGCTTACAATTGCGCGGTTTCCCGTAAAAGTGCGGCGTCCGTATTAACGCCGGGAAGTGCCGCTTTTGGCGCCAATAATTTTAGCGGCAACAACTGTAGCGCCAGCGAAAAGGACGTGGTTTTTAAAGGTTTTGGTTCCCTTGGATACGGCATTTAATCGATTTTTTTTACATATTTTCCTAATTAATTATTGGTATTCCCTTTTCGAAAGGTAATTAATTTTAAATCTTTTTCGTTAATTTATTACAATTAAAATTACAATTTCTTTTTATTATATTGCCTTTGCAACATTGCGAAATTCCGGTATTTATATTTACCAATTAAGCTTTAATGCCCCAATAAATAATTTTAAAATGCTTTTTCTTTGCCCCCCCAATGGGTTTAAATACCGCCGATATGCATTTGCCGCTACCCGAACGCTTAAGCCCGTTTGCTATACCATCCGGAAATTTTTTTATTTCCTTTTCGGGCAAACAATAATGTTTTTTACTACAACGTACGTTTAAAATGCGGTAATTGCTTTAACGTATTGCGCTAAGCATGCCCTTTACGGGCTTTTCGAAATATGCTATACTTTGTATGTCCTTCGGGATTTAAATGTATCGCACTATTAATTTGGGGCATCCTTTGTACTATACCGTCCCCACCTAACTTTTTGTTTATAAAGCACAATATTTTACGGCTATTACAAACCGTTTACAAATTTTTTTACGTTTTTCCCCGGTAACCAACCGGTTCGGTACGTTTAAAATATTTTTTTAAGCCATTTTTTTGGCCTTTGTTATTCCTTTCTTGTAATACCCCCGTTCCTTCCGGGTATTTACCCGTTAGGGTTCGGTATTTTCCTTATTTTATAAGCTTGCTTACAATAAATTTGCTTTATACGTTTAAACAATTTTTTTCGTAATATCCCTTTTTGGAATTTACAAATTTTCCGATTCGTTATAACTTATTTATTTAATTAGGTATTTTCGTTTCCGCAAAAGCCCTTTATATTTTAGCAAAGCCTTTACTTCGAAACGATCCTTTTTTTTTTTCGATTTTTAATTTTTTATTTTTTGGTTTTTTGCTGGGCCTTTTTTTAAACGCCCGCAATAAATTTGCCGGAAATACGTTATATATTCGGTAATTTACCGAAAGCTTTAACCGGAACGCCAAACCAGCTAACCCAACCATTTTTAGGATTTGGAAAGGTCCCAACCATTTGTTTAACAATTTTTTCGACGGCTTTTTTATTTTAATATTCGCCGTATTTAGCAATACCCAATCGCTTACCCCGAAAAGCACCGGGGTTTTGCCTTTATTATAATACTTTTTATATATATTATTCGCTTTTTTTAGCAATTTTTTAATTTGCTTTTTAATTGCTTCCAAAGCCCCCGCCCTAACTTTAACCGTTACCGAAGGTTTTTTTTTAATTACCCAAAGGTTATAAAACCTTTGTAAGTAAAACTTTATTAACAAAAACGCCGGGGTTTTTTGCAACCCCGAATGTACGCTTATATTGTACATTTACGTTGCTAAATGCAATAGCAACGCTTAATCGTTTTGCTTTTTGCAGCAAAAGCACCGGAAATAATGCTTTATTGCTTGGTTCGTCCGTTCCGTTTGCCCGTCGGTTTAAGGGTAATATGCTATCAATAGCTTTTTTGCAACCTTTAAATATCCGGCAAAAGTTATTTAAAACCCGTTTGTAAATAGCTTGTTCCGGTTCGATACAATTTTTTCGGGCGTTCCTAACAATCCTTAAACGTATATAAATAAAAAATTCCCCAATCTTTTATTGGTTAATTTCGTAAACGTTAAAATAAAAAAGCTATATTTAATAAACCGGTTAACCATTACTAATATTGCATCGCGCTTTTTGCCGGTTCCATTTACCGATATTAAAAATTTTCCGATAAAATTTATCGATAGCTTTTGTTCCGGGCGGTTTAGCACGGGCAAAAGTGCTAATAGCCCGTAAAGTGCTTGTATTTTCGGCTTTATTTATTAATATATTTAATACGTCCGTACGTATTTGCGTACGTTTTTAACCATACCCGGCTATTTAAACTACCGTTTAAACTTTTTTAAAATTTTGGCTATGCTTTTGTAACCCCCCGTTGGGCTATCGTATTGTTCCCAAAGCATTGTTCGTTGCAACGGCGTTAAATTCGGAACCCAAACTTTTTTTTTGTACTTAAATAAATCGTTGCTAATTTCCCAAACGTTAAATTTGCTTTTCTAAATACCGCTTTAAACAAAATCGTTTTTTATTTATACTTTAAAAATGCGCTTTAATGTCGTTTTGGTATTTTTTTTAGTAATGGTTGTTTTTATATGGGCTGTTTTTTGGAATTTAGCTAGCAAATCGCTTCGGAATTTTTTTTTTTGCCTTATCGGCTTCCCCGTTTACGGGTATATTTTAAAAACGTTTTAACAAGCTATTCGCGGGGTTCCGGTATTTTAGCTTCCATTTAATCGTAAAATCGTACTTTGTTAAATTTTTAAATTACCTTGCTTAACGCTTTATTACCTTTTTTTTATTAAAATATGGGTATGGTTTAAATGGTTGGTAATTATTTTAACAATTTTTTGTAAATAAGTTAAATAATGCCGTTACTTTTCGAAAACTTTTACGATCGCTAGCAATTTTAAATTAAAAATTGCATAGCGTAGCTTTTTTTATTGCAATTTTTTCGATATGTAAATTACCGGGTGCTACCGGCCGTTTTATAGTTATAACAGCACCGCTTTTATCGCAAAAGCCAAAGCGTTAATTCGCACGCATAACGGTTTCGAAAGGTTGAAATGCACCAATACTAAAGCTTTCGTAAATAATAACTTTAATTTGTAAAAAGCCTTTTTTGCAACATTTTTTAAATAAAATACGGTATTTTTGCTAAAAAAATCCGTTAAAAGCATAATAATTTTCGCATAACCCCTTACGAATTTTCGATAATACCCCGTAAAGCCCAAAAATACTTAAATATTTTTAACGCTTTCCGGTATTTTTTACTTTAAAATTGCAATAACCTTATTCGGCAAAATTTCGACCCCGAATTTAGTTATTTTAAACCTTAAAAAATCGATACTATCCGTTTCGAATTCGCATTTAGCCGGGCTAACGTAAAGCTTAAACCGTTCGAATCGTTTTAATACCGTTTTTATTGCTTTGCGGTGCTTTTCCTGTATTTTCGAAAAAATAAAAATGTTATTTAAATATACAATGCAATTGTTATTAATTAATTCCCCAAACGCCATATTAATAAAGCTTTGGAACGTTGTTAAAGCGTTGGCCAAACCGAAAGGCATTATTAAGTATTCGTAATGTTTATATTTGCAACGAAAAACAATTTTTTACTCGTTTTTTTATCGGATCCGTATTTTGTAATAAGCGTTTTTCAAATCCAGCTTGGTAAAGTACTAGCTTTTAAATACCCGGTTAAATATTTTGTAAATTAACGGGAATGCTAACCGGTTTTTTTTGATAATTTTATTAAAACCCCGATAATCGATACAAAAGCGAAACTTCCCGTCCTTTTTTAAAACGAATAAAATTCCGGCGCCGGCGGGGTTGGTTAAATGCCGAATCCAACCCTTTGCTATAACTTCGTCGAAGTACTTTTGGAAAATTTTTAATTCCTTTTTAAATAAAAAATAAATGCTTTTGTAAAGCGGTATCGTTCTTTTTTCCAATTCAATCGCGTAATTCCAGCTTATATATTTTAGCAAAGGGTTCGATTTATAAAGCTGCGCATATTTTGTAACTATCTTTTTAACCCATTCCGGAAAAGCTTTTAGCCCTTCCCCGGGGTTTTCCGGGGTTTCCGGGCGTATAACCGTTAGTACGGCTATCGCTTATCCCGATTGGATTAATTTTTTAGCTATTTCCAACAAAATTATTTTAACCTTTTTGGTGGTTACCGGAAATTTTTATTTTATATCCCCAAACCGGATTTTAATATCTTTTTGCTAAAGCCAAAGCATGCCTAACGTAATGTTGTACCCGGCCCGGGGCATTATTACGTAAAATACCATTAATTTTCGGGTTATTCCTTAATTATTCGTTACTCGAATTTTGTATTTTTTTACTTTTAGCGTAAGCATGCGTTTTTTGGTATCGAATTACGCCAAATAGCCCCCGTTTGGTACCGGTATTTTTCTTATTTTTACCAAAAAACGGTTATGCAATAAATTAACGTTGCTTTTATTGTTAACCAGCGCTTTTAACTTTACCCGGCGACCGTTAATCCGTAAATACATTTCGGTTTTTTAGCGCGTTTTAACCGCCGGGGCGTACTTTTAAGCCCCGGTATTTAAACGGCCAAATAGCGGTATCGAATTAAATAGCGATATTTTGCTTTTTTTAGGGCACGCCGGCCGGATATAGCCCAATTCCCCATATTTATAACACCGTACTTCGGGCTTTTTCCTTTTCGCCTTTTGTATAATCGTTGGGGCTAACGGGGTTTTCGAATTATCCGTTCGTATTTTGCATATTGCAACGATATGGCCTAACTGCCCGCATTTAAAATAAATAACCGGCTTTTTGGGGGTTAAAATACTTATATCCCCCGGGGTTTTTTTATACGGTTCCGATATTATTTTTGCTTTAAAAGCTTTAGTTTGCAATTTTTTTATAATGTAAGGAAAGCTTTTAAATATTACCCGTTTTTGGATTTCGGGGCGAAACCGGTTAAAAAATAATATTATTTTTATTTATTCGGGTGTTAATTCGGAAAGGTTATTTTTTACCAAATCCCAACAAATCCGGAACGTTTTAAACAATTCGTAATTTTTTTGCTTAATAACGGTATCCCCCGCAAGCTTTTTAATTGCTAGCTATATTTGCGAATTGGGGTTTTTCGATTTTGCTTAAAGCTACCGCAAAAAATTGGCCTAAATAAGCGATACCCCGGTATTTAAGTAATGCATTTGCTTGTATTTTGTTTATTGTGCCCGTTAACAATGGTTAAAAATGCTAAAAGCTATTTAAACCTTTATACGGTCCTTATCGTAACGTTTTTTTTCGTTTTCGAAAATAAATTCGTAATTGCTAATGTAATAAGCGATATTTTGCTAAATTGCCAATTTTTTAAGCATAAAAGGTTTAAAAGTAACTTTGCTTTACGTAAAACCTTTCCGTCGTTTAAAAGTATTTTTTTTATTTTTGTTTAAACCTTTATGCGCATGCTTCGACCTTTTGTTTTAAATTTTTTGGATTAAGCGGGCGCGTTTGCTTTGGGCTTTTAGCGCGTTATTTATTTTTTGCAATTTTTTTACGGAAAAGTTTTCGAAATCGTTGGAAATTTGCGGGGTTTTTTTGGTATTTTGTTTTGGTGGTTTAGCGGCTTTTTCCAACGTGCTCGACGTAGCGTTGGGCGTTATTATAAGCGGTGCGAAATTGCAAATGCCTTTTTTAAATTTGCTCGATCCTTTCCGGTAATTACCCGGGCTTACTTTTTAAATAAAAAAGGTATAAAAAAAGGAACAATATATTAAAGGTTAATTAGTGCAAAAGCGGGTAATTACCGGGTTACGGGCCGGATACGGTATTTTTTTGTTAAACTTTCGTAAATTTTTTACCAAAAGTGCTATCGCTAACAAAAATTGTTCCTTTTTTAACTTCCTTTTTTTTCGTGCCCTTTTGGGCATTCGGGGTTGGTTTTTTAAATCTTTCGCGCTTTAAGCGCTTTCGTACAATTTAAACTTTACTTTATTTTTTAGCTTTGCCATTATGCTTTGGCCGCGATACCGATAATTCGCCGGCATGTCCCCGGGGGGTCCGTGCCCGGCTGGCTGCCAGCGCCCCCTTTTTCCTTTTTTGCCGGGCGGTTTCGCCCGTGCATTTAACGCTCCCCGCTTTTTGCCGGGCGGTTTCGCCCGTGCTTTTAACACGCGTGCAATTTTTAAAAGCGTTGCACCTTTTTTTTGTCCATTTTTATTTTTATTTTAATTTTAACCCTTACTTATTATTTAATAAATAAAAGCATTTCCATAAAAAGAATAGCCCCGAATTATTGCGGTTTTAATGCTATTTTTTTAACTTTTTTCGTTATTATTACCATTTTTCCTTTTTTTTGGGGTCGGGTTACGAAAGGTAAAATTATTTCGACGGAAAGCTTTTTTATTCCTTTTTTTGGCTTTATCCTTTTGCTTGCTGCCCGGTTTTGGGTAAGGTTCGAAAAAATGGCTTACCATTTTTTTAAGCTTTTTAATTTTAAAGCGAAAATTACCCAAAAGCTTTTTTTGGAATAAAACAATTGCAATGCGCAATTGGGGCAAAAAGGGGAAAAGGTTGCAACGGTAATTGCTTTAAGCACATTAAACATACCGTAAAGTACAACCATTCCAAAAGGAGCGCGCTATGGGCTTATTGTTGCAAAAGCCCCGAAATTTTATTAAAAAGCTTTTGGTGCATTTATTGCATAGGACCGCGCGGGAAGTAATATTATTGGAAAAGCTAATTAAAACGTTCCCGTTAAAAAAGGGTCGACGGTTTCGCTAAAAGAAAAGGCCAAATAGCATTTTTTTTAAGGATTAAAACGGAAAGGAAAGGGGTGGTTAGCATAAAACCCGCGAAAACGGTTGGGAACGAATTAACCTGGCTATTTACTTTTGTTTTTTTACCCGTTTTGCGCTTCCGGGTATTGAAAAAAACGACGGGCTTATCGTTATTATTATTATTTTTTTAAACGAATTAATTAACGAATTTATTGAAATTAAAATTAATTTTAATCGTTTAACGAATAAGCTAATCGGGCCCGGAATTTTTGCTTGGTTTAATTAAAGCTTAAAAAGCACCGGTCGGGTTGGGTCGGAAATTAAAACGAAAGGTGCAAAAAGTAGCAAAAACAACCGGAAATTCGAAAACGGTTACGGCAATGTTAATCGGGGTTTAGGTTAAAAAACGGCGCAAAGCTTTTATCCGTTTAACGTAACGAGCCCGATTAGCTTTAACCCGTTTAACGCTTTCGGCGAACGTACGCGCTTTTATCGTTTTAATCGCTTGTATTACGGTACGCGTCGGGGCACCTGGGGAGGAACCTAAGGCCGCACTTTTAACGCGCCAACGTTACGCTTACAAAACCGCAACAAAACGCTAAAAACGCTTTGCCCAAATAGCTTTTTTTTCGTGCAATAACAAAGCTTTTTTTATAACAATAAAGTATAAGCCGTAGCAATTTATTGCATTTTAAATTTTTGGAACCCAATATTAACATATTTCGTTCTTTTTTTTGCTAATAACTTTGTAAAACGGTAGCATATTTTTTTGCTTACGATTAATTAACGTTAATACTTACCCCAAATCCTGCCGTATAATTTCGGAAAAATACTTTTACTTTTTCGATTTAGCTTTTTTAACCAAATAACCCGTTAACGAATTACCGTTGCGGTTATACCATGCTTACCGTACCCAACGCCCCCGAAACGAACCTTTCGGGCTTAATAATAACAATCTTACAAAACGCCGTTTTTTTATTCCTAACTTTGCATTTTATACGCAAAGCAATTTAAAATAATTTTAACGATTACGCCGTTTTATATTTCGCTTTGCATTTAAAACGCTTTAATAAAGCCCAAGCTTAATTTAAACATATTTTCCGGGTTATAAAAACCCGTTTTTAAGCTATTAACGAATTGCTAGCAACATACCGCTAAAACGCCAATACCGCTTACGCTATAATTTTAAACCAAAAAATAACGATTTGCAAACTTTAAATTTAAATTTAGCAATTATCCAGCCAAGCTATGCTTATACTAGCTACAAATACGCCCTTTTTAACGCAGCCTTTTAAGGCCGCCGCGTTATCGCTAGCAATCCGCCCCTAAACGGCCATTTTCGAAATTTTTAAAAGCACAAAAATGGATTAAATCCAGCGATAAAAGCATTATACCAATTAGCGCTTTTTGTTTAAAATACAAATGGAATTATACCGGGCCGCTTTCTTAACGCCATTAAAACGCGTTCTTTTTTTATCCTAGCATTTAAGCAATAACGCCTTTGTTTTTATAAAAACAAAAATCGACCAAATTGTTACGGCCGGCAATAACGTTTTTTAATGGCCCGCCGGCTAACGTAATTACCCAAACGTTATTAAAACGTTAAATTAAATTTACATTATTACCGATATATTAGCAAAAGCCAATCGGGATTTTAAATTATTTGCTTAAAACAATTTTTTTTTCGGCAACTTTATTAGCAACTTTATTAAATTTAGCAATATGTACAATTTGCTTAACAATTTACAAGTACTAGCCTTTAAGCAAAAAATAAACCGTTTATTGTACAAAACCATTACGTTAATTGTAAAACGCCCGGAACCCGACGATTTCGAAGGGTAAATAAGCTTGTTCCGAAACCTAACCAATAATATCGCTAACGACATTTTCCGGGGCAAGCAAAACGCTAACGCCCATCCTTTAGCACGCTATCCTAACGCTAACGATGCGCCGAAACCGGCCTAACATTTAAACGCTATAAACCTTAACAAAATTACGATAAGGCCCCGACCCTTTTTTATTAACGCCCGAAAAAAGTACAAGCGTATTAATAATTTATGCTTTTATTGCGGCGGGGTAAAGCACCAAATAACCGTTTGTACAAAAAAAAAAAGCCAAAAAAATAAGCTTTAAGCACAATCGCTTTTAAAGCCATTAGCGTTTTGCCAATAATTTCCCAAAAAAAACAAAAATGTATTTACATTTAATAAAATTTAACTTTACTTTTTTATTTTACAATAAATTTTTTGCCGAAAGAACGTTACCAACCCGGTACCGCACCCTTTTAAATACCGGATATTTTTTATAAGCATTTATTAACAATACTTTTGCGCATAACCATAACTTGCTACGCTTTGCCCTGCTTAAGCCTATCCTTTTAAAATTAGCTAATGGCAAAGTTACGGGCTATTTTCGCAAATGCGTTAAAATGCGCTACCGCATTATTTGCCAAATAAAAACGTTTATTATGTACATTTAACCATTGGGAACGGAAAGCCCTAACATTATATTAAAGCTTTTTTGGTTACGTTATTATAACTTTTACATTAATTAAATAGCGGGCTTAATAATTATGCACGGCATTACGCTATTAAAATTAAACCCGAACGCTAATAATTTATTACGCAACCGTTTAAAAAATAATAATAACGAATTTAACCCCGCAAATATACGCATGTTTAGCGTTCCCAATTTTATGCTATTTTGCAAATAAAAAAACGTATAATTTAAACGAATAACTATAGCAAAGCTTTACGTTAAAATTTGCCCCGAACTTTTAATACCCTTAATAAGCGCTAACCAATTCGCCAACGATACGTTAATGGAAATTTTTCGCTCCATTTTAATTTTGTCCGATAAAATCTTTCGGGATATATTGGAATTACGCTTAACCGCATTCCAAAATTAAATCGAAAAAGCACTACATTTCCGGCGCATTTCCAACAATAATATCCAAAAATACCTAAATAGCAAACCCCCCGTTACGATAAAAAAAATTTTACAACGCTTTCCTTACGAACTCCGCGATTTAGCGTTATATTTTTTTTTTTAAAACGCCGATAAATTGCTACCGTACCGCTTTTCCAATTACAAAATCGAATTGTTTTTAAGCAAAACGCCTTTTTACCACCATAACAAATTTATATTCCAAAAAAAGCTTTAAATTGTTAAAAAGTATTTAAACAAATATTTAGCGAAAAGTTTTATACGCAACAATATATTGCTAACGGTTGCCCCGGTTTTTTTTAACAAAAAAGCCCGGGGGGGAAATCCGCGTTTGTATTAATTACCGGGGTTTAAACAACGTTACCGTAAAAAACAAATATCCCATCCTTTTAATTAAAAAAATACTAAACGCTTTTTTAAAAGCCAAGTACTTTACCAAACTAAATATTATTGCAGCGTTTAACCGTTTACAAATCGTTTTAAAAAACGAATGGAAAATAGCGTTTATTACCAAATTCGGCCTTTTCGAATGCTTGGTAGCAAATTTCGGCATAACAAGCGCCCCTAGCTCCTTTTAATACTATATTAACCGCATTTTATTAAATGCATTAAACCGCTACGCTATAGCATACTTTAATAACGTCCTTATTTATAACAAAACGCAAGCGAAATACCGGCGCCACGTTTGCGTAATGGTTTAAAAACTTGCTAACGCGGGCCTTACCATTAACATTCGAAAATGCAAATTTTTAATACAAAAAACCAAATACTTCGGCCTAATCATTTTAACTACGGGAATCCGCATAAACGAAAAAAAGGTTAAAGCAATCCGTTAATAAAAATAACTTACAATTTTAAAAAAATTCCGCCGTTTTATAAGCTTTGCCAATTTTTATCGCCGGTTTATTAAAGGTTTTTCCGCTATCGCTAAACCCTTTTATTTATTAATAAGCAAACAATTATGGGTACGTTAATAGCTTACTAAAGCAACGGCAGCCTTTTACTAGTTTAAAACCGCTTTTTCTTTAAATATCGTACTCGCATATTACGATTTAACCCTTAAAACAATCGTAAAAGCAAACGCTTTTAACTAAGCCACGGGCGGGGTACTATCCCAAATAAATGCGTTTAAAGTACGCCGGCCCGTCGCTTTCTTTTTAGCCAAACACTTACTAACTAAATGCAATTACGAAATTTACAACAAAAAATTGCTTGCAATCGTACGCGCTTTTAAAAAATAAAAATCGGAGCTTTAAAAAACCGAAACGCCAGTAAAAATTTAAACAAACCACAAAAACTTACAATTTTTTGCCATTACTAAATTGCTTAACCAACGGCAAATACGCTAATTCAAATTCCTTAATAACTTTAAATTCCAAATCGTATACAAGCCAAAAAAAACAACCATTGTGCTAAACGCCTTTTCCTAACCCCCCGGCGTTAAACCGACGCTTTATAATATTGTTGCAAACGAGCGCGTCGCTAATAAGCACAAAATCCTTTTCCCCCCAAAACGGTAAGCAAACGGAACGCCGGCGCAATTTTAATATTTTTTTTTATACCAATTGGATACTTTTGAACTTATTAACGCGCTTATTAACAAAAATTACTCCGCGTTTAAGCTTTGTTAGGATTTATTATAATGCTTTGCTAACCCGAACATCCGCTATTTCCTAACGTTTTTGCGCAAAACGTTTAAAATTGCTAAAACCAATTGCCAAACGATTCGAAGGCGCATTTATATCGAAAAAAAGCTATTTATTTTTTTAAACGATGCTTTTCGATTGCAAATATTGCATAAAATGCATAGCTTATTACCTAACGGTTACGCAAAAAAAAGCAAAACATACGACCTATTGCAAAAATTATATTTTTGGCTAAAACTTTCCCGGAACGTTAGCGTTTTTGTCCGGGGCTGCCATTTTTACAAAATGGTTAAAAAAAAAAACATTTTTTTAACGGGCTATTTTAGCCGTTGCCAATCCCGTTTAAACCATAAACAAATTTATTAATAAATTTTATCGGCCCGTTGCCGCCGTATAAACGCCGGGGTATTATTTATACCAATATCCTGGTAGTAATAAATAAATTAACAAAAATAAAGCATTACATTCCAATAAATATTATCGATGCGGGCAATTTAACAAACGCTTATTTATCGGTAATGTACCGTTAATACGGTACCCCCGAAACCATCGTATTTAATAAAAAGTTTTAATTTGTATTTAACTTTTAACGGGAATTGCAATAACGTTTAAGCGTTATTTTAAAAAAGTCGTTAGCGTTTTACCCGAAGTTTAACGGGCAAACGGAAATCCTAAACGCGTACATAAAGCAATATTTCCGTAATTTTTGCTTTTACTATTAAAACGATTGGGTTAATTGGTTTTTATTGAAAAAATTCGTTAATAACAATTAAATATCGAAAACGACGGGAATTTTACCGTTTTTTGCTAATTACGGGTAAAACTTTTTTATAAAATCCGAACCAATTCCCCCCCCGAATACCGACAATACGCCAACAAAGCAACGAAAAATTTACAATGCGTTTACGATAACCGATAAAATCCAAACAATTTTTAATTATATTAAAACAATAATAACCGCAGCCCAAAAACGGTACGAAAAAACGGCCAACCGCTACCAAACCAACCCAAGCACGTTCGCTACAAAAAATCGAATTTAAATAAATACAAAAAACATAATATTTTCGAAACCAACCTTTAAATTAAACAATAAATGGATTGGCCCGTTTTTTATTATTAAAATTTATAAATAAATTTTAACCGTTAAATTTCCGCCCCAATACCGTTTGTTCCCCGTTTTTTACATTTTGTTAATCCAACGAAACCATTTAAAATTGCCGAAACAAAACGCCATTAACAAAGGATATAACTAGCGAGCCATCGGCATTTTTTTAACGGAAAGGGAAAATATTAACAACAATAGCAAAAAATGGTTTTTCGATAAAATTTTTAACTTTAAAAAAACGCGGGAAAATTTTTAATACAAAATTAAATAGCCCGTACCTTACGCTTTAATTTAAAAATTTTGCCGCAATTTCGAAAAAGTAAATAACCGTATCCGGAATTTTTACCGTTTGTACCTAAACAAACCCAAATTATCGAATTGGTAATACAAATTAAAAACGGCATAATTTGTACAAAAAATAACGGGCCTAACGTTTTGCTAGCGTTAAAAGCAATAAGCATTAAAACGTAAAAACCGCCCAAAAAAAGTTTAATTGCTATTAATACAATTCCTTATCGGGACTTTGGTTTAAAAATAACGTACCGTACGCCGGCAATACGCAAACGGTAAACTAAAATTAACGCGAAAAAACGGCGCTATAGCGTTAAACCATTGCCGCGCGCCAAAGCGCGCCAAAGCGCGCAAAAAATAAATATGCGCCCGGAAATACCCAAACGCCGCGCTAGCCAAATTTTAAAACCAAACCAAAAAAAAAACGACCAAACGCCGCGCTTAAGCATTATTATTTTTAAACTTTAAAAATTTATTTTTTAAAAATAACGATAAATCGTTAACGGTTTGTTCGTTGCTACCCGTTTTTATTATAATAACCTTTTCCATTTCGCTTTTTAAAAATAATAACGATAACGAATCGTTAACGGTTTGCCCGTCGCTACCCGCTTTTAAAAATAATAACGAAAAAAAAAAATTACTTTTTTCCCGGTACATTTACCGATCCTTTTTAAAAAAAAAAAATGGCCGGAAATTTATATTAAATAAAAAACATTATTTTAAAAAATTGGTTAAAATAACCTTTTGTTATAAGCAAAAAATTCCGGCGCGCCGTTAAATATACGGTATTATTCCAATCGTTCCCGTTTTTAGCAATAACCGCAAACCATATAACATATACAATTTCGTAATATTTTTAAATATAAGCCTTTTTGGCGGCATGCTAAATTGTATGTTTCGGGTTATTAAAAAAAAGCCGCATTTTCGCCCGGTCCTTTTAAGCTAAAAAACGAAAAAAATAATGGCAAAGTTAGGTACTAGCCAACGAAATGGCGATAACGCGCCGTTAATGCGCTAAAATAACAAAAAAGGCGGGTTAAAACCAACGTTAAAACTTTGTAAAAAAAAAATAAAAGCAAAACGCAAAAATGTTAGCAAAATATTTATTTAGCGCCGGTTTTAAAGGCTATTTATGCAATAAAAACGCCGTTCGGCGGCGTTGGCGGCTTCGAAATTACGCATAAAATAAGTATATATGCGCGCAGTACGCGCGCAAATATTCGTTAACAAAATATATACGTTTTCGGCAACGCCGGCAGGATCCAAAAGGACCGGCGTTTTGTTATTAATACAAAAAAAGCTTTTGTAAGCGGCGGCCAAACGTTTAAAATTGCAAAGGTTTTTTTTTATATAAAAAAGCGGTTGCAAACCAAAACGTTAGCAATGCGCCGGCGAATTTTAATTAATAAAACGCACTTTGTTACAATTATTTTTCCAATTTTAACATTAATAGCATTAAACGTTTGGATAAAATTGCAATTCGTTACCGTTGCGTTAAGGCTTCGAACCCGGGCTTACGCGATAAAAACTTTAAATAAAATGCATTAAACCCAAAATGTTATTTTTGTATTAATTAATTAGCGTGCAAAGCGTTGGAAAGCAAGTAACGGCGTAAAACGAATAGCGCGTTACCGTACCGGCGCGAATTTCGCGGGCGTTTATATTGTTAATTGGTATAACGAAAAAAAGCAAAAAAAAACGAAACGACGATAAAAATACAAAATAACGATAGCGTTAAACCGGCGGATTAAAAAATCGTAATGGTAAAAATGGTAATAATAGTTAAAAAAAAAGTTAAGCGAACGTAACGCAAAGCGGGGAAAAAATTAAAAAAACGGCGAAAAAATGCTAACGCAACGCGGGAATTTCGTTTTGGGAAAGCGGTAAACAAAGTATTGCAAGCCCGTACGCAAAAAAAAACAAAAAAGCGCCCCAAATAAACGAAGCTATGCACGCAACGCTATACCGGCGCAAGGCATTACGTTAGCGCAATTGGGATAATTGCAATTTTGTAATAAGGTATTGTTACGGTACGCGTTGGAGCACTTGGGGAAAAATTTAAAGCCGCACTTTTAGCGCGCTAACGTTACGCTTACAAAACCGCGATAAAACGCTAGGGACGCCTTGCCCAAATAGCTTCTTTTTCGTGCAATAACAAAGCCTTTTTTATAACAATAAGGTGTAAACCGTGGCAGCTTGGGCGTTATTTTAAGCCTTTTTGCGGGCAGTTTGCTGCTTCCGCGCGTTTTTTATATCCCGTTGCTTATTTTTTTCCGCGGGGGACCTATTTTTTTTTTGCTTATCTTTTTCGATTTATTGGGCTTTTTTCTTTTTTTTAAATAGTGCTTTTTCCGTTTGTTTAGCTTTAATTGTTAAAATAGCTATAGCCGTTTGCAAATCCGTATTATACGCGTACAAAACAAAATTAACGAAAAAGCAATAAATTGGTAAGAAAGCAAAAAGCTACGATTTATTTTTTTTGGGCTTAAACCCGGTTAAACTTTTTGCGCTTAGCGCGCTTTCGAGCGGTTGTACGCGTTGCTTTGTTACCGGTAATACCCATTTTTTAATTAATTTGTTAATACCGCACAACGCTTTTAAAATATTACGCCGCCGCGTAAGGCACTTACGATTGTTTGTTTTTGCTTTTGCAAAAATTTTTGTATTAATAAAGGCTTAAACGATAAGGACGAAAACGTAAGGACTTACGGATTGGTAAAAAAGTGGTAATAAAAAGGAAAAGAAAAAAAGGCTGGAACGAAGTGGGAAAAAAAAGGGTTTTAATTGTTACGCCCATTTCTTTCCGGTAATGGTTAAAGCATTTGCTTCGTTACTTTTTATGGTTAAAGCATTTATTTTGTTGCTTTTAGCAGCGGAAAGCGCTTGTTTCGTTACTTTTTAAAGCTAATGCGCTTTTACGGTTACCCTTTAAAAGCGAAAAACGTTTATTTCGTTACTTTTTAAAGCTAATGCGCTTTTACAATTAACTTTTAAAAGCGCGGTAAGCTTTTAAATCCTACGCTATTAACATAGCAACCAATTTCCTTTTGTTTTATTTACAAACAACCTAAAAAGCTCGCTTGGGGGGTATATTACAAAATAAATAGTATATATTATTATAAAAAAGCTTTAAGCATAAATATTAAATGCTTAAAGCATTGGAAAAGCGGTCCCCCTGTTTGGAAGCGTATAACGCTTCCAGGCGTTAGGAAGGAAGCTTAGTAAGCAAGGAGGACAGGGAGTTACGTGTATATAAAGGGCAGAGGCCCCTACGGGACCCTGCACTTCAAATCCTTTCCTCTTTAAAGCATATTAACCGGAATAGCCTCACACCGTGCCTATCCCTTCTGCCTGCAACAAAAAATAATTAAATATATGGTTGCAATAATTGCAAAACCGCGTTTTAAACGCGTTTATTACGGCTTTAATTTATTTTTTTACAATTTTAAGCATTAATTCGGTATTGCTAAAAAGTACGAAAGGTTTTAATATTTCGATTAATTGGTTTTTTAAATTTGCAATGCGGGTACGCGTTGGGAAAAGGTTGGGGGCGTTGGTTATAATGGTATTATTGCTGGCTTTAGGGCGGTCGGTAACCGTTCCGCCGCTTTCGGGGCTATTAGCGCTGCCAGCAACCGCGCCGGAAACGCGCTCGCGCGCGGACATACGTCCGGTAGCGAACCGGAAGCGAAAAGTTTAAATTTAATGTTAAATTTGCTGTATTTAATGGCGTTCTCCCGTTGCGAAGTTGGGGAGGCAAAAGCGGTTTTTTATATAAATATATTTATTTACCCTTTTCCAGCTATATAACGTATGGGGGGGAGCTTTACAAATCGGGTTAACTACATGAAGGAGGACACTGTGCCCCCAGCCAACAGCTGTTTGGTATAAAGCTGGATGAAAACTCCTTTTCCTCGAGGTTTTGCAATTCCGCGTCGGTTTTGTAAGTAATGAAAATCCTGCACATGGAATTACATTAATAATTAAACAAGCCAGTACGTGCACGAGCGTGCATTACTTTAAATAGCATATTACGGTTTGGGAGCCTGGGAACGAACATCCACCCTAAAGGTTCCAGCGCTTACGAATCCTTACCCGCAACATTTCCAGCACCTAGTTGAAATACGCCAGGTTATCCTTATCGTTAAGCTGCGGCACAAGCAACATGCAAAGCTACTTACGAAGGTTAAAAAAAACAACGAGTGCAAAACCGCTACCAACGAAAAACCGGAACTTACTAATTGCTGGGTTTATTTAAAAGCGAGCCTTTTAACCTTTAAATTATTAGCAACCTTTAAAGCATTATTAGCACGGGATAAAGCGTTAAAAGCTTTAAAAGCGTAAAAAGTAAAATTTTAAAGCACTTATACCATGTTGCTAAAAAGGACCGTACAAGCTCCGAACCAGCGGTACTTTTACCCAAAAAATGAACTTTTGCAATGGAAAAAAGCATGCAAAACGGGAGGTAAAGCCCCACCAAAGTATTTTAAATACACACCACCAAGCTACATACAAAAATCAACACATTCCAGACGCTATATTAAATTAAAAAAAAATGCTAAAATAAAAATTCGAAATGCATTTGCAAATTTGGAATTCTTATTAGTATATAAGTTAATTTTAAGTTATTTAAATATTAAAAACCCAAATTGCAGCGCGTACCAAATTAATTTTTTTAAATGTTTTGCTACAGCGCTTTTTAAGGGGTGGTAAATCCATTTATAGCGGGTGCATTTTAAGGTTCCAATTTTAACGTATTTTCCAAAAGCATACGGCACGTTAAAAATCCAAAAAAGTATATGTTAAAGGCTTTGTAATTTATTATTAAAATTTATTTTTTCGTTTATTTTTGCAATTTTATTTAGCTATTTCATTTGCATTCGAACGCTGTAAGTTTTTGTAAGAAACTGCGTTTTTATCCAGATTACTTTTGTGGGACTGTACTAAACCTTGCACCGGTATGTACACCGGATTTGTTAAACCCACTTTTGTTAACGCAACGGAACGTACAAACTTTAACGTTAAAGCGTTGTAAGCTTTTTATTACCGCATTTTACTGTTAGCATCCTGGAACCGCGCAAATAACCGATAAAAGCAAGCTAAATTACTAAGCATTTGCAACGGTTATTTAATTTAATGTAAAAAGGGTCCTTAACTTTAAAAAGCGTTTTATAATACTTACCGAAAAAAATCGGCAATAGCGCGAACCTTTTTAAAAAAAATATATATATTGTTGGAACAGTATTTCTGTACGCGTGCGATCCGGAAAAGGAAGGTTGTTACAGGAGGCTCCGGGATCCTCTGGATCCCGCACGGGCCAACACTATCTGCCTTAGGCAGAACAGGGAACCACCCTTTGGGTAATCGTCCCTGTGCATATAACGGGCAGTCCTGTGCCCTTCTTCTGGCAGATAGATTCCTTCCTCTTCATGCACAATATAGGACCTTTCCCCAGATTACCAAGATCTTTGTCCATCACCTTTAGAGATTTCCGAGCCGTTTAACAGGAGTACTAAACTCTTACCAACATATATATATATTTATTTACCCCTTTCGAGCTATATAACCCATAAGGAGCTTTATGGATCGGGTAAATTAAATAAAAGTAAAAACCGTGCTTCCAGCCGATAATTATTTAATGTAAAGCCGGGTAAAAACTCCTTCTTTTCGAAGGTTTTGCTATTCCGCGTTTTTATTACGGGGTTAAGCCGAAAGCCGTACGAAGTAATTACGATAAAGCAAAAAATTTAATTGGGTTTAAAGTTTTATATTACTATAAAGTAAAAATAATAACTTTAATTTGGGGAAAAATTAACCTAAATTGCTTTTTACAAATTGGCTTTAACTTATAGCCTTTTTGGCTTTTGTTACGTAACGAATCTTTGCAGCTTAAAGCTTATGTTATGTAACGAACCTTTGTAGCTTGAGGCTTATGGGTCCCCGCGGGAAGGCTCGTGCTTGTTGGCTTAAGCACCCTTTGTAGCGCTGTGGCGGTAATTTAACCGCTTCTTTGTTAAATCCCCTTACAGTTTTTTTTTTGTAAGTAATGTGTTAGTAATGTAGTTTTACTCCCGCACTTTTAACGGTTAGTAAAAAAAAAAGGTAATTTTGGTTAAAGCGTAATATCGTGGTCCGGTTGTAAGGTTGGCTCAGGTATCGCGTATAAGTTGCGTTATTAAGTACACGTTAATCCAAACGGTTCCGTGTAATTTTTATACTTACTCGTCGTTTTTTCCTTTTTGTTAAGCTTATGTAATAAGCAAAGCTGGCTTGGTAAGCACAGCCTAAACTGGCGTGGTAAACACAATCTGGTGAACAAGGTACGTATTTAGTAAAACACGTTGTAACGGGGTTGCCTGGAGCGTTGGTTACAGGGGCTTCGGGGCCTGATATACTGTGGTGCCAGAGGGTTCAATCACGAAGTGATTGAACTGTTGCATCTTTTGGTCTATGTAGTGGAGCGGTACTCTGGCACGTCCCCCTTACACACGTATATCTTGATGCCCTTCTTATCAACCGGTTAATAGGGAGGGTAGCAAATCTATATAGGGAATTTATAATACACTGGCTTTACTCCCGGGCCTTCGGCTTTATAGCGTAGCTAATCCAAGCGCATTCCGTCCTTTGCGCTAAATGCGTTTAAAGTGCGTTTTGGGTGCGCGTTAAGTGCGCTTGGAATGCGTTTTGGGTGCAACCTAAATGCGCTTGGAATTTGATCGGCGTTTAGCCCCGAAGCATTTAGGTTTAGTGCACTTAAAGCGCATTCCAGCCCTTATTGAACACTGGCCAGGTAGCGGGGTAAGCTCCGGGTCGGACTTAATCGGTTTTGACGGGGATGCCAGCAGTGCCGGGCCTGCTCAACCCACGGGCCAGTCCCGTTGGGTTTAACAAATAAAGTAAAAAATTATTGCGCCGTATTTTAAAACCGTACGGCAAATTACGTTATAAAAAACTTTTTTTTCGCAAGCGTATTGCTTTACGTTAACAAAATAAATTGGGCAAGGGCTAGTTATTGTTTTTTTGCTTGCGTTTCGCTTTTTTAATATATTTTTTAAAGTTAAAGCAAGCGTTTAGCTAAACCCCGAAAAATCTAACCGTTTAGTTAAAAGCTACCGTTGTATTGCCGTCGACCCCCGACTGCCAAAAGCGATTAATACAGCGCCAAACGCGGTCCTTAATCGTTAACAAAGAGTGCAATCCCAAACTCGAGCCCCTCGCGACTTGAGCCAACAAACGACGCGGAAAAAATGGACGGCGACCACCCCATGATGCCCTTTGGACCGCCGTTCTGGACCGACGACAAGGAAATGGCGTAGCTCAAAGGCGTGCCTAGGACCTTCAACCACCCCGGCAAGCTCTGGGGCACCCTCTGGAAGCGGTTCAACACCGTCACCGTGCCTTTCCAACACGCAAACTCGTACTTTACCAATGCCGCCGCCGCTGCCCGAAAGGCAGAAACCCGCGCCGAGCTCGAGGACCTCCTTGCTAAAAGGTATAAAAAGCGCGTCGAAAAATACGGCAAGGCGCTTCGCTCAACAGGGTTGCATTGCGACGGGATCGAGAACTTGTTCAAGCAGACTGTTAAGGCGGTATGCAAAGCTACTAAGTGTCCCAGTCTGGAAACCTTCGTAAAGCTCGTTTATGCCGTTTTTTCCGATGGGAATAAGCTCAAGGAAAAGATGAAAAAACTCGACACCGTCGCCGACAAGGTCGAAAGGGGCAGGGTCGAGAACTACGAGGGCGACAGTCAGGCATGGACGGAACAGCCGGGCCTCCCGACACCGCTCGATTACGGGGATGAGCGTGTCGAGCACGAGCGGGACGACTTTACCTTCACCCGAGGCATCGTCGAGGTCGAGGTCGAGGACGAGGACGACAGCGGCCAACCCCCAGTCAGCCCCCCC
>NW_008804546.1:5934468-5952307 GCF_000145635.1 Gaeumannomyces tritici R3-111a-1 | reverse complement strand
TAAGCGGCTCAGCTGGATATATACGTCGGCTAGCTGGGCGTTGATGCTGTCACGCAGGTGTTCGGGCGTCCCCTTTTTAAAGTCTACCCCAAGCTCGTCCAACGTTTTGCCTTGAACGTATTCTAGGATCATATAGGAGGCGACTCCGTGCGCGCCCGGCTCCCTGGAGGTGCTGTATGCATGGACCTTGGGCACGGGTATCGTAGTGTGGCTTGCAACGAACCTGGCGGTCGAAATCGGTTCGAGTTAGCAAAAGCAAAAGCACAAAAAAATCCGGGAAAAGAGCGCGAGACCGGCACCGACTTCATCGTAGCGACTTCGGTCGCGACCTTCTCCCAAGGTTCAATGGCCAAGCACGGCGCCAGGGGCACGCGCACGACCCAGCGGTCGCCGTTGGGTGCGGCGTCGAGCTCCCGGGCCGGCCGGGGCCGCCGGAAAAAGCGAACGAAGAAGCAGACGTTGTAGCTGCCCCTTTTGAAGTCCTGGAGAAACTCGCAGTCGTCGCCGCCGTGGTGCGCCGAAGCGAGGGAGCAGATCCGGTCCTTAATGGACTCGATGTACTGCTCTCGCTCCTTGCGGATGCCGTCTTCAATGATTTCGTCGTACATGGCCAAACCCTGGCCGCTTCTGCTAGTTGTGGGGGGACCCGAGGTTAGAAGGTGCCGGAGTGAAGGGGTTGGTGGGCGTGTGAGGCACGTAGGCCGCTGGGACATGGGGCGGCCCAGCGGGCTGTCGCTCGGTGGGTCACCGCTCAGGTGAGCACGGACTACTCCGCGCCGGCTGAATTACGCGCGACCTCGGCCTCCGCTCCCCAGTCCTCTTGGTTCCAGCTCTCCATCGGCCGGCCGGCCCGCCGCAATACATCCCGATCAAAGCAGAACCCTCACCGCGATGCGTCGAGAACCACTGCCATTTCTCAACCCTGAGTCCGATCGCAAGGTCGACACCAGCGCCGGCTCTAACAGCGACGCCGAGTCAGAAGCCAATATCGTCAGTCACCAAGTCTTCAAGTGCTGGCACCAAGGCAGCCATTTCGTGTTGACACATTGTGCCGGAGCAGACCTTCTGGCTGGGCACCCGCCGAGTCACGGCGCGTGGGGAGGTGTGCGGTCACCACCCCAACGTGATATTCCCGCGTGTGCTGCCGAGCCTGCCGAGTCTACTTCTCTTCCGCCTGTCCTGCCTCCTCCCCACGGCTTGGAGAGAGCGCCTCGAAGCGCGATGGCCTGAATGGTTTTTGCCTGATGATCTTGTTATGAAGAGAGAGAAGCCCAATTGGCAAGAAGAATTCGATAACGAAGTGGACATATACAAACTTCTAGCCCCGTTGGGTGGCCACGTTGTGCCTAAGCTTTACGGCCAAACCAAGTACCCGGGCACGGACAAAATCAAAAGGCGCGCGCTTATTATGTCGAACATTGGTGGGGTTTGGCTGGGTGAGCCCGAGGTGGGCTCGCTTCCCCTCGATCACGTTGAGGAGATGCTAAATAGCGCATTCCGGTCCATCGCCGACGCCGGGGTCGCACATTGCGATACGAAACTCGACAATATGCACATTGTGGGCGATAAAATCATGATTTTCGACTTTGACACGTCGGAGAAGGCGGAGGACAATGTGAGTCTGGAGCGCGAAGTAGGGTATTCGGTCAGCTGGGTTTTGCGGCAGTATATCAACCGCCACGATCGCTTCCCCAAGGGAATTCCCTGGGGAGTGCTCCCTTGCGACCGGCCATCTTGGCCTAGACCTCCAAAACAAGGTAAGAAAACCACAGGCCGATGCTATATTTGTGAATACAGCATTGGCAGACGGGTTGGCCCAAACTTTGCACGCCACGTTGACACTACTCCTTGACAGAATATCAACGGGGCCCATTTGGTCCCCTCGGATGCTTGGAACCCAGAGACAATGGTGTCCCACAGCCGTAGGCGAATAGGAACAAAGAAGCGAACGTCGGGCATGGGACAGCTTCTCTTGGATGCCTAGACTGCGGAGCACAAGTGTATTGAGCGTCTGACAAAGGATGGTTCCCAGCGAGATTAAGTGGCCTACATTATATTTTAGGGCAGCCGGATACGGCATGAAAGTCGCAGCTAGCGCTGACATCGGATACCATGCCGACGGCATCCGTGCGGTGGATGTTGGCGGACATGTCACCGTAGCCTTGCCACTCCGGCCGAGAAATGATAATAAATTCACGTTTCGATGTACCCGCTAGGCATTTGTCCTGGTCTCTCCGTCCTAGTATTGGCAATTCTAATCCCCGCCCGTCATGCTGACTTGCTGGTGGCAGCATATCTGGATGGTCCAGGAATCTTTGCTCCCCCCGATTTGACTATCTGCTGGACCGACACCCCAGGCGAGCTCATCAGCAACGACTCGGACGATGACTCCGCAGAAGTGATGCGAGGGACGAGTAGGTTTCACTACGGGGTTTGTTTATTCTATGGCGTTGGCGGGGGCGGCAGCTGTGCGCGCTGGTGGTCAACACCCCACCCAAGCTCCCCAAGCTACTACCTAAAGAGATGTGCCCGTCTGGGGTAGGCTAATCTCACCTCCCAGCTGCATCAACTTACTCGACAAACTATCCGGCGCCCAAGCATTTCTCTCAGGGCCGGTACTTTATTTAATACTCATTCATCTTCTTCGCGCTGCTACTCTCTTCATTAACCTTTGTATTTTTCGCGCTATTATGCTGGACAAAATCTTAGCCAAGATCGTGGGGAGGGCGGATGCGGGTCCGACGGAGCGGGACGACGACCCGATCCATCCAGCTGTGGGAACCGCCTCGATTCCGCTCCCATACCTTTACGAGCTCTGCTACCCGCGCTTCTGCGGTACCGTTGGCTTTCCCATGTACTACAACCACGTACTCGACGAAACCTCTTGGTGCCACCCCGTCAAGCTGGCCGAGCTACAAGAGGCCGGCCTCGTGTACTCCGCCCTGTCGACCGCGCCCTTTGTCCCTGACACTTTTTGGGACGAGCCCGTCTCCGCGCCGTGGGTCGTAAAGTACGACCGGAAAGGACAGCCGCGCTACACCAACACCGACACGGACGAGACAGTGGAGCGCCACCCGAAGGCTCTCGAGTTGGGCCGCGCCCGGGGGAGTCGAGAGTCGGAGCGCCGCCCGCTCAGCTGCGGCGGCGGACCCGCGGAGGAGGCCTGGCTCCTGCAGGGCAGGCTGCCGCCCTGGATGGACAAGATTGAGAGTTTCCCCACGGGCTCCAATGCCACGCCCCTGTACATCAACTACCGCGCAGACAGGTGGGAAGCTCACGACCACGTCAAGTTTTTCTTGGAGGAGGGTCGGTACATTTCCGAGGAGCGGGCCCGCGAGATGGAGAAGACGCCCATCGGGCGCCATAAATTGCGGTACTATACGGTTCTGGACGCCGACACCTTGGCCGCGAGGGCGGCTGTGAAACTTGCCAAACAAAAGACCAAGGTCCTCGACCCTTCGCGTGCCGAGATCATGCATTGTCTTGACTAACCTAGGTAGCATCCTGCCCAAATTTCCCTTCTTTACCAACGTTCGTCTCAGCGTGCACTTTTCTGCTTATCAACTGGTCGCACAGCAATCAACCGGATGGTCTCGGCGGGTAGCAGTCTTGCGGCGGTCAAAACGAGCGCCCGCCGCCAGTGAACGTTGCTCTTTTGGTTAAGGGACGGGGAGAATTGCCTTGGCTTCCCGGGCGCCTCCGGCGACGACGTGGCTACTACGGGGAGAATCAAGGTGACTTCGGTTGGTGGAACAGTTCAACCAAGTGGGCGCCTGAAAGCTCCGGCCAAACTGGACGAGGGATCCCAACGAGCTTGTCATGACCAACTTATTCTATACCGATCGTACGGGATACCCGCGGGCAAGATGCTGCGGTGGCTCTGAGGGTGACGTCAACAGCGTCAACAAAGGATCTGTCGGGACAGAAAGAAGGAGAAGGTTGAGAGGGGGGCAAAAGGTGGAGGAGGCTACCTAACTAGATAGCAGCTGAGAAAAGCCAACATGCCGCTCACGCAATTTCCGAGGCTAACTCGCTACCGGCGGCTTCGACACCGCTCCCGGGCCGTGACCGTGGCTAGGGAGTGGGCAGGGCCGGTGTTAGGCGCGGCGACATGCGGGGGCAGGACCCAAGGCAGCTGCGATGGTGCCGAACAGCGCGGCCAGCTGGATGGCGTACTCCGTAAATACAACATGAAGCCATTTTGGCGAGAGGGCCCGACTATGGGCGAGCACGACGAATGTTGCTACTCCGTGGTCTCCAAATGGTACAGGTTCTAGCAATGGCTATTTCTTAGCGGGCAAGCAGAATGACTAGCTTTCGGCCAAAGTGCTTTGTATTATCCGAAGATGGGAGGTGTGCTGCCTCCCCATGTCGCAAGCCGGCGGAGGCGCTCCTCCTGGTGGGGTATAGCACGAGGCCAGGGGCCATAGGATACTTAGAGAAGGTGGTCATTAGGACATGGTTTGCGCCGGGGAGGCCTCAAAGGCCCGGCTGGTTCTTGCCCGTAAGACGGGTTTGGAGGCACGTCAAACCTGGAGCCGGACACACCCGACGCGCACGGATGGGGAGGTTCCTTTGGCCACGCCTTTGACATGAAAAACAGCGGTATCAGCTTGAGGACGACTAGATACCTATAGAAATGGGATATCCATGGTGGCAGGTTGCAGCAAGGCGGTCTACAATCTCAACAATCTCAACCCTTTCCTCCAGCCTGGCATGACTTGCTGGTGCCCTCGTGCCGCGGAAGCCCGTCCCCAAATGCAGGTCCTTCACTCCTTCCAATCCCCGACGCAGGGTACCATTTTCTCGCAAAAGCCTCGGCAAAACGGCCTGAACCACTCAGCCCTATCGTTACAGGATTGGACACACAGTTCCCTCAGGCACCTGCCCCTCCGCTGTATCTGGCTGCCATAGACAGCCGTCTCATAGGTCTCGCGTGCTCCCAGAATGGGATACCTGGAGGGAATCGTAGGGGCGGCGCTGGCCGCGGTGGCGAGCGCCAAGAGAGCGAAGGGAGTCGGGAAGCGCATCTTGGGGATGTTTGTCGTGGGTGTCTGGAGCCAAGTTGCTAGTTTGACCTGGTAGGTTTGAGCTGCTTCACATGTTAGCGACGGGCTCTCTCTGTCAAATCTTCTCGGCGGCGCCCTCATCCAGAGCAAGAACTGACCTGGGGCCTGGCAATTTGTTGTGTCGCCACGGGTGACTGGTGCTTGGAGACTCGCTAATGCAACACGAGCAAAAGACCCGAGGGTGGCTTTATATTAGTGTACACTGGCAATGAGTGAATAGCCGACCCCACCATTGCTTGGTGTCTGTATTCCCCGGCGAAGGCTACACACCACCGAGCTTGAAACAGGGAGGAGGGGCCAGGAGCCAGGGAATGGGCCCGGAAGACATGTAGAATCTGAATAGAAGTTTGCCCAAGAAATCACAAAGTGGGAGCGACAGCTACCAAAAATTCTTTGATTCTCATAAAGTCCGACATAAGGTGGCCCTATCTACGGAACGGGGGGGATGATGTACGCAGCCTAGCAGGCGTGACTAGGATTAGTAGACCCTGAATTTGCCGGGTGTGGTTCCCCGGAGGACAGCGCCTTTGAGAAATCTCCGGTGACTTTTTGTCAGCGAATGTATCGAGGATTAGTTGGGGGAATCGGATGACACATACCCAGAAGCAAGAGTAGAGGCCATAGAGGCAGTCCATCTCCTGGAGCCTATCCCAGACAGAGTCAGGCTAGCTGGCTCATCGGCGTTTACCGACACCATGCTTCGGCTGGTATGCAGTTTGCGAGCCGTAAACGAAACCCTTCAAGACTTTGGCGATACGTCAATTTCTCGTGGCCATTGTCATGCTGTGCTGGGTGCCAGGGCTGCAGGAGGCCGTCATGGGTAGAAGAACCCTCTCCTGGTCAAAGCCCTCGCCGGAAGACCTTCCTCGCCTCTTCATCGCTGGCGAGACAACGAGAAGCACTTGCTGCTCGGCGGTGTAAATCGTCTCCCCATGCTCCAGCTCCATCTCATCCTGCTGAAATTGAAGGAAAGGCTTCACGTCTTGCTTGAATAGCACGACCGGAGATGCTTGCACGCTCATATCCTTGTCGAGTGCAAGGGCCTGGTCAAGTATCTGGTTGAGGTCGTTGACATAGCTGCTGTCGGTGCGGTCTGATTTCCGAAGGAACGGGTCGATCAAGCAGCGCATGTACTCGATGCAGTCCGATTTCCAGGACTCCAGTGCCTCGCTGGGGATAGGCTGTCCATCATTGCCGGTCATCGAAGCAAAGATCAGGTTGATGGTTTCCGCTCGCCACTTGTAGTACTTCTTTATCGAATCCGAAGTTGAGGGGATATCTGGATCTAGATGCATGCTCCCCAGAATAGGGGAATTGTCAGCTGTGTCCTTATTGTTACTGTGTATCCTGGGGGCTTTTTACCAGGTGCCAGGCTGCGCTCGAGAGCCCGGAAAGAGCCTCCCATTTCCCGAGCCCAGATGAAGCGGCCGAACACACAGATCTGAAGCGCGTCCCACAAGAGAGCCTGTGCGATGCTGGGGCACTTCTCATTGGACATGATGTACTTTAGAATCCAGTCAGTGTCGGGGAGGATGGCGGCAATTTCTTCGCGCCACTCAGTCGCCTCGAGTTGATCAGGATCCATGTCGCGCGGCGGGCCTCCAAAGTAGTCGGCAGCAAAGTTGCGAATGGTGGATCTGAGCTTCTGCATCTCGTTGACGAGGTACTCGTCTCTCATCTGGTTGAGGACCGGGGGAGCTGCGGTACTCTTCCTGAGCTCCTGTTCAGCATCCTTCAGGCGCTTCTTCGCCTCCAGCGCCTTCCCACAGGCGTCAAGTTCCCGCACGACCTCATGGTGCGTTTTGGCCCAGATCAAGCCCGGCGGCGCTGCTGCCGGTGGGGACATTGAGAAGGAAGGGCTATCGCCTTGGAGGTTCTGGCTCAGGGAACGCAGATTCTCGCGGTAGTGTTGAAAGCCTTGATCCTGTTGATAAGCATTGCGCGGCTGGAAGCCCTGGGCCTGGTGGCCGTCATTGATCTGCTGGCCAGCCTGAGCCTGCCGATTGCCCGGAATTTGCTGCCCAGCCTGGTTCTGCTGGGCACTCTGAGCCTGGCTCTGCTGGGTACTCTGAGCCTGGCTCTGCTGGGAACGCTGAGCCTGGTGGTGCTCTTGGTGCTGATCCTGGTGGTGGTGGTGTTGATCTTGATGGCCCATGTGGTTCTGTTTCATTTTGTTGCCCTCCGACCGGCCAGGTACGTGGCCCTCGCCAGCCATTGTAGAGTTAGTGGCCTTGCTCTCCTCCGTCAAAGAAGATCTTGGATAGGTGGCTTGGGTAGAGCGTGCTCTACTGTTGAGGTTTGTTGGTTGGTGATATGCTTGCTGGAGGGCGGTGGCTAGAAAGCGTGGTGTCGAGAGTTATCTCGTTACAGGTTGAGCAGAAAGTAGACAGGACCAATTTAGGCAGAAAAATTGGATGGTTTGTTTGTGGGGAGTTGGTGGTGGGGACCGCCTTCCTCCTCGGCTTCGGACGGCTGTTGTTGTGTCTTGCGCGAATCTTTCCCCCCTTTTTTTCTTCTTTTTTTCCCTCCTACCCTTCTTATTTCTCCCAATCTTCTTCTTCCTCTCACCTCGCCCAACCCTGGTCAATACCACTACCTAATCAAACCTCCATTCATGGCCTCCGCGGAGGACGCCTCCTCGGGCGACGATGAGGCCTTCACAGTCCTCAATGATGACGACGGCACCTTAGCCATCGGAATCGATTTTGGAACCACGTAGGTTTCGCGGCACCACACATCTTGGCCCGCGCCCCTCCCGGCCCCTTCTTCCTCCCTGCGTCCTGCTGACGTCCCCTGTGACAGGTTCTCTGGTGTGGCTTGGGCTACCTCGGACGAGTTCGACAGCGACCAGAACAGCGTCAATACCATCACCACCTGGCCCGGAACCGGTCGAGAGGAGGGAAAAGCTCCCACCGAGATCGCCTATGGCGACGGTGACGAGGTCTTTTGGGGCTTCGAGGTTCCTGCGGATGCCGATCCAATCCGCTGGTTCAAGCTTTTGCCTCTGAAGCCCGGAGATTTAACTGAAGAGCTTTTCCACTCCGAGATTCTGACCAAGGGCCGCTTGTTCCTGGCAAAGACCGGCAAGACCGCCGTTGAGGTGATTGCCGACTATTTGCAGCTTCTTTGAAAACATACCCTGGATACAGTCGCCAAAATTTTTGGCGATATCGTTGTCAATTCCATGGTTTTCCGTGTGGTTATTACCGTACCTACCATCTGGAAGCCCTATGCTCGCCAGTCCATGCACGAGGCTGCCCGACTGGCCGGCATCCTAGACGAGCGTTTTGCCGGACTGACCATTATGTACTTCGTCCCCGAGCCCGAAGCTGCGGCCCTGGCTACTCTCATCGAGCCGGGACGTAAGCCCAAGAAGGACAACATCCTTGTCATATGTGATGCAGGAGGTGGCATCGTCGACCTTATCAGCTACAAGATCGATAAGACGGGCCCCGTCGCCATGTCTGAATATGTCGAGGGCACGGGAGACCTTTGTGGCGGCGCTTTTATCGACGCCGCATTCAAGAACATCTGCACGAAGCGCTTCGGGAGCCGCTAGGATGCCCTCAGCAAACGCAGAGTTCGCCAGATTCTTACCAACGAGTGGGAGTATGGCATTAAACCGCAGTTTAAGGCAAGCAACTCCCACAATGAATTTGTCGTCGAAATTCCTGCGGAAGCCTTCGCCGGGTGGCAGCCATTCCTCACGCCCGACCCCTCGAGGCAGCCAAGGATCGTAAATGGTTGCATGCACATTCCTAGCACCATGATCCAGTCAACCTTCAACAAGTCATTCGCCGGCATCGACACGCTGGTAGACGAGCAGATCAGCGCAGCTACCCACAAGGGCAGCCAGGTTACTATAGGTCCAGAATATGCATTTCCCCATTCCTTTTCCTTTTTCCAGATTCCCTTTTCCAGATTCCATTTGCCAGATTCCTTTTCCAGGAACGTAACTAATGCGGTGTGTTATTGAAGGGTGTTATCCTCGTCGGTGGGCTCGGCTCCAGCCCGTATCTATACGAGCACCTCAAGGCTACGCTTTCAACCAGAAAGGTAGCTGTAATGCAGGCCACTGGTATCAAACCGTAAGAAACTGCGTCAAATACCCAACGTGGGAGCTTGAGCTAACGTAATTTGCTACAAACAGCCGGACTGCCATTTGTCGCGGTGCTGTCGTCCGAGGCTTGTTGAAGACAAGTTCCGGCCAATGGGAATGCATCCTGTCCTCGTCACGTCGACAATCTCTCGAGCCAACGTGGGTATTGTGACTAACCAACCATTTGATGCATCGAAACATCTGCCCGCGGACCGGTACTTCGACAAATTAGAGCTCGAGTACAAAGCCGGCAAACAGATGGGCTGGTACCTCAAGAGGGTAAGTCATTTTGCCACACATCTTCTCCTCTTACTCGGCAACATTTCTAACGCTAACTATTGCACATACACAGGGCGAACACGTCTCCGGCAAGGAGCCCGTCCGGCGAAGCAGCTTGTATCGCACATTCTCCAGGCCCGCGGGTATGGAGAATTTGTCCCGTGTCCCTGTACGAGTGCAGTGGCCTGATCGCACCGACTCGCAAGCATTCGACCATGGAGAGGTTGTGTATTCTCGATTACAAGATCGACACCCCGTTTGACCAGCTTCCGGACAGGACCAATACGCGAGGCAAGCGTTTCAAGCGATTCAACCCCGAACTGGAGTTGATCCCCTTTGGATCCTCGGTCGAGCTTTCGCTTTGCTACCAGGGCAAAAAGCAGGGCTCCAAGAGCTTCACCGTTCGCTTCCTCTAAGTTACCATCTATGCCGATGGGGACGGATCATCACGATATTCTTGGACAGCCCGTCATATGCGATCAGGCGGACCAGTCGGTCGACGCAGCGGCGACAGACTCTTCGGGAAGTGGTCAATCATGTCAGAGGACAGACGATGATGAGTGATTCGGACCGACAAGGCGACGGTGGTTGCTATGCCTAGCGTGGCGCTGCCTTGTGGGCTATGCAGCCAAAAAGTTCTGGGGTTGCCCCATGAGGGTGTGCATCTGTGCTGATGTACCATGGGGCGGTCTGTATGCCTGCAACCGTATGCATCGATGAAGGCGAAGGAAGAGAAGCGGTGTGATGTAGCAGTAACTGGTAATGTAGCAATGACTGTGGCATTAATATCTGTGTGGTTCCCCTAATAGTGTTGTGGATTTTGAAGATAAAATATCCGGGCCGTAATGACCAAGTAATGCGATAAAGAGAATAAACAGCCAGAAATAAGCTGTTGGAAATAGAGCATGATTCTGGAAACACGAGGCAGAAGTGGAATAGGGATAATGATCGGCCGCCCCTCCGGATAAGCACATCATGCCGTTAATGCCCGATCAGCAGGGAACAAACGTGTTGCAGACATCCCGGCAGATGAACTTCCAGTAGTCGGCCTTGTCCTCACAGCTGCTGAGGCACGACTCCCGCAGCCATCCGCAATCGCCGTCCCTCGTCTGGGTGCCATTTGCGTGTACGGTTGGGCGGTTGACCTCACGGGGCCCGGCGGCGTAGTGTTCGTGAAACGTAGGCGCGGCCGTGGTCGTGGCGGCGAGTGCCAGGACGGCGAGGGGGGCCGGGGATCGCATATTGCCCGGTGTTGTTTGCGGCTACCGTGAATGAAGTGTGCAGATGTTTCTTTTTTTTTTTTCTATAGGCGAGATGTCTGTCACCACCTTCTTGCGCTGTTTCACTTAGCCCTCTGCTTTCGAGACAGCACGGACATCGGCGACATCCCGGATCAAGGTGACTGACCTGCGCGTGGCGCCTTGTCGGCTCGTGGAGGGAGATGCTAGGCTTTTGTGAGCCTGAGAGACCTCGGAGGCCATCGAGGGGGAAGAATCGGGTTATACGGCGTTTCAAACACAGGTGAATCACTGAAACGATGTCGTTTGTCGTCGCCGGTACAGTCATGCGAACCCAGTGATCGAGGCCGGGATCGTGACGAGGTTCCGCATTGGTGTGTAGAAGAGCGTACATAACAGGGGGTACACGGTCACCTTTCCAAAAGAAATCTTGGGGTGATTGGACGTGGCAGCAGGACTGGCGGAGATGAATCACCAACCATGTCGACTTGGAAGCCTGCAATGTTCATGGGGCGGAAGGCGAAAAACGCGAGAGCAGCGCCGACGAGGGATCACCAAGCAATGGAGATGGAGATGTAAGACCTAGAGGTGGATGAAGTGGAGAGAATTCGAGCAGCAGAAAGCCTGTTCCGAAACGCACGTAGCCGTCTCATCCTTCCCTTAAATGATGGGTATATACACAGAAAGAGTATGAAGCAAGACAACAATCGTAAGGTGTCCACTGGACCTCAGACGTGCGACGAAGGGACCCAAGATCGAAATTCCCTACCTCAGGATGCCCTCATCGAGACACAGGAGTGAGGTACACGTTGAGGGCAGGCTTGTCTCTCAGGACGAAGGTCTTTTGGTCAAACCAGTCCTTGTCCTTGTCGACGAGCTCGAGGTCGAAGCTGTACAGCAGGCGCGCGAGGATGAGGCGCATCTCGGAGTACGCCAAGCTGCGGGGAGCACGGAAGATATGCAGTCAGCATTCGCAAGGCCACATACATGCATCTGTGGGACAGGTGTCGTCCAATGAGGAAGCGGGTGTGCCGGGGAATGGGCAGGGCCGGCTTACTTTTTCCCGATGCAGTTTCGGGGTCCTGTAAGACTATACGTCAGCTTAAATTCTATGATCTGAATGGTGCCAGGTAGGCTTGGTTTGCATTCTGCAAGCCTTGACGTACCAACGTGGAACGGCTGGACGGCGTCGAGCCGGTCTCGGGACTTCTCGTCATGGTTGATCCACCGCTCCGGCTTGTAGGCGAGGGGGTCCTCGAAGTTGCGGGAGCTCTGGTAGCAGGCCTGCTGCCAGACGGCGACGGTGGACTTTTCGTTTTTGCCACACCGGACGTTAGTATGGACACGAAAGACACACACAGGTGGGGCAAGCCCGCTTACGTTCTCGGGGACGTGGACGCCGGCGACGGTCGCCCCGCCGGCGGGCACGGTCCGGGGCATGCCGACGGCCACGGGCGGGTAGCGGCGGAGGGCTTCGTCGAGGCAGGCGAGCATGTAGTTCAGCGACGAGACGGACGTGAGGGTGATCTCGGACTCGGCCTGGAAGCTGCCGCGGACCTCCTCCACCAGCTTGGCCATCTTGTCGGGGTTTGTCAGGAGCAGATAGACGACGCCCGACAGGAGCGTGGCCGTTGTCTCGGAGCCGGCGACCATCAGGGTGCCGGCGTTGAGGCGGATGCGCTCAAAGTCCAGGTTCTGGCGTGTTTGACTTGGCGGTTAGGCCTCTCCGTATGCTGTGCCAGTGTTACTATGCGAGGGGCGGCTTACCTTGACGCGCAGCAGGCCTTCAATGAGATCCGGGCGTTCCATGCTCAGCTTCATGCGGCGTTGCAGCTTCGCCTTGGTCGCGTTCATGTGCGCCTGGCGAGAGCGCAACAGGCCCAACTTCAAGATGGCCGCCACCACCCACTCGAAGCCGAGATGCTTGAGAGCCTGGATGGGGCCAAACACTCGGACCATAGCCTGTTGCTCCTCCTGTTAGTTGCGCGCGCATTTCCAAGTGCTCCGGGGTCTCAACTCTCGGCAGGTCAACGTACGTTCATCGAAATGATCCAGGGGTCGTCCTCAAAGTTCTCCAGGCAGCCGAGGGGCTCGCCGAAAGCTAGGTCGGAGATGACGTCGAAGGTGGTGTAGTTGAAGATGCGCGAGAGATCCAGCACCTTGTGCGTCTTCGTCTTGTCGTCGCTGTATTCGTAGCAGTGTTCGTGCAGGCGCCGGATCATCAGATCGACGTAGCTGCCGATAATGGGCTCCTGTAGACGCATTGCTGAGAAGTGCAGAGCAGGTTAGAAAGGTGCAGCGCGGGTACAACGGGGCGCATGGCAGGTTGGCGAACTGACAGCGGTCACTGAAACCGTGGGCGAGCTGGCGCCTGAGGACCGTGTGGTTGTCTCGGGACTCGTTGATGATGGACGGGGGGATTCCGCGCGTGTCATAGAATATGGACGCCTTGGCCATCTCCTCCTGGCCCTGCAGGTTCCCGGTGCGGTGGCCGTAGATGTCCCTCCAGGCCTCGGCGTCGATGAAGGACAGGAAGTTGGGGCTGATGCGCACGACGGGGCCGTACTTTTCGTGCATGGCGGCCACATCGTAGGGGAGCGTGCCGCGGTTTAATTTCACGCAGTACGGGACGACGGTCGCGCCGTGCAGGAGGGGGCCTGGGAACTTCCGCAGTGGGTGGAGGAAGAGGTTGTAGACGATGCTTCCCACCACGTAGAGCGGGAACTTTTGCGTCGCGCTGTGTTAGTGCGAAGACTCCTATTGGACGAGCATTCCGACGGTGGCCATGGCGTTGCGGCGCATGCGCACCGACGCGCATCGCACTCACCAGAGCGGCGGCCAGCACGATGATGCTACCAGCATGCAAGCCCTCGAAGTATATGGGCGCCATTTTGCCGGTATCTGTCGTTGCGTTTGCCAGGAGCGAAGGCCGGCGGAGGAAATAGGGGAACAGATCAAGAGCAGAGAAAAAAAAACACCAGACGGAGCGGTCTGATCAAATGGGTCTCCTGACGGCTCCCTTAGTTTGTTCAGCAAGCACAAGGGTCTCCCCGGCTTTTTGTCTGTGTGATGGAACCCGAAACGACTCGACCTGGGGCCGCCACAGAAGTCGAGACGAAAAGCAGGGAGTCGGGGTAGGTTCTTTATATGCAATTAACTACCTCTTTGGCAGCTAATAACGCGTTTGGCTTCCAGCATCCTGGCTCCGGGGTTCGAATGACCCGTCTCCCCGCAGCTGCGACGTCACCAATCTCCTCCTGCTTCTCCAGCGCCCAGTTGTCTTCACAGTCAAGGGTCACTAGAGCGGATTTGGTTGGCGGTCACGGCAGACTAGGTGGCATTGGCACTGGCGCCAGCGGGGTCAGCCGGGAACAGTGCCAAATCGAGATGCTCATCTGTGCCATGCAGAGAGGGTCAACACTGTGTTTTATCCTGGGGGTTTTTTTTCTGTCCGTATGCAGCCGAACCTCGATATCCATTCCTACCAAGAGGTATTTTTACAAGGTATCTACCTGTTTGATATATCAGCGTTGGTGCTGATAATAGAACGAACCTTGTATCTTCAGCTGTCGTGACACGCCCCCACATGTGGCGCCCAGGACGCTCTGTTTGCCACCAGAGTCCGCCGGCACAGCAGGGACAAATCAACGACACGGGCTGCCTTTTCGAGCTCCATCGATCGATAAAATTCACCGAATCAAGTCGCGCTCGCGAATCCGGACATGCCGCTGTGCCGGGTGCCGGCGGCCGGATTGGCCCGAAAGACCGGGCTTACTTGCGTCGTGAGTACGGCACACAGTACATCGACTAACGCGATCTAGAATGTGTGCGGGCCAAGCCGGCTTGCGAGAAGAGACGGAGGGGTCTAGAAGGCGAGGGGCAGTGGAGAAACATGAGCAAAAGAACCCCCAAGCCAGGGTGCTAGGTAGCTGCCCGGGTAAGCGGGTCAACAAGACCCAGGAGTTGCTGCGCCTCGGGTTCGTTAACCGTCCGTGCTACCTACGAGCCAAATGAGCGCTGGAACCTCGCGGACTGCTCCAAAGCCCGAACCCCGCCGTCGCAGCACCGGGCGACTACGATGGCGCACATTGTGGCCAGGCCTCGCGTCCGATACATGGCTGTTAAATGTCATATCGATCCCGCGTACGCAAGAGTCCAAAGGAGGAAGGACGAAGCTTCGGACAAATGCGGGCGAAGGAAAAGAACTACAGGGCTCGGCCTTTCATGACCCAATCTGATGGCACCAATCTCAAACCCACTGGATTGCAAGGCGGTCCTGCCACTCGCCCTCTCGTATTCGGCTCGAGATAGCACCCAAATCGCAATACTGGCGCGTTGGTGCTCCCACATTGTGACGCCTGAAAGTGGCCGGTGTACACGCTGTTGTGCCGGTTATTGGCATCGAATTCGCGTGCAGCGGTGGTCTTGTTTCGCTTTCGTCAAATCCAGGGTACTTTTGACCGCGTTCCTAATGATAAACCAACGTGATTAGGGTAGGCTTCTGGGTGCACTGCTGGCTAACGGAAAGGCCTGCACGCTGCCTACAACTCGCCAAGGGCGACTCAAGTACTATTTTATCGCCACGCTCGCGGTTCCTTTAATAAGTCGCATTTCGATAATAATAATAATAATAATAATAATAATAATAATAATAATAATAATAATAATAATAATAATAATAATAATAATAATAATAATAATAATAATAATAATAATAATAATAATAATAATAATAAATATTTATATAATTTAATTTTAATTTTAATTTTAATTTTTACAAAATTTAATATTCTATTCAAAAATGCGTATGCGTTGCATATGCAATGCATTCGCATCCTTACCCCCCTGCTACCTTGCTTGAGGTTTTGGGGTCCACTTTTTCCCGCGGTGTTCGCCCACCTTGGCTGAGCTGACTCCTCAAATAGAGCCCCTCGATGTGGGCACGTGCCGCCACAGCTGACCCACAGCCCCTTACCTGCCTCCCACTGCCTCAATCCGTTTGCTGTTATAAAATCAATCCCCCCCCCTCCCCTCCGCCAATCCACGAGATGACCACGCTGGACGCCGGATCCATGTCGGTTGCGAGGCAGGTGGCCTGGAACATCAAGTTCCTTGACCGCCCCAGCCACGTCTTCGCTGGCGTTTACAGTCGAGATCTTCGCGTGCGAGAGATATTTGCGGAGCTCCACCTAGTCTTCGACTTCTCGTCGTCCACCCAAGATTTATCCCTCTGGCCCGAGGAGCAGGGCTCTGCCGTCCTTTCCGAGGCATCCCCTGACGTTCTTGATCGTATCATTGACGGTCCGGAGCCCGACGCCAAGCCGGCGTTCTTCGTCGTCGCGCACCACGACTCCGACGCCTGCGGCCTGCCCGGCGAAACGGACCTAGCCCTTCACCGACAAGGTAATTGATACCTATTACCTAGTAATTTACCTCTATCATCTCCCGCTCTCCTACTGTAATATACGTAACCTCTATCGCTAACTCGCATACGTAGAGGGATGTGCAAAACTTGTCCACCCCAAACGTCAGCAGCACTCTTTCTACCTTCCTATCAACCAAAAGTCGAATGATCCTGCTGTGACCGCTTTCCCTTTTCGGCGTCGCGGTAGCGTCTCTCCCAGTAAACGATCGCGAACCGGATCAGGCTCGACATCCCAGAGAAGCCAGTCGGAGGCCACCGAAACCGCCCAGCATAGCGATGTTGTTGGGCCTGATTTCCTGATAGGCGCGGCTTCATACAAGGAAGCCCGCAAGAAGCAACATGGCTTCCGCAGCGTGGCCTTGGACTTGTCGGCCTGCTGCGCCGTAACCAAGCTCGGCAAGTCATGGTGCCGCAAGTCAGTTGTCGGACCAGGCATACATGCGGCGCACATCGTTCCCCAGCTCCAGTATCAGTTGTTCCCTCTGGGGGACGACGATGCGGCCGACATTCACTACCACCAACAACAATCAGCTTCTGTACCCGCTGAACTTTTGGTGGCCTGGGACAGAACGTGGTCCGTCGGAAACAGCATCATTCTCTCAGCATCAATCCACGAAGCTTTCGACCAGCGCCTGCTTGCCATCCACCCGGACTCGCACAAAATCCGCGTTTTCGCTCCCTATGATCTCATCATACCGTACCACGGCCAGATAGCCGACTTTGGACAGAACTACCCCGACCGCGAAGCACTGCGCTGGCATTGGAATGTGTGTGCTATCGAAAATATGAGAGCGATAACAGAGCTGCTGCGGCCAGGCTTGGTCCTCCTTCCTTCTGGCACTGAAATGCCGCCCTCTCGGCCCCGTCAAGCGGAAGATGACGACGACGAGGGTAGCGACGATAGCGATGGCGATGGCATGGGCCCCCCCTCAGCTCCAGGACCCGCCAACCATGGCGCTGTTGGTGGGCGGAAAAGATCCAGACTTTCCGAGCTGCAAGGTGAAGGCAAAGAGGATGACATGCCGGAGCTGTCGCATGGCGAGGGGCCATCTACTCCTAGCTTTGCCGAGAGTGGGCATGGCTGTAGCAGCACTACAAAAAGGCAGCGGACCGCGGCTTGGCTGGATAGCCTTCCCCTGGATTCGAAGGGTTACTAATACTAACGGTAACGGTGGTGTGGGAGGTGGAAAGTGTAATAGATCGGTGCGTGGCCTTTGGCCTGTACCGCCTTGGTGGCTTGTGTGGCTGTGGCTACACGATATATAGTGCCCTCGGCGACCACGAAAAGGGGTCCCATTTGGATCCTTCCTGCACCTTTGTTAATAACCTCGTTCTCCCACAACGGAGTCCTTTGCCTTTAGGATTAAACCGTAACAAAAAGCTTTATTGTTGGTAGGAGTCTGGTACTCCTGTTGAACGGCTCGGAGATCTCCAAAGGTGATGAACAAAGATCTCTGTGATCTGGGGAAAGGTCCTATTATTGTGCATAATTGTGTTGAGCATAAGGAGGAAGAACCTCTGGCCCCGAGGAGGCGCCAAAGGTAGGGTTTATATACAGGGGTTAAGGGGCCGTGCCCCCTGGGCTTGGCCCTGGGGCCAAGCCACGGGCACAAGCCACGGGCACAAGCCACGGGGCTTACAAAGGCCCAAGCCCTATAATCATATCCTCCTTTGGCCCAAAACAAGTGAATCTTTTCCTTTATTGCATGCGCCGGAATATGATCCGACA
>NW_008804546.1:5835650-5933538 GCF_000145635.1 Gaeumannomyces tritici R3-111a-1 | reverse complement strand
ATCCGACTATTTATTATTTATTTTATTTATTTTATTTATTTTATTTATTTTATTTATTTTATTTATTTTATTTATTTTATTTATTTTATTTATTTTATTTATTTTATTTATTTTATTTATTTTATTTATTTTATTTATTTTATTTATTTTATTTATTTTATTTATTTTATTTATTTTATTTATTTTATTTATTTTATTTATTTTATTTATTTTATTTATTTTATTTATTTTATTTATTTTATTTATTTTATTTGTTACGGTTAAGCCTTTGCTTTTAAGGTAAAGCACTTAAGGAATACGAAACAGTAACACGTAATTTAACAAATTAAAGGGATTTACAAAGTATTTTAAATGCGGTTTAAATGCTTGCTTTAAGGGATGCTTAAAAGCTAACTTAAATTAACTAATGCCAGTGCATTTATTAAGAGCTATTTAGGACAGTAAGAAACTCTTCCTTCTTATACTACTTTGTGGTCCTGCGGACTGTTGTTAATACGTGTGCCTTGCAACCGTATCACCGGTGCTCGTGATGATGCGTATGATACGGTCCCGTACCATACGCATCACCCTGAAGTCACGTGACCAGGGAGGTGGGGTGACCCCTCAGCTGGCTGGTCCTTCCTGGGCCGTGGTTGTTGGTTGTAACATTATTGCGTATGCGTTGCATAAGAGAGTACAGAAACACTTTAGGAGAAGCGGGGAAACAATGGGCCGTTTGGCCAAATTGGGGAATTATTTCAGCCTCCACCTTAGCTGAGCTAACTACTCCTATTTTTTGCCTCCAACGGCAAACATACAAATCGGCTAGACGGGCACAGTTCACATCGTTTTCGTGGGCCTTCGCAAGCTATTTCAGGCAATTGAGACTACCCTGTTTTTGTGACTGCGAAGGCTAACTGCTGCACTACCACAAAGATCACATCCGTCCAGGCACATCAAACGCAGTTGCCATACTGCGTCCCTAATACGCATCATCCCCGGGACAGACCCCTCCGGCTAGAATCGGGCTAGACGTTGCAGCCATCATTACCATCATCCTCCCCAATCACATCTTGCTCGTGGTTATACGCGCTTAAGCACAGCCTCGTGTGCAGTGCATCTAGTACTCATCCTCCTCCTCATCCTCCTCCTCGGATCCAGAATCTGGGTAGCCATCACAGCGGCCATTGCCATTGTCCTGATCCTCATCATCGTCCTCATCCTCGTCATCCTCGTCCTCGTAGCTGTGACCGTAACCACGGCGCGCCGGGGCAATGTCAACGGACGACTCCTCATTGTCAGACGTGAGGTCAATGGGGTTCGCCCGACTGTGCATGCCGAGCTTCTCAGCCAGGGTCAAGGGCCTGCTGTCGTCCTCCTCGTCATCTTCATCCTCTTGGCTGGTATCACTATCCTGAATCTCCTCGCTTGAGTCGTCATCTTCCGAATCCGACACCACCACAGCGGGGACTGCCTTTTTCCTCTTGGGTGGGTTGACGGGGGCTGCGTCCGCAGCGTCGTCCTCCGAGTCGGAAACCGTGATGGTGTGGACCGCTCTCTTCCTCTTGCGTGAGTTGACAATCGCTGCATCGGAATCCTCATCCTCGCTCTCAGAGTCCGGCACTCGAGGACGTCCGCGTTGGAGCCTCGGCGCATCCTCTTCAGAATCGGTAGAGGTGTCGTCCTCGCTGTCAGATACCACTACCTGTCGAGTCTTGACTTTCTTGGCCGGGCGCGCGTCCTCAGCGTCGTCATCGTCGTCCTCGGAGATGATCTGCCTAGCTTTCCGTCTCTTGGACGGACGCGGACTCTGACCCTTGCCGTCGTCGCCGTCGCCAACTTCGCTGCCACTGCCGGGGTCAATGGGCGAGAACCCGCCAAAATTGTCGGCGTGGTCGTGTGGGAGGACGAGGTCGTCATCCTCGTCTTCCGAAATGATCTGCCTAGCTCTCCGTCTCTTAGCCGGACGCAAATCCTGATCATCTTGGTCGTCGTCGCCAACTTCGCTGTCCCCCGTAAGGTCGACAGGCGAAAATCCGACAAAATCGTCGGCAGGTCCATGGGAGAGGCCGGCGTTGTCAGGGTTGTCGTCAAGGTCGTCAAGGTCGTCGTCGCCATCGGCCGCCACCGCCTCGGAGTCCAGGAGGTCGCTCGTCCCTTCAAAGTCGACGACGGGGCTGTCGTCAATGAAGTCGTCCATCTCGCTGTCATACTCGTCATCGTCGTGGCCCGAATCTCCACTCCGATCTTCGTCCGAGTCTGAGACGGAGTCTCCCCAGCTCGACGGGCGGGCGGAGGGATGGTCAAAGTCGGCCAATCCGGCCTCCACCATCCTCTCAAGTCCGAAAGCGCCTGCGAACTCCACCATCGGCAAAATTTTGATGCCGCGACTGCATTCTGGGACCAGGTCCCACATGTCGCCATTCATTGCTTCGAAATCCAGCAGCAGGTCGCTTGTATCCTTGACCTCCATAGAGTCCTCCATGCCGGGGCAATCCAGATCAGGCCAAGCTAGATACCTGTGGTAATGGTGCGGGAAGCCAGCCTCGTCGAGCTCCGTGATACCCGTGTCGTAGGTTCGAAGTGGCAAGCTGTAGTCAAGCTTGCGAAAGCCACCCGAAGAGCTATGCATCTCGTAGATGACCTCGAGGTTCGGAAACGACCCCAAAACGGCCCAGGGACCGGTCCAATCGGTGGAGGCCAGGGCCGTGGTTCCAATAATGTCGTCGGCCGAAATGACCAGCTTCTTGATCCTGTCTGTGAACCCTGGGATGGCGAAGTCGATCTTATACATCGGCTGGTCGCGGTCGGGGTGCAGGAACTCATGCCGACAGTCACGCCAGAGGTTGACGAAGCTGATGGCGACGAGATCCGTCTTTGCGTCAAACGGCACCGAGTATTCGGCCATTTCTCCACCGTACAGCAGTTGATCGGGGAACTTCTTGCGAACGATAGCTCGGCTCTCATGGTTCACGCGCGTGGCCCGCATGACAGGGAGCATCTGCGCGTCGAGCCCGGGGGTGGTTATCGGAGTCCAGTAGTTGCTGTCTGCGAAGGTGACCTGGAACTCCAGGACGCGGGGGCCCTGAAGGACCGAGTCGAGGTAGCACTCCCAGATGAGTGCGCGGAGCTCGGGCGGCAGGAGCGAGAACTGCGGGAAGTCGATACCGTCCCAGAAGCTGACGGGCGCAGTGCCGTCGAGGAGTGACTGCTCGTCCGACTCCTCCGCGTCGTCGCTTTCCGACTCGCTGTCCGCCTCGGAGGCCTCGATGTCCAGCAGGCCACCGAGGTCGCCACCAGCCTCGGAACTGGACTCCTCAGCCTCGGAAGGGGCCTCCTCAGTCTGGGAACTGGACTCCTGTTCGTGGCTGCTGGACTCATCCGGACCGCCCGCCGAATACCCGCCGCTCACCCAATACTGGCGATCGACCGCGTCCGAGGACGCGCCCGAATCGTAGGTAGGCATTTCTTCAGTGCGCAGTAGGAGCGAAATGCTGAGCAGCCTTTTGTTACCGACAGCAGGAAGAAAGTTGGAGATTGAAGGTTGTACTAGAAGTGGTAGATGAAATATTGGCAAAAGTTGTGCGCTGTCGACGTTTGTGAGGGAGCAAGCCGTCAACTCTGAGAACCTTGGTGGTGGCACCCACCCTTGTCAGCGCGGACCGCGACGCGACCACTTTAACCTTGGCCTAAAATGGTTAGCGCAGGCCGAACAATGCTAGCTTTCAGGCCTTCCATTCAGCCAGGTGGAGCACTGCCAGAGCGATGCGAGCTGAATAGCGTGAATAACAATTCGATGTTGGGGATCGATGAACAGTCACACAGGCAATGATCAGATTGAGATTACGCACCCGCCGGCTGGCTAGAGTTTGTGGGCATGCATGCGCCTATTGTTCGTATTCAATATCTCAATGGAAGACAATAAGAGTCTCTAAGTCATTTCTCAAGGCGCCGGGCCTCGGTTGCCTATCACAAATCTAGGCCTCGAACGAGCCCCACCATCCGCGAGATCGAGCGAAGCTGTCCTAAACACCGAAGTCGAAGACGGCACGTGCTGGAGCATGACCCCGCTAGTGGCGCCCACGCCCGGGCCAGCCGAACACCCAGACTCAGGCCTAGCCTCCGACGACGCCGACCGTAGCCGCGCCCTGACCCAGGGCAGAAAATTGAAGTAGCCGCCGGCCGTAAACACGCCTAGCCAAAGCACGAGCTCGGTTCCGTAGATGACCATTCCCAGGACGTCGAGCTTCGGCTGAAAGAAGACGGAGGCAAGAGAGAAGACGTCGCCGGCGGCGTCGATGCCCACGAAGAGGAACGAGATGCCGCGCACGGACCGGTGCCTGTATATGTCCCAGTAGTGCCGCAGGACGCCCGCGGCCAGCAGCACAGCCGACAGGACCGCCATCAGCGTGCTGGGCCAGGTGAGGTGGGCACCGGGGCTTTGCTTTGCGGCGCGCAGGGCGAAGACGAGTCCGATTTGGATGCCGGCCATTAGGCCTGCTATCGGGATTGTCACTGCTAGGCAGCGAGAGATGGGCCAGTGCTGGATCGTGCGCAATGGCGTCAGGAAGGCACAACATGGTATGGAAAGGCTGGGGGCTTTACCTTCCAGTCGTAATAACAACACTGCGCCCATGTGAGCAAAGACAGCAGCGTCAAGAGCTGTGGCTGTATCTGCAGCGCGATATTAAAGTTTTCGGTGATATTGTATACTCCGAGGGGGATTCCAGCCCATGCCCAAAGCATCATCATCGACGGCTGAAGGCCGATGGTGTTGTGGCGTCGGTAGTTTAGCACGATCTGGGGAATAAGCTAGATACGGGTACGAATGTCAGTATGCCTACAACAAAGAAAAAGAGACAAAGCTACGTCGGCTAGGAGATGACAGAGGCCATACTTGAATAGACCAGCAGACCTGTGAGGTTATGCGAGTCGAATCGTTAGTAGGGCGAGCAACAGCCCGGCTGCTCACTTGATGTGGCGTTTTCAGGGCTCGGCGGACTCACAGCCCCTAATGTGCCTAGCAGATTCGCGGCAATGGCGTTATCCATCTTGGCTAGACGATAAACAAGACCTTTCTCTAGATCAAGTAATGGGGATATAATCTATAGTGTGCATCACGTATCCTACACGATACGGTACCAAAATGGAGATCTCTAGCTGGTTGACATTTGCTTGCTCCATTCGACGACTGCCCCGCGGGTGGACATACGCTCGTTGCGCTAATTATATAATGCATGGCCACAGCCTGAGCTGTGGGTCAAGGTCCACGCACGGGCAGCGCACGGGTCTGGTGGGATCTACCGGGATGCATGCAGGGCGGGGTGCGGAAAGGGGGTAAAATTGTCAAAGTATCTACAACGAAACATTGCTAATCTCAAACGTCTGCACCTGGTTCTTCCGGAAAAACGACCAGAACTTGCTGCCGACCATGCGCGTGTCGCTGTACTGGACGTAACGCTCGCCGGAGCCGATCATAGTGCTCCAGCGCGGCACCAGCGCCCCGTCGGAGCCGGGCCGGCTGAAGCGGGACAGGTCGAAGTTAAGGTATTGGTCGTTCTGCCAGTTGACGGCGACGATGACGAGCTTGCGGGCGGCGGCGTCGTAGGCCGCCACGTTGTACTCGCCGCTGTCGAGGATGATCATGCCGGGCCGGATGTGGCGGGTGAAGAGGGCGAGGACGTAGTGCTTCTGGTTGACGGCGCCCAGGCGCTTGGCGTTGTTGTCGCCGTCGACCGTGCCCCAGCCGCCACCGTCGATCAGCTGCCAGTACACCCAAGCGGTCGGGCGCATCCAGCGGAAGTCGAGGATCATGTTGGACACCATATCGGCGCCCGAATCGTCACCCCTGCCGTACTCGCTCTGCCACAGCCGCTTGCCCGCGCCCGTGGCCGTCTCGTACAGCTTCTGCCGGTCGCCGCCGCCGTACTGGTAGCCGTGGACGTTGACGCGCCCTATCTTGGCAGCCGCGCCCGAGGAGATGAGCGACCGCATGGTCGACGTGGCGCCGTCGTAGCTGTTTTCGTCCGACGCCGCGATCATCTGGTCCTGCAGCCCACGCTTGTCCATCTCGGCACGCAGCATATTAATAACGGTCGTCTGTGTCTTGACGTCGAAATGGCAGCCCTCCTGCGTGCCCGACTTGGCGTTCCACCAATCTGCGGAAGGTTCATTGAAAGGTTCGATCGACTGGAAGTTGATGCCCCATTTGTCGCGCGCGTACTTGGACACCGTTGCCATGTAGATGGCGAAGTCATTGTGATTCCAGGCCTGAAGATTGTCTGCAAGTCAAGATTTAGCAAGAGAATCTTCAAGATGTCGACAAAAAAAAGGCGGAAATAAGATCTTTACCGTTCTTCCCGTTGTCAGCGCCCGCTGGGTTTTTATTGGTAAGCATCCAGAACGGTGGACTAGGCGTGTCGTTGTTAGTAAACCTGTCCTCTACCAAGGCTGTCACGGCGGCGCGGGTAAAAATTACCTGTTCGAGAAGAGTTCGAAGACTGATTGGGGTGGAATATATACCCAGTTAGCTGCCTGTATTGCCATTCATATGTTTATGGGGTCAGTAACACTGACCCTTGACACCACGGTCCCGCGCCTTCCACATCATGTTGCGCTGGTTGGCGTCACGGAACCAATCCCAACTGTTTGACATTGGGTCGGCGCTGTTCCAGTCGAGCCAGTAGCCCTCGACCAGACGGCTAGGAATCATGGCAGGATTTGTGACCATGGACACCCCGTTGGCGGGCTTGTTGCTAGCGGCGCCGACATTGTATCGCACAATATTCAACCCGAGTCCGGGGGCGGACTGGCCGTTGAAATTGATCGTGTTGCGCGAGAAGAAGAGGTCAGCCACGTCGTCGCGGTCGCCAAAGGCTACCGCCCACCAGGCCAGCGAGGTGCCCCAGCCCTCCCAGACACCCCATTGCCCGGTGGTGAGGGTGGTTGTCAGGTCGGCGGAGGTCGGTCCCGCAAGGGCGAGCAGGGAGCAGAGGAGGCGTCGGGACAGCATGATGGCCGTGTGTTCGCGAGCACAAGCTGAAGCCCGAGAAGCTCAAAGGGACGCATCGCTAGACGGAAGGGAAAGCGTCCCGACTTTGTACCTAAAGCTCCACGTCGCCCTCGGCACCTATTTCCCCGTGTGCATTGCAGACGGCGGTAGCGTTGCAGTTCGCTTAGCCGACAAAGGCGGGACTGGGACGTCGCGTGCGCACACGTCGCATTACACACGTCCCTAGCAAATGAGAACCCCCGCTTGCACTGCTTTCGCCTGCGCCTCCTCCTGCCCGATCCGGCGACGGCATCAGAATTTATTGGCCTTGCTCGTAGTTCTTTGACTGCTGATGCTCTGTTCCCCATATAGGCCGTAGGAATCGGAATCGGCAATACTATGGGATAGCCATTTCCAGGTCAGGAATGGGTAGGAGAAGAAATAAAAAGAGAAATAAAAATGTGAACTAGCAAAGCTAATTTTTTTTATTGGGACGTCGTTTTTTCAGACCACATACCACTCACCAACTTATTGTGAATTTTAGGACCGGTGTTTCCGAAATCAGTACTTGCCCAGGTTGGTATCAAAGATCAACCTTTATCGCGCGCCCACGAAACCTCTTGGTACAACCGCGTGATGCAAATCGGACTGCCTCTAGGATTGATGCCAACAGCCACTGGAAGCATTGTTGACCGAGCTTCCTAGCTCTAGGTTCGTCAAAATACACCATCTTCGTATCGGGCTAGGGTGACTGATAGCGATTGGCTTGCGGAGGCGATTGCGTCTGGCATAGGGTGGTGTTATCCCCGACGATTCCGTGTGCCACGATCTGAGAACGTGTTCTTGGTGTGGGGATTGGAGGACACCGCCTTGGCGCCCGAACCTCCATTCCCCTTCCATCCGGCGCACGTGGGAACTGGCCGCATCACGACATATTCTACCCCCGCGAACCACATAAGCAAACCATCGCCAATGGACTTCTTTGGAATCTCGGCCAAGGCATGACAAGGCCTTGACGCTGGCCCGAGGGATACAAAGACCCGGCGACTGATCCGTGGGCTTGGGTTACCACAGAGTCGCTGGACGCGGTCATTTTGAGATCACCCCGGACCGGGCACTTTGGCTCCGATTCAGGGCGAAGGCAACTGATCGATTTGTTCAGAGCACTCACTACCTTGTGTGCATGTTGACTTCCGACAGGGGCACGTCACGCGGGGGACACGCCGGGGACAGGAGAACCGCCTAGTGGCCGGCGCATTGGGTTAAACCACATGATTGCTTGAGCTGGTGGGTCGCCAACTTGGGTGGCTTGACTGGCTGGGTTAAGACCCTCCATCTCAAAGGCCTTGGCATGGACGGGTCGAGGCAAGAATCCCAGTTCAGTCTTGATGTGTCCCCATGTTGGCTTCTTCTCGGGATTGCAGCCACTGCGGTAGTAGGCCTTTATAAACTCGGTGTAATCCGGGAAGAACATCAAGGTTCGAGTCGGTCATGTACTCGAAACCAGCGCGGCCCAGTATGACGAGTCTGGAGGTTCTCCATGCCCCGTCAATGGGCTTGTCCAGCAGGGCGAGTCGGAGTTGTGGGCTGACTTTGCCGAAGGGAGCCTAGGAAGTCCAGTGCCATAATTGTTAACGCCACCGCCGTACCAACTCGGACAACATAAGTCTACCATTCCTTGGCGTGGTTGCCAGACGTTGTGTCATTGTATCGAGGTTGTACGCCGGAGCGAAGGCCCGCTCGACCTCCGGTACCTGAAATTCTGTCACCATCCATCTCTAGGCCGAGTTGTATCAGGTCTCGTCCAGTCCCCAGGCAGTTCATGATGTTTCATGGTAAACCTGCCTTCGCACTCGCAATTCGCAGCCACGACACCCTCGTGGAGGTATAAGCCATTGCATTGCGTTTCTCCCTCGCAGCGACTCGGATTCCAAGTCGACAAACAATGTCCTAACGGCCATGCAATGTCACCGTTTCGCGTTTGTTTCCAGCTTTTCGCCTACTGGGGCGTAGCTTATATCCTTTACTGTCTCCTTTTTGTTTCCGTTTAGATTTCCTTGTCTATGTCATCTCCGATCTCATTTCTCGTCTCCTTCCTTATCTCCTCCCTATTCCTTTCCTATCTCTTTTCCACAAATATTTCCCCTTTTCTACTACCAGGACCCCATTTCCGGAATTTCACCATCGCGCATCAAATGGTTAGTGACTGCTGCTATAACCCACCTCCTCGCCAGCGCTGCTGCAGTAAATTGCACTTTGACCTGTGTTGTGTTGTGACTCGCGTGCGCCATCCACCCCCCGCCTCCGGCCCTGCTGTAGGGCCACGGCAAATCTCGAGAACACTCCGAGCACCGGCACCTAGTCTACAGGGCACGCCGATACGGCTGGAGATGAATCGTGGGAATCGCCTAGGTAAGCACTAGGAAACACGAGGGTGTTTTAAATTGGCGACTCCGAATAGGACCAGTGACTCGTTTCCCCGTTTCAAGAGGAAACTGACTGGACGCCGTTTTCTGGTGTTGATACCACTTTCTGTCAAGCCGCGTCGTGCACCTTCAACAGGAAAGTGGTGCATAGAACCATGAAGATGTCGCTTCGCACCTTGCCGTCTTTGCAAGACAACGCTAGGGGTTTAGACCTTCAACCGCTGATTCGATTGGCCGGGCCGCTCATCCTCGAATCTCGCGGCTGGACCCAGCCGCATCCATCAAGAAGGCTGCCGCCGTCCTGCACAGCCAAACCCAAAGGAGACTGCGGCGTCGGATGACCCACCAGACCGTGCAACAACACACATCATGCATCCAGCCTGCGGCCCGCCCCCAAGCAATCCTTACTTGCAAGTCGGTCGTATGGTGTAAAGGCTAGCACATGAGGTTCTGACTGCCAGGCCTCCTCAGGATCTGGGTTCGATTCCCAGTATGACCTGGTATCTATCATCTTGTGGCCCGTTGCCTTTTTGCTCCGTGCATGTTTCCGAATCGCAGTCGGGCCATGCTCGATGATGGGTCGCTCTGCTCCCTTGGCAAAAAGAGAGCTCGCCCTTATCTTTTCATATTCTACCCTTTTATTTTTTTCCCTGTGTATATCACTCGCTCACCTCACGCCATCAGCCGTTTGTCCACCCCTTTTCACAAAATTCGCGCATCTGCTGTCTGCCCCGCGGCGGCAAAACTCGCAGTTGCAATCTCTTGGCTCCACCTTGGACGGATATCTCGGGTGTCTACAGTATAGCTCACCGTCCAAGGTGCCTGGCGCTTCCCCATGCATGTCGCGGCTGCCATTAGGTAAAATAGGGGTAATGCCAGAGTTTGACAAGATTCCCGCCGCCGGACGAACTTTATCCAGATTCTTCGTGCCTTCGATGATGCTTCCCCATGGGGACCCCGAGGAACCGGAATGCAAATACGTAAAAGAATACATCTTTCTGGAGAACGAGAGCTGTCGGTGATGCTATTGCACAGGGTGTCGATGTTGGTCAAGGATAACTTTTGTGGACCCGCAATCATCCGACGTCACAACGGCAAGGGTGCCGAGCCGTTTAAGCCGTTCCTGACCGATGCCAAACACGGTTAGCAGATGGGTCATTACGTAACCTGGACAGGGCGAAATTTCTTGCCGAAACGGTCCACAGCTGACCATCTGCCGCCTCGTCCAAAGCTTATGTTATTCTTGGCCGCTGTATGCCGAGCAGGAGAAAAACGCCGGGGGCTCTGCGGACCGCTACGGCAGATCCGGCATGGCACCATCACGTCTGGAGGGCTGCAATCTAGCTAGGCATCCCGTAGGCGCACCCAACCCGCCACCTGGTGGTGATCTGGACTCGGGCGGGCTTGCGTAGGCCTGCCAACCAAGATGCGATTCGCCCCAGCGAGACCCGACACTGGCCTCGCCCGGCGCGCGTCCACAACTCGACCGCGCTCTCCTGCGGGACCTCTCCATTTTTCACTTTGTCTTGACACACCGAAATCACTTCCAGCCAAGCACGGGCGGGAGAAGGCGGAAAAATGAGGTAACAGCAACCCGGCATCGAGTCAAGGGCTCCAGCGGGCTCCCCACCAGGATCCCACCGTGGTGGCACGATCCGTCGCGTGTCTTGCCCGCGGCTGGCCGCTAGCCGCGCTTTTGATATCTGCATTGTGGCCAAGGCTCCCGAATCGAGGCTCGGTCACCTTTGCTTGGGCTGGCGCGTCTGCGGCCGGTGCCTGGTCCAGGCCCTAAGTCCCCCCCGAATGTCGGATGGCCCTGCCATGTTGGGCAGGCTGGGACCTCCGCGGGAGGCAGGGACACCCCGTCTGACGCACAGTCCGGGGGGAGCCAGCAAGGGAGGAGTCTCTGGTGCCTCTCTCCAGGTGGCCGGCGCGGCGGGCCAGTGGCAGCCTCCAAGGATGTGCTGACGAATGGTTGCGGTGCGGTGCCCTGACTGCAGGCCCTCCTCCCCCCGGCAATCTCTTCAACCGGCCTCCCCACGCGCCGCCGACTCGGTGGTACCCCGGGAATGTGGGTGCTGTCTTTCTTATCTTGTTCATGACATATTTCCTAGTTTGATGCCAATCTTTGCGTCGTCTACATAACGCCGGGACGCCCCCTTCCTCGCCGTCTGTCTCTCCTTCCTGATCCCCGCCCGCCCCTTCCCCAGTCTCCGTGACCACTGGCGTGTCTTGCCCGGCCCCGTTCCTTGACCACGTTCCCATTAGTCAAGTTTCCTCGCAAACCACGAACACACTCCACAGCCAAGACCATCGCCACAGGTATACGAAGGCACGTGGTCTCGATTCTGGGTGTCTCCGCCACTAGTTCTACCATAATATCACACCCGAGTCTCTTTCCGCTACTAGTCTTTCCTATCGGCATCACGTTCAACATGTCTGCCAAAGACGCTCACGAGAAGAGTAGCAGCGAGGAGCTGAGCAAGACCATGGAGCGCCAGACGTCCAATGGCGCCGTCCTCAGCGGCGAGGTCGGTCACATAGGCAGTGGTGAGATGGGCGACATCGAGAAGCACAAGACCGCCGCCGGAGCTGCCCACTTCAACCGCCTGGGCTGGAAGCGCCTCACTGTCGTCCTGATCGTGGAAGCCATCGCGCTCGGCAGCCTGAGTCTCCCGCGCGCCTTTGCCCAGCTCGGAATGCTGGCAGGCGTCATATTGACTGTTGGCTTGGGCCTCGTAGCTATCCAGTCGAGGTGAGTGTCTTCTGCTGCTTCTGTGTCAAACGCTCAGCTAACACCCAACAGTGACGTCGTCGGTCAGGTCAAGCTGAAGTACCCCCACGTTAGCCACTACGCCGATGCCGGCAGGCTTCTGTTCGGCCGCGTGGGATACGAAGTCGTGGGCGTGATGTTCATTCTGCAGTAAGATTTCCCACTTTGATGCCAGTGTTTATGGCTTGGCGTGCAACAACCCTTTTCCCACCCGATGGCAGCGCTGATATGATCTCCACGCCCGCAGACTCACCTTCCTCGTCGGCTCCCACGCGTTGACAGGCGCCATAGCTTTTGGCAATATCACTGGAGGGGGCGTGTGCACAGTCATCTGGGCTGTGGTGTCATCCATAATCTTGCTGGCACTCGCCGTCCCGCCTTCGTTTGCTGAAGTCGCGATTTTGGGCTATGTGGACTTTGCCTCGATTATATTGGCGATCCTCATCACCATCATCGCCACCGGCGTCCAGTCCTCCCAGTCGGTCGGCGGGCTGGCGGCCGTCGACTGGTCCATGTGGCCTCAGCCGGACCTGACCTTCGCCCAGGGCTTCAACGCGGTGACCAATATCGTTTTCGCCTACAGCTTTGCCGTTTGCCAGTTCTCGTAAGTTAGTTGCTATGCTTTTTTGTCCTGAAAATCTTTCATTTGCTGACTGGTTCCTTTCTATCAAAACAGCTTCATGGACGAGATGCACACGCCCGCGGACTACAAGAAGTCGATCTGGGCGCTCGGGCTCATCGAGATTGTCATCTATACCGTTACCGGAGCCACAGGCATGTTTCCCCTCCCAATCGAACTCGGGATCTTTTTGATAACAATTTGAACAATTACAGTATATGCATTTGTCGGGTCCTCCGTGAAGTCGCCGGCCCTGCTTTCCGCCGGCCCTCTCCTGTCCAAGATTGCCTTTGGTGTTGCCCTGCCGGTCATCTTCATCTCGGGTAGCATCAACACGACATGCTGCGCTCGGTGAGTTCGCCCAACAACCACCCGCCACCGAGATGTGCTAACAATTTGTCTCAGGTATATCCATGGCCGTTACTACAAGGACAGCGTGATACGGTTCATCAATACGAAGATGGGCTGGATCACGTGGCTCACGCTGATCACTATCATCACCATCGTTGCGTTTGTTATCGCCGAGGTGATCCCTTTCTTTTCCGACCTCCTCTCGCTGTCGAGCTCCCTGTTCATTTCGGGGTTCTCTTTCCATCTTCCCGCAATGATGTTTTTCAAGCTCATCATGGAGGGCAAGTGGTATGAGCGCAAGAACTGGGTTAATGTCGGAATGAATACCGTTACGCTTGTGATTGGTATCTCTGTGTTTGGTATTGGTACCTATGCGGCCATCCACGATATTGTAAGTCCCTCCTGTGTACTGCGAGTCTGCCGGATCTTGCTAACCCTGTCTAGGTTGAAAAATTCACCACTGGAAAGTTGGGAGGCGTGTTTTCGTGTTCCCCTCCTCTGTAAATGGGGTGGTGGGTGGCTGTGGTGCCGGCCAACGGCACGGAGACGTGTATGGATTAATGGTTGTATAGCGAGGCGCGTATTGTGTCGACTGGTCCGCTGTCGTGGTCGTATGTCAACCTAGACCCGCAAACGCGTTGTTCAGGAATGTTTATTCTGTCGATGTCTTCATGTTCCATCTTATCATGTATCTCTAACGTGATTCAACTTCATCCACACCCGCCGGAACTCGGCAGCGCGGGAATACCACGGATAGGAATTTCACCTGCACCGCCACACTTCGGTGTTTCGTTCGGCGGCCACACCTCGGCATGCTGCAGGCGCATAGCTGCCCGCGTGGGAACCAATGGGCTGGTCGAAAAAAGCACGCGGCGGGCCTTTGAGGCTTTAGTCGGTGCCACGGACCGTCAGGTCCGTTCCTGTTCGGGGTCCTGCCTTCTCTTGGGGACACAACGCGGGGCACATCGCGGCATTTGCTGGGGCTTTGTCAATCCTTCGATGCTAGCACCTAGCACCAAAAAGATCGCAGTACTACCTCAACATGAGAAAGGCTGCGAGACTGTGGGAGCGGGAATGGGAATAACAAAAGAACAACAAAAGGAATTCAACAGGAATAATAACAGGAGGAGAACCAGTAAAAAAGAAAAGGAGAACGGACAGCCCATGGCATCAACTATTCCAATCCCTGGGACCTGTAAGACTGCCTTTATTTTTGTGGTGGGTGTGGTGCCACTGGATTTCTGCAGGTTAAGCCTGCTTAGCGTCGTCTTGTCAGATCCCTCCCGCCTACCGGCCCCAAACCCCGGCTTGACATGGCACCCCCTGCTTGGTATCCTGACGTCGCCTGTCAGCGACCCCCGCACAGCTATTCATTCGTCTACAGTACAAAGCAGGTCTGTGGGCGCTGCGCGATCTCGAGCTCTGTCTGTATCCGTCCAGATGTTTATGTTACTGAGGCCAACAACCCGCGGTTAGATCTACCGTCGTGGCTTGATTTAGTCGAAGGAGATAAGTGAGAAACACCGCCGCCAACCATCCCGAGCTTGCCATGGCAGACATAGCCACCCCCCGCGATGGACGCTACGAGCTCCATAGCCCGACGGCGATGCCAGCCGCCGCCGGCTTCCTCTGGAACCAGCGGATGATGATCCAAGCCACCTGCCGCGGCTACGCCACCGCGCAGTTTATGCAGCCCGAGCCCGCAAAGTATTCATACGCCCCTAATGTCGAGGCCAAAACCTTCATGCAACCGGAGCAGAACTACTACGTCCACCACCCCGGCCGCTTCGCTTATGTGCGTGACGACGACTCGGGAGCCGTGTTTTCTGCCCCCTACGAGCCCGTCCGCGCCAACCTGGACAAGTTCGTCTTCTCCGTCGGCAAGAGCGATATCCGCTGGCGCGCCGAAGCGGGTGGCGTCCGTGTCGACATGGAGCTCATCCTGCCGACCCACGACGTCGCGGAGTTGTGGACTGTACGCGTCACAAACCTCTCCGGCAAGCCTCGGCGCCTCAGCATCTTCCCCCACTTCACCATCGGCTACATGTCGTGGATGAACCAGTCGGCCAGCTGGAGGCCAGAGCTCTGTGGCATCATCGGCAAGTGCGTCACTCCCTACCAGAAGGCCGCGGACTGGTTCAAGAACAAGCATATCAAGGACCGCACCTACTTTCTCTGCGAGAAGGAGCCCCTCGCCTGGGAGGCCCGGCATTCGGCCTTCGAGGGAGAGGGAGGCCTGCATGCGCCTTCGGCGCTGCGCACGCCGACGCTTTCCAACAGCGATGCCGACTACGAGACGCCGACCGCTGTAGTACAGTACCGCGAGGAGATGGCGCCGGACGCTCATGTCGAATACCGCTTCCTGTTTGGGCCGGCATATGACGACGCCGAAGTGCGGACGATGCGGGAGCGCTATCTCAACGCAGCCGCCTTCGATGCCGCCCGCCGCGACTATGCCGCCTACATCGACAAGGGCAATGGTTGTCTACAGATATCCACACCAGACCCCGCGCTGGACAACTTTGTCAACAACTGGCTCGCCCGCCAGGTCTACTACCACGGCGACGTCAACCGCCTGACCACGGACCCGCAGACGCGCAACTACCTGCAAGACAACATGGGCATGTCGTACATCAAGCCCGCCGTCGCACGCGCCGCCTTTCTCAAGGCCCTGTCCCAGCAGGAGAAGAGCGGCGCTATGCCGGACGGCATCCTGCTCACCGAGGGCGCCGAGCTCAAGTATATCAATCAGGTCCCGCACACGGATCACTGCGTCTGGCTGCCCGTGACCCTCGAGGCCTACCTGGCCGAGACGGCTGACTACACGCTACTAGAAGAGGCCGTCCCGGGCTCGGATGGACAGACCCTGACTGCTTTTGAGCGCTTCTCCCGCGCCATGGACTGGCTGCTTTCGGAACGCGCCCGGGACGCGCGCGGTCTTAGCTACATCGCCCAAGGCGACTGGTGCGACCCCATGAACATGGTCGGCTACAAGGGAGTCGGTGTCTCCGGCTGGCTGACGGTCGCGACAGCGTTCGCGCTCAATATCTGGGCCGACGTGTGCGAGCGGCGTGGGGAGGAGACGCTGGCGGCGAAGTACCGCGCCGGCGCCGGCGACGTTAACGCCGCCGCCAACAAGTACTTCTGGTCGACCGACGGCGGCTGGTTCGCGCGCGGCATCACCGACGACGGCGTCACCTTTGGCGTGCCGGCCGACGCGCAGGGCCGGCTGTGGCTCAACCCGCAGAGCTTCGCGATCCTGGGCGGCGCCGTCACGGACGCGGCCAAGATCGAGGGCATCCTGGCGCAGGTCGACGAGCAGCTCGCGACGCCCTACGGCGTGCAGATGTTCGCGCCGGCCTTTACGGCCATGCGCGAGGACGTCGGGCGCGTGACGCAGAAGGCGCCCGGCTCGGCCGAGAACGCGGCCGTATACAACCACGCGGCCATCTTCTACGCGCACGCGCTCTACTCGCTCGGCGGCGCCCAGGCGGCGCGCGCCTACGATGCGCTGCGCTGCATGGTGCCCGGCCCGGACCCGGACGACCTCGTCCGCCGCGGCCAGCTGCCCGTCTACATACCCAACTACTACCGCGGCGCCTGGCGCGAGTTCCCCCGCACCGCGGGCCGGTCGTCGCAGCTCTTCAACACGGGCACCATCAGCTGGGTCTACCGCTGCCTGGTCGAGGGGCTCTGCGGCCTGCGCGGCGACGCGGATGGCGGCCTCCGCGTCAGCCCGCAGATGCCGCCGGCGTGGGACGGCATGCGCGCCACGCGGCTGTTCCGCGGCGCCACGTTCGAGGTCAGGGTCGAGAGGTCTGCGGATGTCGACGGGACGAGGGTCAAGTACGAGGGGGGCTCGGAGTGGCTGCCCGAGTCTCGGATCCCGGGTGGGGAGATTGAAGCCGGGAAGGAGTATCGTCTGTATGTCGCTGTGCCAAAATAGGTAATTAGACCAGGAAAAGTCCTTGCTTTGCATGTCCTGCCCGGCCTTCCATGTGGTATTTGTTTTCCTTTGTGCCCGATGCTGCCTGCAACGGCGGATGGTCCTAGCCGGCTTGGTATATTTCTTTAAAGGGCTAGAAGAGTTCTCCCTCCCGCTAGAGATTGAAGTGGCCCTAGGCATGCATGTAGCATGGCATATTAAGCAGGCAATATTCCTACCCTACCCTGAGCATTAAAGCGCAATACCATTCACCGGGACGGCAGGGAAGCAGGTGGTAGTATGGAATAGTGATAATTACAAACCAAACAAGCTCCAGGGAAGAAGTTTTAACAAGTCCTGCTTATGATAATGGTCGATGAGGGTGCTTATCTGTTGCTAGTAAGAGCCGTTGCCTGTACGATGGTGCCTGACTTTTTGATAATGGTTCTGGCGAATCAGAGCCTCGAAAAGTCTGAACTCGCTCCTTCCTCAACCACGTCGACCGAACAATAGCGCTTTCCCAAACAGAATCTTTCCCAGCTTTGACATGCCGGAACCCCGTCGGACAACCGCAACCACCCAAGTCAACGCACCTTCCCATCGTTGCACAGGCACCATTGCTGCCACCAAAACGAGACACTGCTCACCACCCATGCTCCTGTAGCGCGACATACTGACCTGCATTGAAGCCATGGTTCGCCGCTACTCGTTAGAGCAGGAGGAATTTGTGCGGAGGCGTATCGAGGCAGGGCTCACGAATCCCGTCATCCGAGATGCCTTCAAGGCCAGGTTCCCGGAATCGCATGCCACCAGCCCTTTTGAGCTGAACCAGGTATCTTACCTTCGGAAGAAACACAAAGAGGCCTCTCTTGGATTCTGCAATCCTGGGTTTCGCGAGCAGGTTGCGAGGATCAACGAAAAGAGGGCGGCTCAAGGCCAGCCACTCCTAGGCGAATCGACCGACGTGGAGGAGAGCGAGGACGACGATAGTGAGGAAGGCGACGCAAACAAAGAGGAAGCCCCAAACACTGGCAATGGGGCTCGGTCGTCACGGGCACTGCGGAGCGCCACTGCCGGCAGTGCCATCGCTACTACTACTGCAGCAGCCTCTCAACCTCCTGCGCCTGCCCAAACACCGACTTCGCAGGTGACAACCCAAGCTCCAGTCCAAGCCCAGGCTCAAGCTCGGTTCGAGCCTCGCCCTGCTTCCAACTCCACGGCGGCCCCTGCTAGCTCTCTCCCTTCCCCGAACAATAGCTCAGTCCCGCAACAACCTGCTGGTCAGACCGCCACCTTCCGCCCATCAGCCCAGCACGCCCGGCCACCAAGCAATGCTACCGAGGTTCCAGGAGTGGCGGCTTTGTCAAGCGTCGACGGCGAAAAGACTTCAGCAACTGGCAAGCCCGACACGCGTCCCGCCCAGGAGCCCGAGCGAGCCATTACGAATATCCCTACACGCACCGACGGCATGGCTCGCATAGCCCCAGGCTCGAACGCGGGTCAGCATAAGCAGTCAAATGTGCCTGTGCTGGCCAATAGCAACAAATCCATGGACGCTTTTGAGCAGACCCATCAGGCTACCACCCAGCTTCCTCAGCTCACACTCGGCGATTTCCACCCTGGTATGCGCAATTCCTATCTATCCGACCAGCAGTCTCGGGGTACCATCAGCCCTGGCCAGCTCGCAAAGGGTGCTGGTGCTGTCAGTGCCAGTGCTCCAAGCCCTGCCTTGCAGGTAGCTGCGCACGCTCAGCTTGCGCCCAACGCCTACCAACATCCTGGCCCCACGGAGACATCTAGCCTGAGCCAGACAGATACGGATGGCGCGCTTGGTAAGAGGAAGGCAAACTCGCCCCCAGACCTTGCGGCCACGGACGAGAATGGTGAGAAGCGGCCGAAGCTCTCAGAGCAACAGCCTGATGCTCAATCTCACCCCGCAGACGCCGCGAAACCAGAAGATTTGGGGCGCACGTCGCTTGCTTCCGCGTTGGGGTCTGCAAACAAGCCGAGCAGCGCCCACACGAGTAACCAGAGTGCTGCCAACCAGCCGACACACACCGGACCCGTGAGCCTCGGCGGACCCACGTCGCGCGACCTCATCACTGCGGCTCCGCAGACGAAGGCTGGCGGTAATGAAGAGGTATCGCTGGGCGGGTCCGCCGCGGTCCAGAGGACCGCTTCTCCAGCACCGAGCTCTCAGTCGCATTTCCCGAGACCGATGGCGCCGGCCCACGTTGGCCCCTTGCTGCCCGCTGCTCCTATTCAGCCCACAGCCCCCGTGCCGCCCTCTCGCCGGTTCGGTGCCCTTCCAGGACCCCACGACGCGCATCTCCCCGTCCCGTCTGTCCGCGACTTCAAGCGGACGGCCAACCCGACCATTAACAGCAGCGGATTCCCTCGAATTAGAGAGGAGGGAGCTCACAAGGGCGATCAGTTCACGGAGGACTCACTAATGCGCAGCAATGACCGACCTTATCAAGTCCCAGACAACGATGGCAAGGCTGAGGCGGCGAGAAAAGAGGCCGAAATTTACCTGGATATGATCGAGGGACAAGAACTCATAGAGGCAGCGATACAGGCCGGCAAGGACGCCCAGAATAGGATCGTCTCGAGCAAGGACCTTGACCATCCGTTTAACCGCACTCGTGAGTCAAACACCCTCGCCCCGGGTTGGGTCGTTCCCGTCGCCAGGGCCCAGCTGGCAACAATGAGACTGAACAAGGCATTACACTCCACCGCAGAGTCCCCAGCGATCCGGGTGACGCCGACGGCCGACGGCCCCATCATGGAAGAGGCGCCGCGACCTTCGGAGCAAGATGCCGAGGTGTATTACGTCACGACGCCCCTACCCGAAGTAGACGTGAGCCCGTGTCCGGCCGGGGCCGACTGCCCGGTCCCGGCGTCCGTCTTCCACTTCCACTGCCACATCAACAAGACGGTGATCTTCAACAGCACCGACGACTTCAAGAGGGCGGCCACGGGATACGTGAGGGCGCAGGAGGACCGAGAGATGTATGATGCGGATTGATGCGGGAGACGAGGCGGTGAAGACGACACGCGAACACGATTTGCAGTTATAGAAAAGCGAGGAAGCTTGGGTTTTGGGATCCCGGGATTTGGCGTTCCGGTTGGCGGGCGGGAAAAAAATGCGGACGACTGAGGGCCTTTCTCAGGCGAGCGTGTCAAGTTTTAGCTTACAGCCTCACAATAGGTGTAGCAAGTGTAGATCAATCCCGGATCTCGGGGTCCGATACTGTGGTCCTCCTTTGGCGATGTCCAAAGTAAGGCGCTGGACCCCGTAATCTGAAAGGAAACGACGCGCATTCCAGCGCTTTCCACACTTTGGGCTCCCTCTACCTTCCCATCCCGGTCTGATAGGCCTGGGGCGTTCTTCAAAAGTCAAGCCATCAAAGGGCGCGGCGGCCAGTCCGAGAAAGCATGTCGTCATAACTATCTACCATGAACAAGTATATACAGACTATGGCTGCTTATGTACGCATGCAGCAGAAGTCTCCATCACCGCCCGGGTCTGTTCCCCCAACAGCGTGCTGTGTGTGTATGTGTCCCAACGCCGCCTCACAGGTACGACGCCTCGACGAGGTAGCCGATGGTGAGCTTGACATGGCGGAGGACGGCGTCCCACTGGATGGTCGAGTACGTGTCCTGGGCCGTGTGGATGAAGGGCGACGTCTTCTCGAAGACGTCCTCGGTGACGAAGGCGGCGGCTGTTGACAAAGATCAGTACAAAAAGCTCTACGCAACAAAAGATGAGCCCCGAGAGGCGGGCAACTTACGGAAGCCGTTGGACCGGGCCGAGGCGTGGTCGCTGCAGCCGTAGCCACATTGGCTCGTCGTGGCAACCGAGCCGGTATAGGTGTTGGCAATGAGCCTGTTGTTTTTCTGGTCAGCGATAGCCCGACGGCTCAGATGGCTCGGCAGAAAGAAAATAGAAAAGGTGGCGGGGGAGAAGCTTACCTGACGTAGGCAGTCAGGCTGGTGTCGACGAAGTCAGTGTAGACGCTGACGGCGCCCGAGGGGGAGTAGCCGGCCATGTCCTGGTTGAGGTACGCGAGCACCTTGGCGCCCTGGGACCTGTAACTGGCAAAGACGTCCCTGCTGCCCAGGAGCCCGGCCTCCTCGCCGGCGTACCAGTGGAACTCGAGCGTCTGCTTGGGCTTGAAGCCGGCGGCCGTCAGGACGCGGAGCGCCTCGAGGAGCACGACGCTGCCCGAGCCGTTGTCGTCGGCGGCCTCCCGGCGAGTGCTGCCAGTGCCAACACCGTCGTAGTGGGCTTTCTCGGGCGGTTAGTTTTATATTCGCATGGATTTTTTGGAGCCAGGGTGGAGCCAGGGCTGTGTGATTCCACATACCTCCGACGATCACGGAGCCGGCCGACGCCGAGCCGGGGATCTTGACGATCAGGGACGGCTGGCGGAAGCTGTGCGCGAACTGCGTCACGGTGATTGCCGGGTTCGAGGCCGCGAGGGACTTGGCCGTGTTAAACAGCCACGTGGCGGATGTCACTCCGGTGGCGGACTGGTAGTGGCGGTTGGTGAAGCCGGTGATGGAGCGCAGGTTGCTCTGCGGCCCGGCGACCGAGGCGGTCCCGATCAGCCTGTTGGCCTCGGTCTGGTGCGATAGCGAGGTGGGGTACGTCTGCGCCTGCCTCGCGGCGAGCTTGGAGACGTCGGCGTCGGCGGGCAGGGACAGGATCTCGAGCTCGCTCTCCGAGACGTCGGTGACGTCGATGAACTTGACGTTCTTCTCTGCAGTCGTGGGGACAACATGTCAGTGGTCGAGTTGGTCAAAACGACCGAGCCGCCGCCGCCGCCGCCGCCGGGGGGGAGCTGCTGCCTACCCTGAAGCTCCTCCAGCTCCTTCTCCGTCACCCACTGGCTCGTCTCCGGGGCGGTCTTGATCAGCCGGAGGCTGTCGCCCTCGACCAGGGCGGGCCTGGGCGTCGGCGGGTCGACCGGGGCCGCGGCGGCCAGGGCGGCCAGGAGGCCGAGGACGGACAGGTGCAGATGCATGTTTGACTTGTCGGGGCGGGTCGAATCCAAGTGAATGGGGAGCGTAGAGCTTGCCTATGACTTGCCGAGGAGGAGAGAACGAGGGCGGGGTGGGCTGCCTACACCTGGAGCCCGACCGTAGGGCAAAAGGCGGGATGCCCTGTTGTTTTATACACAGTATCATGGGCCGGCCCCTTGAGCGGACAATTTTTTTTCCTCGGCCCCAGGGCAGCGATTGCGCGATGCGACTGGCCTGGATCCAAAAGGGCAGGCAGGCCTCAGAGCCCCGCCAGAAAGCGTGCCTGGGCCGGCCCTGATGGCGATGAGTCGCTGTACTCCAGAGTCGAGCGTCGATGCAGCTTCCTAATATGTTGGCGTCTCCGCGCTGATTGACGCGCTGGCCGCCCCTTTCTGGAAGGTGTGAGGCACTTGGCGTGTTAAGCTCCAATGTGCAGCTTCTCAAAGCGGTTAGACGCGGGAGCTCCCTCTCCACTCCAGCGCCGGCATTGTTCATGCGGGTTAATCGCTCCTTCCCCCACGACGCATCCAAGTCCCGGTCTCTGACCGCGGAGCGATTGCTTGTGTGGTTTTGCTTACCGCTGAGCTCGTGCTGTTGCCGTGGATGTGGGCGGGGGACGCAATTGTGGGCACCAGACGCTCACAATCTCGACGTAGACACAGGGAGACTAGGAGCCAGCTCAATATTGATGCCTGCAACCAGATCACACCGCCACAGCCCCACGAACACATTGTTGCCGTGCAAATGGATGCGCGTGATAAACACCCGGTCCAGCGACCACGCTTCCCCAGATCCCAACAATACGCGACCGGCAGTGAGGGCGGGATCTCTCCCGGGGCCGTCCGGGCTATGCGTGGCTTCTACCTAACGCAGACGCGCCGACCCGCCGATACCTTGGCCATGTGTTGATTATTAGTGAGCGAGGCCAACTGCCGTCCCTATCCCAGCCGACAAACATGTCGAAACCTTCGAGCGCGTCGAGTTGTGAGGCAGACCTAACCGATCGCCGTATGTGCTAGGGGGTCAAATCATTAATTTAATTCGGCTGAACTCGATGCCTGAGCCAGCTTCGGGATGGGGGAGCACAAGAAATCGTATCCTTTATCTGCGTCTTGCTCGGGACAGTCAGGAACAGCGACTCTTACGACAACCAGGCAGGCCCTTGCATTTCACATGTGTCAATAAACAGCGCTCTTTTCTTTGCCCATCGAGGGCTGAACGTTTCGCAGGGCACACTTGGCCACCATACGTCAGAAGGGTCTTTCTGCATCTTCGTAGCTCGAGCACACCGGCTTCAGGGTGGCTGCCACGTGCATCGCGATCTACCTGCCAACGCCTGGATGCAAGACGAACGGCCTGAGCCTTCGAATCCTTGGTTCGGCGCGTAAGCGGAGAGTCACATTTTCCAAAATCTACAGCTGGCCGTGATTGGCAGTTTAAAAGTAAAAGAGCTGGCCCATATGTGGCTCCTGCGCTAAGGAAGTGATGTAAAAAGGGGGACAGGAAAGAAGAAGGAGGAGGAAGAAAAAGTAAGAAAGGAGAAGCAAAAGTAACGAAAAAAATAAAGAAAAACAAGGTAAAAAGGGGGAGGAAAAAAATAATGAATGAAAAGGGACAGGGCTGTCATTGCGTCGGGCGATTAAGTTTGGATCCGCGGAAAATCCTTTGGACCATGCCATGCCATGCGTTCGGCTTGGGCCGCGAGAACCAAAGATCCATTCACAATTGTAGCGGCTCAGCGGCCTGCGCCGAGAAAGGCGAATGGGACGCATGTCACCCGCCTAAACTTACTGCACGAAGCCCTGAAGCCGTTCCCCGCATTGGTTACCAGCCCGTTACACTACGGTTAGCAAGGATTCACCAGCAAGTTGGACCCAGTCGAGCGCATGACTTGTGGTGGTTCCATTGTAGCCGTCGAAAGTGTCGTCAACGCTAGCCGAGAAGATGTTGTGCGGCTATGCGGTAAAGAAGATGGACGCACACATACATTTGATTCTTACCATCCATCCGTCTTTTCGTCGCAGTCTCTGGCGGTTGCCCCCTTCTGCTTCAACCTCTGCGGGTCGTCACTGCGGTTGGTTTCCTGAGCGACTTGTTGTGGGGCACACCGGCAATCTCGACTCCGTGCTGGTGGGCGGCAGGCCAATGCCGATGCTGGTGAGAGGCGCAACGCTGACAAGGCCGGACAACAGCAGGTGCCGTGGCAGCCGCAGCAGAGCGTGCCGTAGAGGATGATTAGAATCGTCCGTTTCGGTGGGGGATTTGGCGTGCCCGCTCCCTTTTTGGCTCAATGGCGTTTGGTCGACTTCCCTCGCCGTTGATTCAGCGCCCAGCCTTCAGCCTAAGCCTCCAGCTCAGCCATTCATAGCCGCCAACCAATTGCATCCCGGCGGGCACAGTGAAAATGCACCTCACGAGGCTGAGGGAAGGGGGGCTTGAGATGATGCACCCGCATCACCACTCCAGCCGTCTCACCTGGTACATACCTGGCACGCCTGGCGCGACGACACCAGTGAAAGTGTGGGTCAGATCATTGTCCGACGTTGTGACAACGCCCTTCTCCTTTCCGGGATTGACATCACCACGCCGATTGGAACCCTGCATCTTTGGCTGTTGGTGCCGGCCGAGCTAAGCGGAAACAAGCCAGCGCCAAGGATTAATGGCCTGCTGTTCCGGTCCGCACGGATGTCGGTGTCTGGGGCGGGGTGGGAACGTGGCTCCGTGGTTCGTGCGTGCATCGAGATGGAGCCCTTGTCAGGACTGGGGGGAGTTTTGAAACGGGCATGCTTGAAATCAGGAGGGCTACGCCGGGCTAGAAGATAAAGCGTTTGCTGCCACCAGAAAAAAAAGGAATTCTGCGATTCTCATTCATTCATTCCATTCCATCGACTGCGTCGATAAGCTCCGGTAGCTACTTCAATTCTTGTTGCTCTGATCTTTGTTCGCAGGCCGAAATTACCTCCACCACGGCTCCAGCTCGCCATTTTTAAGCTCGCCCAAGATGAAGTTCGCCGTCTCCGTCGTCGTCGCCACTCTGCTGTCCCTCGGCATGGCAGCTCCAGCCCCCAAGCAGCGCGTGACCAGGGAAACCATCGCCTCAGACCGCCAAGCTCTCCTAGATATCAATGGTATGGAGCGTTGCCTGCACCCCCTCACGCATTTCTGCTCCGGTCTAACATTTCCAACTCGGCTGTTGGTAGGAAAACCCGTCGACCCTAGCCTCGAGGGCGACCGTATCCTGGACAACAGCCAAGGCTCCTGCATCGTCGTGGAAGGACGGGCGCGTTGCGAGTTGGTGTAATGTCTTGGATGGTTGGTTTAATTTTGGCTTGGATCGGTTTGGGCGGCATGGCTGGACCTGGTGTGCTCGCGTCATTATGCGAAGCACTCGGGCATGTTCAGGCTACCTCCTAGATACCACCTGGTACCTAGGTTTATATCACCACCAACAAGAACCGAAAATCATTCCTCAGTATATCTTCAGGACCGCCTCGTCCAAACAGTGACGACATTTCAACTCCGCCTTTTCCGCTCCGCTGTTGCGAGCTCCGGGAGGACTAATATGCCACGGGGATAACTCCGAGTCCAAGGCACCACGCCGCAGAATCTTTTGGATAGACAGATTCCGTGTCCGGCTCCACGTTTTAGATGCGACGCAATACCTCTCTCCTTGCCTGGGGCTATGATGGATTCAGATGATGCAAACACCAAAACCTATCCTTTTTTGCCTTGGCAGTGGGCAAGCGCTTGTGGTCTTGGTTGTTTGTGGCCCGTCACCCCCCGCGTCCAAAATCACTCCGTTGACAGACTCCTCTTTCTTCTCCAGGTCGCCGTCTTGCGGCCATAACCCGCTTGCTGGACCGTCGATATAAAAATATTCTTTAAGTGCTTATTTCCCCTTTCCACGAAGCGAACGATTTATGCCTATAGCTATTTGATTCAATGATGCAAACCGAGCCATGCACCCCTATACCCTATCTGATCTTGGACAAAAGCGTGCGCATCACTGCCTATTGGCCATGTCTAGAAACGATGCGTTGTGCGTGTCTAGCCACGCCTGGTCGTCTTTGTTTGGGAGAAGCCCGTCGCCGCACATGTGGGAGCCGGTGCTGGGTCCACCACCAAAGGGCCTCCCAGGACAACCCTCCCCGGTCACCCGGGGCACAGTTCTGTCGCGAAGATACATACCATCTCGGATGGTAGCCAGCGCCTTGGCCATATTGCCGATGGGGTTCCCAAACACATCATAGCGCGCCTCGGACCCCCCGCTGTCGTACCGCACCCAAACCTCGTGCAGTAGCCCCTTGACCTCGTTCTGTCCCTGCTGTTCGTTGGCTAGCCCCTCTTCGTTGGCTAGCCCCTCGTCGTCGGCTGGAGGCTCCTCTTCCTCCGCTGTCTCCTCTTGGGAGACTGGTCTCTCGGCCGGCGATGTGACGAACTCAAAGGTTCCGCCGTACTCATCCACTACTACCGTGTTATGCTGGTCCTCCAACTCGTGCTGCTCGCCCGGGACGCAAAAGTCCAGCACCCGCCCCTCGCCGACCCGAGACCTCAGGGTCTCGAGCACGGGACAATAGTAGGCTAAGCTGGGCCCGGAGCCGCATAATTCCATGGTGAAGTTTCTGAGGCTTGGGCAGCAGCGCCTCTCCACGGTCCTCAGCACGGCTTTCCAATCCTCGAGCCCTTTGTCTAGGAAGACGCGGGACAGGTACAGGTAGTCTAGCCTGCCGCCGCGCCCTAGGCGGCCGAGCAGGGTGGCCAGATCGTCGCCAGAGAGCACTCCCTCGTCCTGGCCCGCGCGGACGTGCCGGCCCGGCAGCGAGCCGGTGAGCACGAACTTCCTGAGCCGCGGGAGCGGCGTCGTCAGGGAAAGCCTCCGGATGAACCGCCGTGCCTGGGGGTCAAACTTGGCGAGATACAGGCACTCCAGGTTGATTGAGCCTGATATCAGCGCTATGAGGGCGTCGAACTCATCGTCTATGAGGAATGGGTTCCCGGATGAGCCTGCCATGGTCATCGGGCAGATATGTAAGATGCGGAGGCTCTCGAGCAGGCCTTGACTGAGACGGCTCCGGGCAAAGGTCCTGTCTCTCGAGGCTGACCAACTCCCCACCCTTGGAAGAAACCTGTCCCCATGTGTAATGTACCTCAGCTCTCTGACGGGCATCCCCTGCTTCGTCATGGCGCAAATGAGGACGTATAGCGATATGAAGGGATGGGGGTATTCTTGTAACCAGTCCTCCGTCACGGCCCTGCCACTCTCCTCGACGTCCGAAATCTTACACGACCCGGCGTTGGGGAATCGAGAAAGACAGTCTCGGAGGTCCACGGCCAGCCGCTGCTCCCTCGAGAAGTTGTCGCGCCACTTTGAATACCTGAACTCCTTCTCCCTTAGCCTCCTGTTATGGCATTGCGCCTCTGCGCTGAACCCGTGCCGGAATGGCTGGATGTTGATCACGCGGACGTAGTCGCGCAGGCCGTCTTGCGCCGCCAACCACCGGAGCCTCACCATATCCGACGTAAACGGATTTACGCTGATGTTCTCAAAGAATCTCGTGCCGAGGCCTCTGAAGGCGGCCCGGCTGATTTCCCGGCTGACTTTGCGGAGGACAAGGATGTCGGCATCTTCCACGAAGGTGAATATTTCTTCCTTGAGCTCTGTGGGAAGCCGCAGCAGCCCAAACGGCAGTACTGCAGCGGAGGCCATGATGACTGGGGCGTAGGAGTCTTTGGGGGCGAGAAGGTCAAGAAAGGAGGTGCTCTTGATTCCGAATCTCTTGATCCCAAGTGAAGCAGAGAGCATCTCGAGTACGAGGGGCTTTGAGCATGTTATACAGAAATCTTTGACTGACTGAGTGGTATATACAAAGAAGCTGTCGAATCTTTGTCGAGCTATACTCACACAATGGCAATCCGGCGTACGGTGGCGTACAATGGGTAATTGTGACTAGTGTATCCATTGTGAACACATATTCTCGGCCAACTGGTCAGTCGTTACGGACTCCACCCATGGTTGAAGGTATCTATCCAGTATTCGGAGCCTACAGCACCGCCCCAAGCCAGTTACCCTCGGCACCCACAAGCACTGCCTCGTTTGAGAAGGATAGGGCTCGGCACTGAAATGGCGGGGAAGTACGTAACGTGATGTCCGTGTTGGACTCGATGGTAGGCATTTGACGACGAGGCAGATGCTTCTGTACGCCGCGAAACTCCACTGCACTTTGCCGCCATGCGCGCCTTTATCCTCGTTACCCCTTTCCTTGCTCGTTGTCGGTCGTAAACGCCGAACGGAAGCTTACCCGCCAACCTCAGCTCCCGTAAACGGACGCGCCGACGCGGGTATTTTTTTATCGTTTTCGGCTTTTAAAATTTCGATTCCGTTTATTAATTTAACGTTATTTCCCTAAAATTTACTTTAAAATACATTTAACAAAACGTTTTTTTAAAAAAGTTAATTATTTAAATAAAATATTTTAATAAATTAATTAATTAAAAATATATTTTTTTAAATTTGCAATTAAAATAATTGCAAAATGCTTTTTTTATTAGCTTGCAATTAATACATTAGCAAATCCATTTCGTCCCAAAATTAACTTTCGTAACGCTTTTAGTTCGGCAGGACCTTAGCTTGCAAATAAAACTAACCCGTGGGAGGGCACCGAGCCCCTTTTTGCCGGAGAGGATTACACAATCGCGTGTCGGGCCATCTGGCCGTCGCGTAGACCCCACCCGCGCCGGCGCGCTTCAGGACCTTGATGAGATCGCTGGTGGAGACCCGCTTGTCCTCAGGGTCGTGATAAACGCCCCCCGTAAGGACAAAATGCCGGAGGCGGGACGGGAATGTGCTCATGTTGGCGAGCTCGCGCACGAGCCGGCCGGTGCGCTCGTGGAAGCCCCCAAGGACGAGGCTCTCTAGGTTCTCGGCCGCCGAAACGATGAGCATGAAGGCCTTAAAGTACGAGTCCTCGCTGTGGCTGCCATCTTCCCACGAGCTGAGCGGATGCCGGAAAAACGGGGACAGGTGTAGGGTTCGCAGGTTGGTCGCCAGGTTCTGCCTGAACGCGCCCGACCTGACGAGCTCGATCGGGAGGTGCTGCGGCCGCACGCACCCGTCCTCTGGGATGCCGCTCATGATGACCCGCAGCGACCGTATGCGGACGGGCTGGGCCGGGGCCGCGGCGGCGCGGATGAGGAGGGCCAGGCAGTCCGTCGGCGGAGCAAGCCGAGGGATCTCGTCGTCCTCGACCACACGACCCCATTCGTCGATGTCCCGGATGCTGAACGAGACGCAGTTGGGAAGCCGAGAGAGGCAGTGCAGGAAGTCCTGCGCAGTCGGCGAGGTGTGATCGACCTCGAACCCGTTCGCAACCTTGGCCCACCCTGGGATCACCTTCTTCCTAAGTCGCTTTGGCAAGGGGTCGTCCGGGTGACGGAATGGCTGGATCTCTAGTGCTCCGACGTGGTGACGGAAGTGCTCGTGGTCTGCCACGCGGTGTAGCCGGTAGAGATCGTCCGTGAATGGGTTCACCGTTAAACTCCACAAAAAGGTCTTTGCAAAGAACCCCTCGGAGATGGTCGAGATCTGGCGGTTGACGAGCCGGACGCTAAGTATGCTGGGGGCGTCGTACTCCAACCAGCTGAGAATATGTAGCTGCAGCTCAGGAGCCAAGCTTAGCAGCCGGAAAGGTGGCGAGGCTGCTTCGTGCGACATGATGAAGCACACGCTGGCGATGATGTGACTTGACGCAAAGAGATGCAGGAAACCAGAGGAGGACTGCTTTTATACTCCATTTTTCCTACTCCCACAGCCAGTCGATGGGGGCAGGGGGTCGTTCGTTTTTTTGCAGGCGAGTGGTGGTAAATAGGCTGGAAGGCAATGATCCCAGTTGCTTTCTTGATTTCATTGAGTTTTCCCTTGTTGCTTCTGCATGAGCCTCACGGCCTGGTCATCTGATCACGTTGTGTGAATGTATTTCCACTTCAATTCCCTCTGCCGACGTGCCTCCTTCATCGTCTCCCTGTCCCTCCAGCGAAGAGCTTTCGACGCTGACTTGTGTCGCCCCATGGTTCTAGTGCCTCTAGAAACCCTGAGCCATCGCGAATGTCTCTTTTGCCTTGTTTGCTCCCTTGACCCACAGATCTCAGCAGGGTCTTTTTATGACGAGTCCCGCCATTCCTCCCCGACGCCCGTGACCAGTAGATCTTGGGTCTATCGTTCGGGGAGGCGGCGAAGCGGAACACTTGGCGTCATACTATCCGGCTCCGGTTGAAGCGAGTAGGTGATATGCAACCAGCACCCGAAGAGCGTGCCGAATGTCATGATAGAACAGAAGATGTAGAAGGCTTTCAGCATATCTCGCTGCCCTTGCTCGAGAGAGGCCCACTCCTTGGTGATATCCATGACTTAAAGGTCGGTTGGGTGTCAGCTGAGATTCATGAATGGATGGCCCTTGAGCTTTGCCTACCGTGACTGGAATCTGGAAGCGAATAATTTTGCGGAGGGCCTTTTATGGGCTAGGGTCGGTGTCGGTCACCTCCCGAAGCGGTGAATGGGGCGACACGTCCGAATACAACGGAGGTTGGAATGTAGTGACAACCCCTCTCATGCCAGGGAGTATCAACCCAAAGGCTGGCTGGTGTCACTGCCAGCGAGGGCAAGTACAGCTGCCTGTCGCCTCAAATCTTGAAGAACCGTGACTGCCATGCCGGGGTTCATCAGCACGCCTCAGAAGGATGTCATCTCCTGGGGTTGAACAAACGCATTCGAGGCACGCGGCTGATGTCGCAGGGACACGGGCTGTCCGATGGTCGCCGTGCTGGTTCTTGGCTGTGAGCGCGGTGCTCGGGTCGATGTGCTTGAAGAAAAAAAACAAGACAAAAAACATGTTAACTCCGGGTTGAGGTTCAGCATCTGGACCACCCGTTGATACAGCGGCCACATGCTCCAGTGTTCGTCGTTTGCGCAATCAAGCCTAGTGGGGAACCTACCCCTCTGCTACGCACGTACTGGGTCCTCTGCCTGTTCAGATGACGGTGATATCGATCTCCAAGTTGAAGTTGAAGTTGAAGTGCAGCATGGGATGTGTAAGGTTCTGCCAGCTCGAATGCGCCGCTGAATTTGCCCCCATCGGCCGTGGATTTGGGCGTCGACTGCGCTGGATCCCAGCTGGGCACGCCCCACAGCCTCCCTCAACCTGCACTAAAGGTGGAAGGAGCCATCCAGCCACGCCCACCACAAGAAGGATGACAGTCCCAGCTCTTTTGAAAGGCGACGAGGACTGCAAAAGGAGAAACAGGAATAAAAGCAGAAACATAAATAACGACGGAAATAACGACAGGAATAACGATAGGAATAAGGACAGGAAGAAAAATAAGAAAAATAAGACTAGGAAAGCCCATAGCATTAACTATTCTAATCCCCAAGATTTGTAAAACTGCCATTTTTTTGTGGTGGGCGTGCCAGCTCGGACGCCAACACACCAACTTTTGTCTCGACTGGATCGCACGCCGCATTAGAAGATCCAATCGAGCATGTCCGCCTCGGCGGCGGTAGGGCTTTCACTTGAGACGGGGAGTCGCGACGTCTGGAAGTGTTGTAACCGCACATCATAATGGATGTACATGACAGATAGGTATGTACAAATCCCTCCCGGACTCTCCCCATCGGTCTCGAGAGCCGCCATTCGTCTATTTGTTAAGCCTCTTCGCCCGCACCGGATCCCGCCAGAAAAGGCACGCCTCCCTCCGCATATCGTCCTTCGCGAGCCTCGGGCCGCCCGGCAGGAACTCGAGCTGGCTCGCCGGCTCAGCGTCCAGCCCGTAGCCCGCGGGCTCGTACCTGGGCCACTCGGGCGTGCCGGGGTAGCGATACGTGTTGGGGTCGCCCGCCAGGACGAAGCTCGCGATGTAGCCATGCTGGGCGCGCGCCATCTCCGGGTACTGCACCGTCGGCTCGGCCCACGTGTACGAGGCGTCGGTCGAGTGCGGGACGCCCTGCCACGCCGGGTTCTTGTTGGGGGTGTTCCAGAGAGACTTCCAGACGGGCTGTCCGGCGATGGCGGAATAGTAGGCGTTTGACTGGCTAGGGCACTAGAGTTGGGGCGTGGTCAGTTTATGTCGCGCTCCAAAATGCGGCGAAAGAAGAGGATCTCACGTGGTAGGAGTAATCTGTCCAAGCCCCACTGAGACGGCTGTACTGGGTGCTGTTAGGACTGTTGACGTAGGGGGAGTCGGCGTTGGTGAGCGGATCCGGGTAGAGACGCTCCAGGTCCGCTAGGTCCTCGCCGTTCAGGCCTGGGCAGATGTTATTCATAAACTCAACAAACTGCTTGTTTGTCTCCAGCGTCCCCGGAATATAGAGCCTCGCCTCGTCATGGGTATTCGACGTCAGGACCGGGACATGGAAGAAGCTGCCGTTGGTCAGGGCGTCTGTGCCAGTTGTCTCGAAAAGAGCGCCTCCATGGGTAGGCTGCCATGCCCAAGTGATGTTTTTCTCGCTAGCCTGGAAGACGCCAACGGAGGCCGCCCTCATATCCTCCATGGGCGCTGCCTTGAGGCACGAAATCGTGGCTGCATCATCTCCTGTGGCGGCAATGTCTGCGCAGCCGATCCGGTCGAGAAAGTCCTTGGCCTGCCGCTTGTAGAGAGGATAGTCCACGCCAGGGAACCCGCGAGAGGTGCTGCTGCCAGACATGTAGTAAACCTAAGGTGCGTGTCAGCACGTTTTGGAGACTCCACCGTGGTCTTGGAATTCGACGAAATAAGAAGACCTCCATACCTGTGAGAAGAGGGGCTTGCCGTGACCATAGACGTGCTGAATCCCAACGCCATGTGCACCGGCGCTTAAGCCACCGAGAGTAACCTTTGCCTCGTCGCCCCCGAACGAGCCGATGTGTTTCTGACGTTATAAAAGGTCGGTTAGGTTCCTGCATCCGGCCAGAATCATCAAATAGGCTCTTACCTGGACGAACTCCAAGAAATGCCGGGTGTCACGAATACCTATACCCCCAAACCAGTATTAATGAGGTGCTTCTTCAAGAAATTGACGAGGTCGTGGGCAGAGGTATCTGACCTAGGTTCAGCAGGCCGGCGCGCTCAAAAATGTCGATGTTGGGAAACCCAAGAGCCCCAACCCGGTGGTGGAACGAGACGAACACGATGGGCTTGGGCGAGTTTGCAACGAAGGATGCGCCGTCAAAGTTCCTCATGTTGCCGCGATTAAAGGCCCCTGGGACGCGTTGGTTAGATCTGCTCATCTAGGAAACCGGCGGACACGGCAGCCCCTGCTCTCCATTCTAGACGCATAGCGTCTCTGCTTCCCTACCTCCAGGAATGAAAACCATGACGGGTAGCTTCTCGGACAACGGGACGCCAGGGGTGCGCCAGACGCCAAACCGCAAGCACGCCTCCGACTGCAGCCCTGCGGGTAGGGCTGCAGTGACTGCCTGCGGACAGCCCGGCGGCATCTTGTCGGCGGCCACCACGCCCTCGAACGGCGCGGGCCAGTCGACGGGCTCGAAGCGGCACTCGCCGACGGGCTGCGTCGCGTAGTCCATGCCCAGCCAGGCGTCGACGGCGGACGGCATGGCGACGCCGGTAAAGGTCGTATCGACCGAGATTCCCGAAAACGTGCCGTAGCCATCGAGCGTAACTAGGGGCACGGCGCGGGGGGCGGTGGGGCCGGCAAATGCCAGCTGGGCCAGGGCGACGCCTGACAGCGACGAGAGCTTCATGGTGGCGGTTGGGGTGAAGAGGAGGTGGAAGAGAAGAGTTGCAAGGCCCACGGTGAGCGCCGTCTTTATCACCGGGCTCTCATCCACCCCGGCCTTGCTATTCAGTGCGGGGAGCGGTAGGCATCAAGATACGGCTGATAGCCGGTCCGTGTCCTATCGCGGCAAGCACCACGCATCCTGGCCGGCTTCCCCGCGCCAGGGCCCGCTTCGCATGGGTCTCGAGCCCCATTTCGGGCTTGTCCATCGCGAGATCCACCGCCGATGAACCGGTCCCCTCGATGGCATCGGCTGCCCAGGGGCGCGCGCAGCCTAGCCGTTTTGAGAGGCGGACCTGGGGAGGTCGCCCTGGCCGTCGTCGGAGAGTCAGTGCGGACCGTTGCCGATGCCGGACAGCACGGAAATGCGGAAAATGGAAGCGGGGAAAGGGTCACATGAGCCGACACCTGGCAAGTCACCGAAGTCGGCGGTCAATTGAATTCATGTCCCATGAAGTAGTACAAACTCCTCCCACCTCAGTGTCCAAATGTAAGTTGCGTCTCCATTGCGCCGTCGAGAGGCTGCTGAGGGTCGAGCCCAAAGAAGCTGTCCTGCACGTCGTGCAAGTATGACTCCATCATCTCGCCCACAATGTCGTGGTGAGTCGGTATGTCCAGACAGAAAAGCCCCGGTGTATCGCCGCCAGGCGAGAACCTCTCGCCATTGAGCAGCCCGTGCTCGTCGAGCTGGGCCATGACTTCGATGAGCGCGTGCCGCGTCCAGAAGATCTGCTCCATGCCCTGCAAGATGTGCAGGAGCTCACGCACTGAGTCTGCAGCTTGTGTTTGCTGCTGCTGGCGTTGCCTGAGGTCTTCCTCTGCGTCGACCGCATCTTTTTCCAACGAAAGCTTGGACCCTTTGCTCTTGGCCAGCGCCAGGAGGAAGACCTGGAGGTCCTCGAGCAGACACCCCGTATCAAAAGTGACCAGCGAGCTCAGGATGCCCGCATCCCGCATGTAGCTTAGCAGTGCCAGGCTCTTCGACGCGGCGTCGAGGCAGGTAGAAGCAAAGTCTTCAAAGAACTTGCGTTTGGACTCGGTGGTCGTGCTGTTGCCGGCACTGCTGGAAGCTTCGGGTGCGCTACTCTCGGCCTTCCGGGCCTGTTCTGGATGTAGGACGTTATATAGCAAGAACGGCCGTGTTGCTAGGATTACCGAGGACCAATATCTTAGGTGTAGAACAGCCACGCTGCGCTTATGGTAAGGTGCGGCCTGGGCCACATCCCGGAGGTGGGGCGGGATCGACTCGTACCAAGCTGAAAGCGACGTGAGCGCCGCCGAGACGGACGAGATGGGCACCGCCGGGCGGGCCCCGGGTCTGCCCGCGCCCGTGCTCCCCTGGCCATCGCCTTTGAACGCCCCGCCTACTCCACCTCCCGATCTCATGTAGAGCAGCTTGCTGGTGTGTCTCTTGAGCTGCGCCAGCTTGCATGAGAGTGAAAGAAAGTCCAACGGCATGTTGGTGCCAGGGCTCAGGATCTGTTTGCGTCAGATGTGGCTGTCTCCTTTGTAATGTTTTCCGAGCGACTCACCTGTTCAGAAACTAGTTCCAAAGTCTCGGCACCATCCTCGTCAGAAAGGGAGGGCGGGTTTCCGTAGCACAGCGCCACATCCAAATCTAGCAAGTACAGCGAGCAATAGATGCGCAGATCGATTTGCCCCTGGAAGCTGCTCCGGAGGTTAAGGCTCTTGGAGACGTTGAGACCTAGAGTAAAGGCGATCCTCGCGGCGGCTCCTCTACGCACGGTTAGCTTGAAGGAGTAATTAGCGGAGTGCGGTCAACCTACACATAGACGTAAGCCGTATTGGAGCACATGGAACTCTGGAGCGCGATGCCCAGCAGGCACAACGCTCGAATGGCGTCTATATCGGCCTCATCCATGAGGACAGGGGCGAGGGCCTTGGCCAGGGAAAGATACTTGTTTGCCATGTTATCAGAGATGCCGTCACTCCGTGCCTCACTCTCGCACGTGAGCGCAAGGATGGAGTAGAGCGAGCAGAGCATGGAGGCGGACGCGCACGTCGAATCGCCGGCGTAGATGCGGTCCAGCGAGCCGTAGAAGGCCTCGGCGGAGAAGAGCCAGTAGATGGAGTGGACGTCGCGGAAGAAGCGGCCGACGCACCTCTCGCAGAGGTCCCGGCGCGGGAGAAAGACCTGCCGTGGAGGTTGGTGTCCACCCATGGCCGCAGATGGTGACGAGTCGGGAGCGTCGGGCGGACAGGGCGGCGCGGCTGTCAACGGGGTGACGAGATCGCTGCCACTCCTGCTAGTGGTGTCCGACAGGCGCCTGTGTTTCAAGGACCGCACTGCCGAGTTGAAGCCGAAGCCCCCTTCCATGCCAACATGGCGATAGGTGCCCTTGGAGTCGACTACGAAGTAGGAAGTGAGCAATCGCGACTTTGACGGTGCGGGGCAGTCTACATACCAGTCAACCAACCCATTTCGTCATGCAGGTCGTCTATTTCCTCAATCGTCTCCTCGAGCTCGGTGGAACCTGGCGAGTCGGTGCTTGCATGCTGGAGTGACCTGGCCCGCCCAGGGTCATCTGCTGCCTCCACGTTGATGCCTGGAGAGCGATTTGCCAAGGAGTTCATTAGGTCCCTGAGACTGGACAGAGAAATTTCGGTATTGGGCAGGAAATGCTCAAGTGCCCTCCGCTGGAGCCGGAACTCCTCTTCCTGTGACAGCGTTAGCCCAGTGCTTAAGCAGGGTGACACAACAGACCGTACCGAGACATGATAGTAAGGCCTCTGCCGCCTTCGACTCGGGTCAACGCGACAGCTGACTCCGAGGCTCTGGCAGTACCGACATGGTCCAGGTACTAAGCAGGCGCGCGATGTCAGTAACGGGAACTTCGGAGAAGGGGGTGAGGCGGCCATACCTGGATCCACACACTTGGTTTTGCGGCTTTTGCACCTGTCGCAGGACATGGGCGCCCTCTTGTTAGCCGCCTTCTGTATCGACGACATCATGGCCGGGAGTCGTCCGCCTCGCGACGGCCGGCGAGCAGTGGGTATCGGGGACGGTGTGCAGGCGCTGGAGGACGGCAGCTGCAGAAGTGGGCTGACGGCTGCACTCGCTCCAGCGTGCGACGCGCAGTCGATGCTGTGCTGCAGGCGGTTCCTTGTTGCGACGCTATGCTCAGCTCCAGACCACTGCGGCTAGTTCACGTCAGACCATGGGGGTAGCCTTAGACTCCGACGCAGAGTTGATCGGGTCACGCCGAATATTTGGGGTCGATCCTCTTGGCCTCGTCACATTCCAAGTCGTGGCCTTAGCAGAGCCATCAATTGCCGGCGCTGCGACGAGAACTGCGCACCCTGACTCTGACTGCCCCACATGTCCCCCTTTTTAGCGCAAGTGGGGCGCAGCCACCTCCCGCTGTGACCTCAGGACCTGACAAAGCAGCCTGCTGCTGGCCGAGGCCGGATTTCGACGCATGGCCGGATCGGCCGAGGCCGACTTACAGGGGTAATGTCAGCCATACGGCGTGATACAAGTGGCGTCGGTGCCAAGCGCAAAGGCCCGGCCGAGCCTGCGCCAAGCCCCGTGCTTCCTCCTATCCCCGAAAGACTGCAGCAACCGGCGCGCGCCTGCAAATCCGAGGTGCCTTTACCGATTACCTTCCTATCCGGGCGACCTTGGGTTTAACGGCACTCGAAGGGATATAAAGGCAGACCCAGCATGTATAATTCCAGGGCTTTTGTCCTTCCTTAGAGTACCCTATCAAGCCCTATGCGCAGAGCCAATATCACATCGCAGTCAATATTTGCAGCCACTCGATTCTAGCCACAACCCCACACCCTGTTCGTCAGCGAGTCAGTTTCGTCAGTCATGGGTGCACAGAGCGACAACATCGTGCGCCCGCGCATGCTGATTGGGGGCGAGGTGTGTTGTTTATTCTCCTGCTTCTGCGGTGAGGTTGCATAAGGGGCAGGATCTGTCAGTGGCTGATACTGACGTCCATGGTTCCTCCAGCTTCTCGATTCGTCGTCCGACAAGCAGACATTTGACATCTTCAATCCTGCAGATGTCAAGACCAAGGTCGCTGTCGGTAGGTGCCGAGCTGCCACACAACCAATTACCCTTTTCCGCCCCGCCCGGCAGACCTGCACCCGAGCAGTAAACTCTCGGTTGGCAAGTGATACTGACCAGCCATCTTCAGTGCCCGAGGCAACCGAGGATGACACCAACAGGGCCGTCGCCGCGGCCAAAAGCGCATTCCCCGAGTGGTCCGAGACAGGCGCCGCCGTCCGCGGAGGCTACCTGAAGAAGCTCGCCAGCCTCATTAGAGAGAATATCAGCGAGCTGGCACGGCTCGATGCCATATCTATGGGACGGCCTGTCTCGCATTATTTTGGTATTTGGCTTTCACTGCGCTCTTTTTTGAGTTTGAAGGAAATTAATTGACGCATCTAGACGCCGAGCATGCTGCCGTCACACTCGAGCGCTTCGCCGAGGCTTGGCCCATGATCCAGGTTGGTTTAGTTCAATGCCCGAAGGCCTGCGCGCCCACCACGAGAAAAGATGGCAGTCTTATGATCCCAGGTGCCATCTTTTTTGTGGTGGGCGTGGCCTGCTCAGTTCCCGCACTAACACGGACCGATACCAGGGACAATCCTCCATCAACACCCCGGGCTATGTCTCCATGACTCTTCGTCAGCCGTTCGGCGTCGTAGCCGCAATTCTCCCATGTATGTTCGCGCGCATCCTCCCACCTTCCAACAAACCAACCCCTTTAGATTCTGACATGTTTGGGTACCCAAACTAGGGAACGCGCCCCTGCCGCTGTTCGTCAGCAAGGTAGCACCGGCTCTTATCACGGGAAACACCATCGTCGTGAAAAGCAGCGAGAAGGCACCGCTGGCCGTGGCGAAGGTCTGTGAGCTCATTGTGGACGCCGGGTTTCCCGCTGGCGTGGTCAATGTCATCTCCGGCCATGGCCAGCCGTCGGGCGCGCTTCTTGCCGCGCACATGGACGTAAGGGCCATATCTTTTACTGGATCCACGAACGTGGGGCGACGCATCCAGCAGGCGGCAGCCTCTTCAAACTTGAAAAACGTTCTGCTGGAGCTCGGCGGAAAGTCTCCAGCGATCGTGTTTGCGGACGCCGACCTGCAGAAGGCCGCGGCAGATATTGCCTTGTCTATCCAGTTCAACAGCGGCCAGATATGCATCGCCAACTCGCGCGCGTACGTCGAGAAGTCGGCCGCCGGCGAGTTCGTCGAGCTCGTGAAGCAGGCCCTGGCCGCCGCCAAGCCGGGCGACCCCACGGACCCCAGCACCACGCACGGCCCGCAGGTGGACCGCGTCCAGTACGACGCGGTCATGTCCTACATCGAGTCCGGCAAGGCCTCGGGCTCGCTGGCCCTGGGTGGAAACGGTTCGCTGGACAAGGACGGCGGCTTCTTCGTGGAGCCAACCATCTTTGTGTCTCAGCCCGAGGACTCCAAGGTCGTCAAGAACGAGATCTTCGGCCCCGTCATCGTCATCAACACGTTCGAGGACGAGCGCGAGGCGCTCAGGAACGCAAACGACACCGAGTATGGCCTGTGGGCCGCCGTGTACACGCGCGACATTTCGCGCGCCCTGCGCGTGGCCAAGGCCATCGAGAGCGGCATGGTCTCGATCAACTGCACGTCCCCCATGTCCATGCCGACCGACATGCCGTTTGGCGGCTACAAGGCGAGCGGGCAGGGAAGAGAGGGTGTTCATCAGAGTATTGATGCCTATTGCGAGGTCAAGACTGTCGTCATCAAGATTGACTGATCGGGATGAGGGCAAGTGCGAACGAAGAGGTCGACAAGGGGAAACGGAACTACATGAGTAAGTACTGTTGATAGCAGAGAATGCAAAAATCTCCCATTCGCTTAGTTTGGCCAGGGGCCTGTACATTCATAATGTGATACCCCTGACAGTTACCACATCAATCCAAGTCTCCACAGCAGCCAACATCGCCATACCAGTCTAAGTCGCCACAGAAACCGGCGCTGCAGCCTGCTGGTCCTTGATCAGCGATCCTCCATCCTCCGCCGCCGCTTCATCGGAGCCCCCGGCCAGGCGCCGCCGGAAGACCTCGTCGAAGACGGCCTCGGCGTGGGCCTCGGCATCGTGCTTGTGGATCCAGTCCTCTCTGGGGAACGACACGCTCTGTGGATCCTTCTTGACTTTCTCCCAATCCGTCTTGTGCCACCGGTCCCGCGTCGTCTCGCCCGTCTTCTGCACGGCCCCGACGCGCTCGTACCGTATGTCCTGGTGCGTCCACAGCGCCGCCGGCACGCTGGCCTTGCCGGCCCGCCTCAGGCAGATGCCGATGTTGACCGCGTCCTCGCACGCTTGCGTCGCGCCTCTGTCGTGGCCGTTAGTGCTGCTTCGAGGGAGGTGTGGGGGGTTCGTTGAGGATGCTCTGGTCTTACTGTGCGGATGTCGGGAGGAACGGATGTGCAGAATCGCCCAGCAGGCAGATGCGGCCGTGGTTCGAGACCCAGCGCGGCAGGGGGTCGCGGTAAACCAGCTTCCAGTCGGTGAGGCGGTCCGCCGGCGTCTTCTCGATGATGGCGGTACATATTGGGTCCCACTCGCGCAGCAAATCTTTGACCTCGTCTAGCTTCCCCGGAAAAGACCAGCTCTCGTCGATGTCGTGGTCGTCCTTGTGTGTCAGCACCCAGCAGCAGTCGGTGCCGTTCTTGATGGTCGAGAAGAGGAGGTGGATGTCTTGTCCGATCCAGCCATTCTGCTCCATTTAAGCTGATTAGCAGTTGTCGTCTTCACTACGAGGCTGCAGGCAGGACTCTAAGCCCGCGGATGATGGCCTTACAAAAGAATCGCCGTTCTCGCAAAACTGCTTTGTCCTAGGGTCTTTCATCATGTCTTCGTTGCCGAACCTGCATTTGAACCTAGATTAACAGGCTAAACACGGTACGTATGAAGTGTCAAGGTACTTGCCATGCTCTCCAAACTGCATATCCACTACTCTTGGGCTTGTCGACGTAGCCGAGCACAAGCTCGCGGGCTTTTGAGCGAACGCCGTCCGCCCCGATGACCACATCCCCAACAACCTGACTTCGTCAGCAGTGGGCAATACAAGAGGAGACATGGCCATCATACCTTGTTACCGCTCTTGAGAATGATCCCCGCCTTCTCCTCATCCTCAAAGTACTGCTCGATGGGCTCGCCGAGGTGTATAGGGATGCCGAGCTCCTTTGCGTGCTCAAACACGACCTCGTGGAGCTCCCCCCGATGCCCATTCAGCACGGGCGCGTCGGGCACGCGGGGCGGGGTCGGCTGGTGGTGCACGACCTCGCCCGTGTCGAACTTGCGGATGTTGAACCCGTAGCGCTGCAGGTCGATGCTCAGCGCCCGCATCCGGTCCGCGACCTCGCCCCGGCGCGTCAGCCCCCAGCGGTGGAAGATGCGGCCGCCGTTCTGGCCGAACGAGATGATGTCGCCCAGGCTCTTGAGCGCGGGGAAGCTCTCGTAGATCTCGACGTCGTGCCCGTTGCGGTGGCACTCGATCGCCGCCGCCAGGCCGCCGAAGCCGGCGCCGACGACGATGACTTTGATCCCGGTCTTGGGCTTGACATCCATGGTGCTTCGTCGCGTGGGAGCTGTTTGTTGATGCCCAGGTGGTCGGTGACGGTCACTCGCTCGGCTGGATGAGGTCTTTAATCTGGCGTGCCCCTTTCCAGTCAATATCTCTGCGCCCCATCTGACAAGGGTAAAACGAAAGCCCGAGGCAGGATCCGCATCCCCGCATTCTCCATCATCCTGCATCTGCCGCTCAGGGTGGGGGATAGGTCCGGGGTCGCCTTGTCTCGACCGAAAAGTTGGGGAAGCGAGCGGAGGAGGGGATGACGGGTGCAGGGGTGTGTCTGGAACCCCGCATGGAGGGAGCCTCGGCTGCATGTTTCCGACTCACCATCTTCTGCCGCTTTTCCGAAGCATCGCCGTAGCTGGTTCATCCTAGCGATGCCAGAGATGTTGCTGGAGAGCTGATTCCAGACCGCATCAATGGAGCATCTCTTGGCTTGACACCGAATCCCGCCCCTCATGAGGGTACCTATCTAACGACGTCCGCCCTGTCGAGGCTGGAAGAGTCTCCGGGACATGTGACACTAGACAAGCGAATCTCACGAGCGAAAATGGCCTCACACCCAAACTGGGGCCGGCACACCACGGGCACAGAGGTTGGACAGGCCTTTGACGCTGCCATCAGGGGCAAGAATGTCGTCGTCACCGGCGTGTCGCCAGCGGGCATCGGCGCCACAACCGCACTGGCCATCGCGGCACATGGCCCCGGACACCTGATCCTGGCATCCCGGACCCGGGAGAAGCTCGAGGAAGTCCTCGCCGACATCAACCAGAAGTACCCCTCGGTGAACGTCTCGCACGTCCTGCTAGACCTGGGCTCCCTTGACTCGGTCCGGGACGCGTCCTCCCAGATCGAGGCCCGCGTCGGCGGCAAGCTCCACGTCCTGATCAACAACGCCGGCGTCAACGACGTCTCCCGGAATGCCAAGCCCGCCCTGGACGGAACGCTGGTCGACAGACAGTTCTTCGTGAACCATCTCGGCCCGTTCCTGCTCACTTCTCTGCTCCTACCCTTGCTGAAAAACGCAGCTACCGCCGAGGGCACCCCCAAAGGCTCGGTCCGTGTCGTCAACGTCAGCAGCCACGGCCACCGGCTGTCGCCGATCCGCTTCTCGGACCTCGCGCTCCAGAAGCCGGCGGCCGACGAGTCCGTCCCGGAGGCGGAGCGGCCCCCCGCGACGGCCGCGCCGTTCCTGACCCGCATCACCGACCCGGAGGGCGCGTACCCCGGCTTCGTGGGCTACGGCCAGAGCAAGTGCGCCAACGTGCTGCACGCGTCGGAGCTGAGCCGGCGGCTCTTCAAGGACGTCGGGATCCTCGCGCTGTCGGTCCACCCGGGCTCCATCGAGACGGAGCTCAGCCGGTCGCTGGACGAAAAGGCCAGGGAGGACATGCGCAACACTGCGCCTAAGCACCTGTGGAAGAGCCTGGATGCGGGCGCGTCCACGACGCTCGTCGCCGCGTTCGACCCGGCCCTCGCGGGGCTGGATGTCGGCGGCGAGGTGTTGGGCTACCTGGCCGACTGCCAGATAGCTGACGAGCTGGCGGCGCCGCATGCCAAGGACAAGGAGGCGGGGAGGAGATTGTGGGAGATGAGCACGAAGATGTTAGGTATCCAGGCCTAAACTTCTCAGTTCTCGCGAAAGTCACCCCATTACGAGTACCCTCGACCGGGGCCAGCAAAGCGTGCCAATGCAGAAGCTGTTATATAATGATTTAATAGCTCCATACCCGCATGGTGTTATGCTCGTTTATTTGCCACTTTTCTGTCTGCCTCTACCAAGATATTGTGGACGATGTGTGCGTATTATTGAGTTGTAACCAGCGTGCTCAAGAATCAGGCCCCTATCGGCAACAATATGCAAGCAGGAGATGCATGAGCGGACACCAAATATCAATGACCAATTACGTTACGATACATCAGATCGCAACTATCTCCCGCCATAACACTCCCCCTACACCTGGCTTTTACTCTCAGCCTTCTTTTGCTGGTAAAAGGTGGACATCCTGTACTTGCTCTCCCCCTCAAGCGGACTCAGCTCCATCAGCGCCTCCTCGCCCTCCCTCTCTATCGTCGCCCGGATCTCTTGCGAGCGCGGCGTAATTTCGCACTCAAAAGGTTGCGGTCTCATATTCAGGCCATTAGTAAAGGCAAAGATGTCGACTGGAATCTCCTTGCCAGACGTGTCTTGCTTCTTGCGGATGTCAAACGCCCATAGCAGTCTCACGATCGTGATCCAAACCCCCTGCTCGGCCAGCGCCTGGCCCGAGCAGACGCGGCGTCCCCAGCCGAAGGTGTGGTACCCCTTGTCGCCGGGGAAGTCTCTTTTCCATTCAGAGCCTTTGATGAAGCGCTCTGGCTCGAAGCGGTCCGGCTCGGGGAACTCCCGGGGGTTCCGGTGGATGGCCCAGACATTCCCCTGGACCCATGAATTGGCCGGGATCAGGTACCGCTTTCCGGCAAACTCGTAGTAGTCATCGGCCGTGGGTGAATGCGGCTGGCCACCAATTATCGCTACGGAGCGCCATCGCAGCACCTCCTTCACGAACGCGTTGACGTACGGCAGAGACGCCTGGTCATCCCAGTTGGGCGAGCGGCGAGCGCCCACGACGGCGTCGAGCTCGGCCTGGGCGCGCTGCATCGGCTCGGGGAAGGCGGTGCAGGCGAGCGCAAATGTGACCAGAGTGCTGGCGCTCGTGTCGGAGCCAGCGCCGAAAAGGTTTCCGGTCAAGGCGCTAAGCTCGTCCACGGGAAGGTTGTACTTTTCGTTCTCGTCAAATAGTGTCTTGACGTACGGCTTGGGGATTGCGGCAAGCTGCTCTTCGGTCTTCTCCGCCTGCTGCTCCAATGCCTCCATCGCCAAGGAGTAAAAGAAGTAGTGTCCTCCCTTCTGCCCACGCGAGCCCAGGCCTCGCATCCACGGCATCGAGCGGGGGAACTTGGCCAGGATGGGGAACGTCTCCATCAACATCGGAAACGTTTTCCCTGGCACATTGAGCTCCGCCGCAAGTTGCATGACGGCAATGACTTCGGTGATGATGGGGTCGTCGAAGGAGGCGACGCGGCGCCCAAAGGCAAGAATCGACACCACGCTCGTGGCGTAGCGCTCAAGATGCTTGACAAAATTGGCCGGGTCTCGCAGCATGTCGCTCGCTACGATCTGGCTCTCGAAATTCTGGACATCTCGGTATCGGCGCACGGCCTGGATGCCAACGCCCAAGTGCATGATCTTGCGATGTATCCTCCAATGGTCGCGCTCTTGTTGGTTTCGAGTCCTCATCGTTACCAGGTTGGACTTGGCCATGTCAGCATGTCAAACCTTCGGAGAAAGGCGATAGACTTGCCTGGCCCGTTCCCAGCTCCCCAAACACGACCATCCGTGGCCGTGATGAGTACAGCTGGGCTTTCTTCTCCAAAAGATCGTGCGCCGCCCAAGCATCGCAGATCCAGATGGTTGGATTACTGTGTCCGTCAGCTATTAGGAATCGTTTTGAAGATTTTGTGAACCGCATAAAGCTGCTTACCGTCCGATCCAGAATGTTATCAGGGGCGTCTTGTGCTTCTGGGACAGCTCCTCAAAGTATACCCAGGGCTTTTCCTCGGGCAGGGAGTACGTATTTCCAATGATAGGCCAAGGCCAAGGCCCAGGAGGCATCTTGGATCGGAGCCAAAGCATCCACGCATAGTCGACGGCCACGACAGCGACCGCGAGGCCCAACAGGACGAACAGGACATTGGCCGCCCCCAGATCTGCTATGGCCAGCTGGATCTTGGCCAGCTGGAGCTGTTTGATGTAGTTATCGGAGAGCATTGTCATTCATTTCGTGCGTTTGCGGAGATGTACGTTCCTGCTGGCGCCGCGGTAGATAGCTGACAAGAAAGGAATATTCGACTGACTTCGTCGGGCGAGTTTGACAGATACGAGATGGCTCGTCGACAGGGTGATTCTCCTTCCATTAAGAGAGCGATTGATGGGCGGCGAGACCGTTCAGGCCTCGGACAGGCCCCGATGTCGCAAGGAGGAGCGCCGAAGAGCCTCGGCACAATTCTGCCGAGTGCCAATTGAGCCATTGGAAACGCCTAACTCGTTGTTCCTTCCGTGGGGTGGTGATGGTGGGGAGCGATGGCCCCGCCCCCGCGCAAGACCGCAGGGGGATGCCAAGACCACTCACCTCGCCCCACTTCCCCAGACGTCAGAGGAGGCTGAAATGGCCAGATTCGGAAGATTGGTAAATGTTCGCGGCCAGATGAGGCAGTCCAAAAGGGACTTGATATGGCTCGAGCTATTCACAGCTTGGCAGGGGCATCTGCAGTTCTTTATCCATAAATGGCACGCCCACCACCAAAAAGATGGCAGTTCCTTTGAGGAATAGGAGGTATTGAAATAAGAAAGAGAATAAGAATAAAAATGCGAAGAAAAGCGGGAATAACAATAGGAATAATATGGAACAGGAAAAAAAAACAGGAATAGGAAGGCTTACGGCACGAACAATTCTACTCAATCTTTTGGGCCTTATGTAGTAGGGCTGCCGTCGTTCTTGTGGTGGGCGTAAGTGGTTAAAAAGGTATTCGAACATGTAGTTAGTCTCGTGAAAGCGACCAACACCCTCGGTGCTCCTGATCTTTCTGGATGGGTCGAGTTGGTTTTGCACAGAGCCACGGCCCAGCAACAATCTAAGTACCTACCTACATAGGTAAGTGATTATATCCATATGTGGTGCTGTTCCATGCAATTCCTCGCCCTTAAGCAATGTTATCGGCAGCGGCGTGCGGCAACTTCATGTAGGCCGGGTGAGCTGGATCTGAAGAGGACCTGACGTGATAGTGGCATGGAATATCATATGGCAGTTCATCAGGCTTGGAACCCTACAAACATTTCTCTAGCAACCGCAAATTTCCCTACGGCCAACTCTCTACCCTCATCCATCTACCTTCACCACCACCGCCTCTTGACCTACCTACCTACACCTACCTCTACCTACCACCCACCTCTACCTACCACCCACCTCTACCTACCACCCACCTCTGCCACCCACCTCTACCTACCACCCGCCTCTACCTACCACCCACCTCCTACCTACTGGCCTAAGCAAATACCATCTTCAACAATCACCACATGCTCGTCATGCCACCCAAGAAGGCCAAATCGGCAGGCTCCAAACCTGCGCGTGCGGAACCAAGCAGCACCCCGCTGAGCTCTCTGTCGACTGCCGACCCCGAAGGCGCAACCACTGGCGCGCGATCGAACACCAAGCCCAAAGTGGCACCTCACGTGCCTGCCGAAGCGCCTCAAGGTGCCGTCATGAGTGGCGACAAACCTCCCGAGCCAACCAATGGCAAAGAGCAAGCGGCAGACAAACCCCTGACCAAGGTACAGCGCACACAGGGTCATCCGATTTTCGTGGAACCTAGCTTCGGGCTGCTGAAGGCCCTTCGCGACCCCGATGCATACCTCCGACATGTCTGCCAGGGAATGGTCGAGAAACGGCCCTGGGTATCCTTTGATGAGGTTTACAACGCGCTCAAATGCACATGCGCCGTGCACACCGATTCCCAAACGCCATCGAAGGCGATCAGGAAAGGCGGGAAGTTCGGATGCCAAATGAATTCGGAAAATATTCCCAGCTTCGGAATAACTTCCGATTTCCCGGCCTCGCACAGGACGTTCCGGGACTACAACACATTCCTCGGCTATCTCTCTCGCCTTAGATTTTCTGGCCATAGCACCTGGCGCGAGCTCATAGCCGCCAATGGCGAGATCCCGTTCCCTCCAGTGTTTTTTACACGAGGCTTCTTTGCAGCACGCACCGCCCTAGGTCATGGCACGAAGCGCTTCACACTGGGCGGCAGTCGCAGGGGAAAGCAGCGGGAGTCTGTTCTAGTGAACGCCAAACTGGCCTTCCTTCACCACGACCCGAACAAGTCTGAAGGCAAGGTCGATCCGTTCTGGGAGGGTTTTATCGAGCACCACACGCGCCAGTGGGAATCGATTAAGCCTGTTGTGGATGAAGTCTTGCGCGAGCGGAAAAAGACTTCCGCCGCTGACGAGTCGAAGGCCGGAATGAAGCGGAAGCGTCAGGGAAGGTAAGTTAGGAATGGCGCCAGTTGCACAATTGTGGTGGCAAGCTCGGAAGCTAAAATATTGGCCCTAGAACCGAGTCGAACTCTGATCGAGATGTTCGGCTGCAGAAAGCTATGAAATCTCTCTTGGAAGCCATCCCTCAGAAAGTCGACCCGCCCAACCCGCATAACAGCGACCAAGAGATGGCTGAGGTGCCAGCACAGAAACTTGACTCCCCCTCCCCGGACGCCCCGGACGAGACCACCATCTCTCATCTGCAACCTGACGATAACCAAGAGATGGCCGAGGAGAACGTACAGAAGGGCGCCTCCAAAGAGGGCCCGGCAAAGGATGCCGCCGTTCAGCTCGAGACTGGGGAGGAGGTAGACAATGACGAGGATCACAATCGCACCTGCACGGACGGCCTGAACGACGATGATAGCATCTCTCCTCGGACGCCAAAGCACGGTCACCAAGATTCGGATACCGAAGAGGAGCGAATCCAGGCCGAGCTCCGCCAGGATCTGCCAGCCTCGGGCCCCTCCGACAAGGGCAAAAATCCTGCCGACACATCGCAGCGCGCCATGCCCACACCGCCAGCGGCGCTCCCTGACCTTTCCGCCGAAAGCGCCGAGCAATGGAGACGCATCGCGCAAGCCGTCGCGGAATCGCACCTGCGCCTCAAGGTACTTATGGAGCACCCCGGCTCTCATCTCATCACCCACGACGGCTTGCCCTATTACAACAACGCGGCCGGGACGCATTCGCCTCGCGCCGCCAGCGCCCCCGCCCAGCAGCAGCGCCAGTCGGATGGGCCAGGAACCGGCCGGGGTGATCCCAGGACCCCTGGTCGACGAACCCAGGGCCGGGGTGTCATGCTGGTCAGCCCCGTCAACGTCAAGGTAGAGACGCCCAGCACCGTCTGCGCCGTGAGGCGGACGCCCGCGACTACTGCGAGCAGCGAGACCCTCGTCTCGGAGGTTTTCTACACCCCCAGGGGCATGACCCCTAGCCCTACGAAGCGGCCTCGGCTGGAATGATTTCTTGCGAGTGGGAGGAGGGTAGCCTTAGAGCAGGGGAGTCGTTTCTGGCAGGGTTTTGACACTTCTTCTTTATTCTCAGCCATTTGTTTGACGGTCGGCTTGGGGTCCGGGAAGGCGTCGGCTTCTTTGGCCTTTTCCCTTCAGGTGCATACGTGACCGAAGACCGAGACTTGTACTTACTACAAACTGCGGTGCCTTCTTTCGAGCCGCTGAAGCTAGACGCGCCGGCGGCGCTCATTTTCTCTTTCATCTCCTCCTTTCAATGTATACTGATGTCGCACTTTCCGGCCGTTTGATATTGCCACTTGATGACGGCTCCTTTTGCTTCCTCGAAGTTATCCAGATTTCCGAGACTGGCCAATAGGGGCATCGCGCATCACCGACATCCTACATCCACAAGCCAAAAAACGATCGTTCCTTAGGTCGCACATATGTCACCCACATAGATGTGAAAGCGCTTGAGCAGACTGCCACCTGATGTGAGAGACCAATATCAAATCCCCTCCACTCGGCAAGTTCATCCCGGAACCTCTGCAAGGTACCTCCTCCATACAGGTCAGTGCGGGGTCCAGATCGCTCGGCGGAATGTCTCCGAGGGTGTCGGATACAGGCTGCATAGCAAACCCATGGATGACGAGTGCCGCGTGCGGGTAATGCCGCTCATCTTTAAGCCGCCCTGAGCCTAGCCTGGATGCAGAGGACTCCTAAAACCATCAGTCGTCCAACAAGCCCAGGGAGAAGAAGATTGCACACCAACATCAAAAAAATGCCGAAAGGAACAATCGCCCTCGAAGAGGCTGTCCTTGAGCCGGGAGGCATCCCCCGGGTAGCACGAGATGCCGCTCTCTTCGCTCCCGGCGCCGACATGGCCAAACACCCCCTGACGGCCAAGCTCCAGGTGTGAAAATCTCGATGCCAGTGTAGCCCCGCTTATAAACTACATACGAGGCTGACAATCGGACCCTTGGACACATCAGGACATCCATGGGGAGCGCCTGCGCCAGATGGACGCAGAGGGCGTGGAGTACATGCTACTGTCTCTGACCTCGCCGGGACCCCAAGGCGAGGCCGACCCCGCCGCCGCGGCCACCATCGCCTCCGAAACCAATACCTGGCTCGCGGGCGAGGCGCGCAAGAACCCGGCCCGGTTCGGGGCGCTGGCGTCCATCAGTATGCACGACCCGGGCGCGGCCGCCGCGGAGCTGCGCCGGGCCGTGGCGGAGCTGGGCTGCAAGGGCGCCATCCTCAACGACTACCAGACGGTCGCGGCCGAGGGCGGCGGGGAGGGCAAGGTCTACTACGACGGGGACGAGTTCCGCGTCTTCTGGAAGGAGGTGGAGGCGCTGGAAGTGCCGGTGTACATGCACCCGCGCTACAGGACCGCGCCGGACCTGGACCCAGAGACCGGGGGCGAGTACTCCACCCGCAGGCACCTCCTGGGCGCCGCGGTGCAGTTCCACTTGGACCTGAGCTTCCACCTGTACGCGCTGCTGTCCTGCGGAATGCTGGACATGTTCCCTGGCGTCCAGCTGGTGGCGGGGCACCTGGGCGAGGGGATCCCGTTCAACCTCTGGAGGGCCAGCCACTGGTACAACCAGCCCGTAAAGAAGGCCACGAGGCCGTCCAAGTACGACTACGAGCACTACTTCAAGCACAATGTCTCCATCACAACCTCGGGCTTCTACTCCACCTCGGGTCTCAAGTACTGCATTAACGAAATTGGGGCGGCTCGCTGCATGTACGCGATAGGTGCGTTGATCCCGACAGGGCTACACTCTGCACTTATCTGATGTGGTACTACAGACAGACTTGCTAACAAAACCAACACCAGACTACCCCTATGACACGATACAAGAGGCCCAGAACTGGTGGAAAGAGATTGACCTCCCGGCGGAGCAAAAGGAAGCCGTCGCTAGGAGCAACGCCATCAAGCTTTTCAAGTTGCCGCTGGCGTTGTGATAGGGTTTGCAGGTTTCATTGGGTACGGTAGATCATGTAAGGGCTATGGGAGTCGCTGCTGGTTTTGTGTCTGCGGTCCCTGCGAGGGTGATGGCTACCTAGGTACCTGGGTATGCATGGAAGTGGCTCAGCGTTGAGTGGAGAGGAGGCCGATAACGCCGATGACAGAAAATCGAACAGAATTTACGTTTAAACTTGGAAACAGCCACAGGGCGAACGGTACGAACCTACGCACCTACCAGTCCATAAAACTTAATGGAAGTGCCACAGGTGTTAATAGTTGCTTTGATGGATTTTAGAGCTACACATACTTGCCACCTTACCTAACCTATCTCCGGGAGGACATGAACCCCAATACTAAAATGCATGGATTCGTCCCAAGATGGGATCCTTTCGGATGTAGCAGGACATTCCTCCTATTCATCACATTCCCATTCCATACTGCGACACAGCCGGCTCAGAGTCCCCTGGAACGAAGATTGATACCAGGACAACATCGATACGCAACCCCTCCAAAATGAGCATCAATACTAGATTTCTCATCATTTCCGACACCCACGGGCTTGAGCTTCCCGAGGAGTTACGCCCTAAGGAACGCGTCGACGTAGCCATTCACTGCGGCGACATGACAGACGGCTCCAGAATCGAGGAGTACCACACAGCGCTACGCCTTCTTCAACAAGTAGACGCGCCGCTCAAGCTCGTGATACCTGGCAACCACGACGTCAGCACGGATGAAAGAGCAATGCGCAGGCTAGTCCGGGAGGCCTTCCCACCGCTCGACCCCGACCTGGCCGTGAAGGAGTGCTCCGAGGTGCGGGCGCTCCTAACCGGCGAGCAAGCCACGGACCACGGGATACACTTCCTCGAGGAAGGCACCCACAGGTTCACTCTGGCCAACGGCGCCTCCCTCACCGTCTACGCCTCCCCATACACCCCCGCATTCGGCAACGGCGCTTTCCAGTTCGAGCCCGACAGCGGCCACGACTTCGCCATCCCACAGGACGCCGACGTCGTCATGACGCACGGCCCGCCGAGGGGGATCCTCGACCGGGTGCCCGGGTCCGGGAGCGTCGGGTGCGGGCAGCTCTTCGAGGCCGTCGAGCGCGCCCGGCCGCGGCTCCACTGCTTCGGCCATATCCACGTGGGCTGGGGCGCCAAGTTCGTCGCCTGGCGCGAGGAGGCGCCGCCCAGGGACGGCGAACCGCCTCGGACTCACTTTTCGGCTATCAATAACAACCACTCGGCCGCTGTGGCCAGCCTGGCGAGCGTGAGGCCAGGAAAGTTCGATTCGGTCGAGACGCTTGCGGAAAAAAAGACACGGAAGGAGGCTTGGGAGGCACAGGGGCATTGCGATGGCAGCTTCTGTGCTCACGACATACACCACGTCATAAAGGACAAGCATACTGTTTTCGTTAACGCGGCAATAGGAGGACCGCATGACGAGAGGCAGTTGCCGTGGGTGGTGGACATCGAACTTCCGGCAGCCCGTTGACGTGGAAACGATTGAGGCCTTGGTTTTTGCTCGGCTCAGTTCTATTTTCTTCCACATCACAGCAACTATCAACATTCTACGCTGCTGTGGCCCCCAAAGCTGGCACTTTAGCTATTTTAATATATTGTATGCATAATTGCATTGAAACCGTATCAATTCCATCACCCAGACTCGAGCCCACCACCTTGGCTCACTCGACCAATCTCCAGTGGCCCCTGGCGTCCCCTGGCTGGGGTTGTGTTTGCCATTCGACGCACCCCAGGGCTTCCGGGTTCGAGTTAATATGATCGAGCTCGGGGGTGGGTGCGTCGACGGCGTGCACGCAACGGAGCCCTTTTACGAGGGATCCGTTGCGTCCATGTCGGGGACGTGTGGGACTTCAAACGGCTGCTAGCGGAGGTGGCAAGAGCGGGCCAATTTCCCAGCATCACTGAGGAGGAAATATACACCCTGTGCAAGGCTGGGGAAATGGTGGCTGGGGTGGTTGGCCGGCTGGTGACGATCGCGGTGCTTGGCACCGGGAACGAATCTGCGGCCATGAGGATATTGGAACTTTGATTGACTCATATTCAAGGAAATCATATGGTAGCTGGTGGAGCTAGTCACAATTCCAGACCGCGTCACTACTCTAGGTTCAGCGCTGGTTTTGCCAGCTTCACGTCGGTTCCATATACAGGCGCTCGCAAGTCCTCCTCCTTGACAGCCTCCCCCGTGATGGGATGACGGTAGTGGAACGGGACGACCCTGAAGGGTTAGATGTTAGCAAGAGTGGCAGCATATAGTGGGCTGAAAGTGCAAAGCAGCCTGGCTCCTGCAACTGATCACTCGACTCACCGCGTGTCTGGCCACAACATGCGCTGCTCCTCGGGGGTCACCTCGTCCGGTCCGGACGGGTCCTCGGGGTACTTGGTCGACAGGAACGGCACGAACCCGGCCACCTTGTACGCCCAGCCGTGCTCGACATCCCCGTGCCAGAACGGGTTATACTGTTTTTTTTTTTTGGCCAAAGCAGCACAGGTCAGCTACGGCACCGTGGAGATAGGCGGGGAGGACCACTCTACCCTGAGACGCAGGATCCTCCACGTCCCGCCCGGCCCGTCGCGGATGTACTCGTTCTCGTAGACGCCGCCCTCCCACCACTGCGTCACGCCGCGCGGGTGGATGCCCGCCTGCGACACGTGCACGCCGGCCTGCATCATGCTGCGGGCGCGGCACTTGGCCCTGGGGGGCTGCTGAGTATAGTCGACAGAGACGATGGCCTGTAGCTGCGGGTGGTCCAGAAGAAAGCCGTGGACGGGGCCGTTGCGGCCGCCCACGAAAAGGCGAGCGAACCGGCCGACATACAGCCGCCTCACCCCGGCCTTGCCGTTGAACCGGCCGCCGAGGAACTGGGCGTACGTGTCTGGTGAATCCGAGAAGAGCTCTACGACCTGGTTCGAGGTGTTGGTTGCGCGGGCTATTAGCATCTCCTATGGTATCCATACACATCAGGGGGTGTCGTACCTCTTCATATAAACATTTGTCCAGATAGTACCCGTAACTACGTTATCTGTGTTAGATATGGCCGCGGTGAGGCAAGCTTTGTCACCCACGTGTACTGAAGCTTCCGGATCTCTTCTTGATCTGAGAGCACCCAAGATTTTATTCGGTTAGCCGTCTGGGCCTCTTGGGAGCTTAAACATCGCGGTGCTTGTAACTCACCATTCAGGCGGGTCACCTCCTTCTGAAGCGCCTCGACTGTTTGCCTCAGTTGGGCGACCTCTTCGCTGGTCGCCATAATGTCCTGTGGCCTTCGCTCGCTGTCCCGTCTAGATTACAGCCAGCTGGTGGCTCACAGCAACGGCTTCTCTGTGGATCGCTCGTTGGTATCAGAAGCTTGCGTGAGCAGGTCAGCTGAGGTGGTCCTGCTCAGCCAGCAATGTTCTGCATGTCCGGATACCCAAGTTGGTGCATACCTCTTATAAGGGACCTCGGATCGATCCAATTGAAACACGAAGTGTCCGCTGGGGGGCTTGGAGAATGACGTCCAAAGATGTGAGTCCTCAAAGATGTGTCGTCGCCATCGCCCCCCGCATTGTCAAGCAATGTAGGCCACGCAGAGATGTTCCCGTCGGCTAAATGCTACCGAAACGTGCGAGGGGAACAGGTGGTGAAAAATTGATAAAGGAGCTCGAACCACACCCCGCACGGCGGTGGATATGACGGATGATGATCGCCGAGCAGCAGATCCCAGCAATGGTCCTATCTGTGTGGTGATTGTGCATGCGGGAAGGGTGTTGCAGCCTTGGCACCACCTTATCCACAGCATCGCATCCATACGGCACAAGCGGCAGATATGGCCTTTTGACACTGCGGTTCGGTCGAAACTTATCAGGCAGGAAATTTGATCCTATAGTTTGCAAACCTTTGCTTCTGCTATCATGTCGCCGGCTATCTCCCACCATTGGCGCCCTGGGCGGCACCGTTCTCGAGGAGCTTCTGCTGCCAGGGCAGGGGCTTCGTGGCCACTTTCACAGCCTCACCGCCCTCTCTGCGTCGTTGCTCCCACTCGTCAATCTCGCGTTGCTCGACAAAGTTCCCGTGCAGCCCCAGGCGGATCTGGACCGGCAAGTGACACGCGCCGATAGGCCCCTTTGCCACGTTGAGTGCATCGAAAATCAGGATGTCGTTCCGAAGCACGTCGAGATGGTTCAGCAAGGTCATCAGATAGCCGTCCCCCTCAGCACCCGACTTGGGGACAAAGACTGGCTCCTGGAACGTGGTTGTGTCGCCCGCCCAAAACACATCATTCTTTGAGCCCGTCTCCCAGTCGAAGTGGCCAATGACATTGAATAGGCCGCCTGGAGTAGCCTGGTTAGTCCGGGAAACATAAAGGACACTAGAGAAGAGGACGTACCGGCGGGCGGGCCGCATTTGGCGATATTATACGGCCGCGAGGGATCGATCTGCAGCTGCCAGAAGTGCCTATACTTGCGCGTGACCCATCTGTCATCGACTCGGCTGAACTCGCCGTTTGTGCCGTAGCGCTTTGCCGGCTCCACGCGCGTGCCAGACGGGCTGTTGGGGTCGAAGATCCATCTGACCGTGTCCGAGGAGAGCTTCTGGCGCACATTGCCGGTGCTCGGCGAACCCTCGGGCGGCCACCAGAAGAAGACGTTGCCGCCATAGGCGACGGTCAGGTCGCAGACGATGTGGCCGTCCTCATTCTCGTACGCGCCAGTGACGTGACCATGGAAGGCGTTGTCGGACCGCAGCCAGATGATGTCCTTGCCTCCACGTCTCGGGACGATCCCGTACCACTGGTCCTCGTCCGGGTCCCCTGATGCGGGGATTGGTCAGGAGCAATCCATTGGAGGGAGATCTGAAATGCACAACATACAAGCCCAGTGGTTGCCGCCAGCCTTGAGACGAGCGAGACTGGCCTTGAGGGGTGTCAAGGGCAGAATGAGATAGTTGCTCGTAAGTGCCGCATCATGAATCATTCCACAGAAGGGAGCCTTGTAAACAGCTGTCGAAAGGATCTGGTCAGTTCAGCACCTAATGATATGAGCGATGAGAGCACAAACCCTCCTGGGTCTTCTTCCCCGTCCGGTCAAACGTCCAGACGGCCAGGTCGCAATTTGCATCTTGCCCGTCACCGCTGGCGGCATACGCAAAGGCCACCATCTCGCCCGTCTGCGGGTCAAACTTGGGGTGCGCGGCGAAGGTGGGCGACTCCAGCTGGCCCTCAAAGTCGTATCTGCCGAGTGTTTCTAGGGTGGTTGGATCCTAGGTAGGCACTGGAGGTGAGCTATTAAACCTGCCAACGTCTTCAAGACAGAAGCCTACCATGGCGAAAGGGGGGCCGTCCTCCTTCAGTGCGAGAAGCGAGCCGCGCCAGAAGATGACATTGGTGTTGGAGACCGTCCTGATGATCCCCTTGACGGCTTCATTGTCCGTAAAGGTGTTTCTGTACTTCCCAAACATTGCCTTGCGCGCGCTTCTCTCGGCCTCGAAGCGATCGGTGCGCACGTAGCGCTGCTTCCAGTCGACATGCCCGCCGTTGAACCGAAAGGCGCTGACGTTTCCGTCGCCGCTAAAGTGCACGTCGTCCTCGAACACGGGAGGAAACTGAGGGTCTGGCTGGACCCTAAAGAATGTCCCGTTTATTTCTGGGGGGATGTTGCCGCTCGTCTCGAGCTCAGTGATGTCGCCCTCCAGCCGGCTCGGCTTGAGGGCACCCTTGAAGTAGGGGGTGTCTGGGAATTTGACCTGCCCTTCATCTTTACGGCCATCTTTGTATCCCGTCCCAGCATCTGGGAACAGGGAGAAGATATGCGCCATGTCCGGACCCAAGAGGAGTGAGGGCGATCGACGCGGGCTACTGGTCGAGCTGGGTGGCAGTTATCCCTGATCACGACTCCCAAGTGATGTCGAACCTGCGAGCCTATCAACACGGCCGGACCTAATATACCATCGACCTATGCTTCTTGACTTGCAGCAGCCATATCCCCGCTTCTCTCGTATGCTAGGGTGACATTGTCATGCTGCGGAGAAGTTGGGGTCGCGTCGGCTAATGTTCCCGAACCACCACGGGACCCATTTGGGTCATTACCCAAAAAAAAACCCCAATAAATCCGTTTTTAATACTTCATTCTCCGTGCAAGCTCCAAAAACCTAAACCCTTTGGCCGTAGGATAACAGGAGGAACGTGAATATGAACGAAAGTACAGATAGGAATAACAATAGGGATAAAAAATAGTAATAAAAAATAGTAATGAAAAATAAAAAGAAAGGAAAAGGAAAAGGAAGAAATGAAAGAAAAAAAAGGAGAAGAAAAAAGGGAATAAAAAACAAAGAATATAAATAAGAAATGTTTATTTATTTAAAGCGAATTGCTTTATCCGTGAAACGGTTACTTCGCACACATTACTAAAAGCTTTGGTCTTTGAGACTTTTATAAAACAAATTATTTGCACCCGGTTGCCTTCCGCCACCGCCACCTCTCGCGGGCTCATCTACTTAATGTACCCCTGACCGAGCATTACCTTGGACTTATCGTAATTCTTGGGCTAGATGCCACTCTTCCCCGGGGCGAGGATGCCCTTGGGGTCCAGGGCGTTCTTGATGATCTCGTTCAGGCGCATCAGGGCGTTGTCGTCGAAGTCGTACGTCATGGCGACCTGGCCCATGAGCGAGGTGTGCGTGCGGAACTCGCCCCAGCCGTTGTCGGCGCAGTCCTTGATCATGGTGCGGACCAGCCACTGCGCGCGGCGGCGCATGTCGACGTTCTCGCGGTCGAAGACGACGCAGATGACGTTGTCTTTGTTCGTATGTTAGCCAGTGCTAAATCAGTGAGCTAAAGAGGGAAAAAAAGCAGACTCACGCATCTCACGCAGCCCCACGCTCAGGATCCCCATATAGTCCAGCCTGGCCTCCTTGAACCGCCGCTTGGCGAGCCCGTACTGCGCCTTTGCCGACTCGCCCGAGGCCTTGGAGATGGGCGAGAATGACAGGAAGGAGCAGTTGGGCATCCAGTGGCTGAGCCAGCGCAGCTCGCACCAGCCGCCGATACCCTGCATGACCTCGGCGCGCGCGTGCAGCGAGCTGTGCTCCTCGGTGCGGTCCTCGAGCGCAAAGTAGCGGCTGCCCGGCACCTTTAGCATCTCGCACTTGATGATGTCGAGGTGCGCGTCCCGCACCGGCTTGGGCCCGTACACGGCGGCCCATGTAGACCCAGTAGCACATGTCGATCTTCTTGGCCGCCGCCGAGAACTCCTCCTCCGTCAGGGGCTCGTCCAGCGGCTTGTCGGCGTAGAAGGAGCGCGGGCGGTAGTGCGACGCGTCCAGCGAGATGTGGCGCAGCGCGGCGGCGTTCTGCAGCACCACGCTCACGCGCAAGGGGCGGACGATGTCAACGACGGCGGCCAGGCCGTCCTCGTTCTCGTACGTGATCATGAAGGGCTCGTAGCCGGGCGGGGCCGGCATCAGCCAGACGCCCATCTTGGTGACGATGCCGTTGCCCGACTGGGAGAATATGCCGTCGTTTACGGGGCCGAAGCCGTAGGGGAATAGGCCCCGGCACTCGTTGGGCTCCTGGTCCTGCGGCGGCACGCCCGCGGCGGCCTGGTGCCGGCCTTCGGGGCTCTGCATGGCGCCCATGCCCAGGCGCACGACCTCAGGCCTCGCCCGTGTCGGGCAAAAAGGCGACCACCTCCATACCGCAGTGGAAGGTCCAGTGGTCACCGTAGGGCGTGAAGCCGACGCCGTGGTCGAGCGCGTTGCCGATGATGGAGCCGTAGCCGAGCTCGGGGCAGTCGAGCCAGACCTTGTCTTGGAGCTTGTGTTTGCGCAGGTGGTCCTGCAGCTCCATGTAAGTGACGCCCGGCTCGACGATGGCGTAGCAGTCGTCCGTGTTGACCTTGAGGATGCGGTTCATGTGCGTGCCCAGGTTCATGACGACGCTGCCGGGCACGCGCGGGGCCGCGCCGCCGTAACCCAGGTTATGGCCTTTGCTAAAAGGTCCACAGGGGCGCTTCGAGGTCGGCGCAGGCGCGCGCGACTGCCTGCACGTCGGCCACAGACCGCGGGTGGACGAGGCAGCTACCGATGAAGTCGTCGCGGTCGTACAGGAAGTGCATGTCGTGCGTCTGGCAGTCGACGTTGACGTAGTCGCCATCGTCGAGCTTGGTGGCCGGTGACAGGACTTGGAAGTTGTCGCCGCCAACTGCGTCCTGCAGCCGGGTGGCTAGTTGCTGGAACTGCTCCGCGGTCATGCCAGGGGGAAGCATGCGGGGCGTGGGTTTACCCTTGGCCCCGTTCTGGCCGTTGCCGGAGCTGGTAGCGCCTGGAGGCATGGTGGGACAGATAGATGATTGAGTAGGATGAAGGTAGTGTTTGGGTGTTCAGTAAAATGGATGATGCTGGCGATGGAGATGTACTGGGGGAGCATGGTGGAAAGGCAGGGTATATAGCTCTAAGAAGTGCTGGATATCTTGCTTCGCTAGAGCACCGTCAAATTTCTGCATTGTGACCTGGGTAGCTGCGGAGATTCAGACAATATTCCAACCCAACGCCATCCTTCGGCGTGTTTCGGTAACATAGGATACAACAATTTGACGGGGTGGTGATGTCGGACCCCGATAACCGTTGATAGTTCACCCCATCGGAAAGCCGCGGATGGGGATCCCTACATGGAAGCATGCAACGGACCGTTTGACTAGGGATGGGATCACCATGTGGGGTGACGATAGCTCAGTCCGTCCAGCCCCGTGGTTGTCTGGCCGAGCAGTTTGAGCGGGAATGCAACCGCCGAGAAACCACTGACCTGCTGGTGTTATTTTAGGAGATCGAGTAACGGACGCTGCTGTCAACTTCTGGACGGAGTATCGAAACGTCTCGATGGAATGGAGAATGAGCCCATACTAGAGTCATGTGGGACCTCTTCCCAGAATGACAGCCATGCCCGTCTAAACTGGCGAACTTTTACAGATATCAATTCGCGGTCGGCAGACGCCTCGGCAACCCCGGCTCACGACACCGTTCATGTCGTTTAGAACGTCCGGAGTTGATTTGTATTGGCTAGTTCCTTGGTTTGCTCGTGGTTTCAGGCGCGACTGGACGAGAGGAGGAAGTAGAATGGCCGTCGTCCGACCGCTGGGAAACGGGATGGCGGTATTTATGGCTGGACATACTGATTATAGCTCCACAAGCGCTTGCCATCTTTCAAACCGACAGATGGCGTCTTAAGGCTACAGCTGGAGTACAGTCGCTCCCGACTCGACATGGACTGTTCCCGGATACGGTTCTCTGGACCCTAGTGACCAAGTCGATGTTTGGCATATTCTTGGCAAGGATGGGGTTGCCAGCAAGATGCGGAGACCATATGGAAAACTCATGTTGATCCAAGCTTCAGCGGGCTTCCCCTCACGAACTCTAAGCTCCAGGTGTAAACGATTGTTCCAGCCATTGACTTGAGAGGGGAAGTGCGAGTTGATCCATGGGGGACCCGAATGGACGCGGATCCGGCGGACCCGAGGTATTTTAGAATCGTCTCGATCTGGCTTAGTTGGAGTGTCTTGAGATTCTATGAGGCCCTAGTGGTTATACCTCGCCGACGCGGCCGAGATCATGTCTATATAAACGACGGACAGTGAGTGGTTAATGATGTGCGTTATTCGCAATCTCCATCCATCCACAAGTATCAACAGCTAGATCGATCATCACCCTACCAAGTACCTTGCTGCTCTGCATTATATAACCTATTCCAGTCGGGCGAGTACACGGCCGACCAGATGTCAGATCACCTTAGGGTGTTCCGCAACCTGGTGGTGCCTACATTCGGCCCGCCCACGTCCAAGGCGCGCGCGCGCGGCCGATGCTGACCCTGGACGGCGGGCCCTTCGAGCCGTCGTGGAACTTCCAGGCCGGCCGCAGCGCCGTCCGCTACGCCTAGGAGCCGCTCTGGGACGGCGCGGGCACGGACGAGAACCCGTTCACGGGCGCGCAAATGCCGGCCTTCTTGCCACTCCTCCGGCAGGCCGCGGGCCCCGACGCCGACACGCGCTGGTTCGAGCAGGCCTGGGACGCCTGGCACGTGCCGGGCGCCAAGGCCCGCACGGCGCGGCGGGCGCTGCCGCCGCACCTCGCGCGCATGCCGCAGGTCTACCTCGCCTTCGACCTGCACGGCGGCCGGCGCGCGCTCAAGTCGTACCACTTCCCCACCACCAAGCACCTGGCCACGGGCCGGCCGACCGAGGACCTGGCCTACGACCTATCCGGCACCTCGAGCCCGGCGGCGAGGCTCTGTGGCCGGCGGCGCGCCGCGTGCGCGACTACCTGGCGGCCCGGGCGGCGCAAGGGCCCGGTCGACGGATGCCGGTCGAGATGCTGGCCATCGACAACGTCGACCCGGCGGACGGGTCGGTGCGCGTCAAGATCTACGCGCGCACGCCGTCCAACTGCAAGGACGCGCTGCGCGACGGCCTGACCCTGGGCGGGGCGCAGACGGACGCGGCCACGCTGGCGGCCGTCGAGCACGCCGAGCGGTTCTGGCACCTGGTGCTGGACGACCGAGGAAAAGTCGCGAGCGTGGCGGAGGGACTGCGGCGGCTAATGCCGGCTTTGGTCGTCCCGGAGGTCTTACTGCTTTCTGGCCAGCAGTCTTCTTATGCTTTTCGTCGTCGTAGGACGGCGGAAGCCGAAGGGTGATCGGGTTGGTGCGAGGAGGTTGGAGCAACCGGTGGTCGAGGATTGGTGCGCGCTCCCACGCGCGCGCCCTGAGCTGCGAGGGTGCAAGCGTTTCCGCGGCTGGCGACAGGTTTCCCAAGCCTTTGCTAGCCTTTTCTGCACCTCTAGCCTAGTTGCATCGTTGGTGTCGTTGTTAAAAGGAACCGGGTCGATGCAGGTAAAACAGAGCCGAATGGCCTGTTAGAACCTAGGTGGTTTGCCTGGCATATTTGGTGTCCCCAACACCCAAAAATTGCCGGGCTCCTTAACATCCACTAACAGTGGGTCGGAAAGGAAAAACTTTCCGAGGAAAGGTGAGACGAGCTCGAGGGTGCTGGGAGAGGAGCATCCCGGGGGATGAAGCGCCCAGATATCCCGCCTGAGCCGGATCCTGTTCTCACCTGCCAGATGGGCGACTGGGAGCGGTTTCGTGAAGAGCAGGCCGTACGCCGAGCCCGGCCTCCTGCCACTCGAAAGAAACGTGCATCAATGTCGGAGAGAGTTCGACTTTGCGGACTGCGATGTGCGGCTCCGTCGTGACGTCAAAGAACGGACTCTCCTAGAAAACATGTTCGAATTTCAAGACTACCATTTCCGGGAACACAGGAAGCGGGAGGGAAAACTGGCTCGTGGTCAAAGGCTGTTTGGCGAAGGAGCCGCAGCGCGCAGCCGTCCACGAGCGTTAGATCATGTTAGACAAGCAAAGCATCAAAAGGCACAAGGTGCTCCTGCGGTGGATCGAGCAAAGACGCCTAGAGGCCGCCGCGGCGCTGCGTCAGGGGTAACCACCCCCACCAACTGGAAGGGATAACGGCCACGGCGACGGCTCCCCACCGGAGGATCCGGTTGTCCGGGCACGGCCCGAGACTAGGCCGAAGAGTGCGCAGCCGAAGAAATCACCGGCGGTGCTTGGCGACATCAGGGTCTCGAAGCCCGACCCCCGTCCTCGGCGGAGCAAGCGTTTGGCGCCTGAGCTAGCTAGTCCTCGCCCTTCCGCTCTCCGGGACCCTGTCGCTTCCTAGCTAGACGATGCCAACCAGACGGCAACCGCTCCCCAAGCCAGCAGCAGCGTCTCGCCAACATCCGCAAGGCGGTCGGGGCCCTTAGGGAGCGCTGGAAAAGCCCCGCCCCTCGGCGCTGCCCATCCGCAGAGGGTATCGAAAACGGCAAAAGCGAAAGCTTCAAGGCCGGCCGCGCCCGCCCCCGACGAGGACGGCCTCACGTGCTAGCGATGGGGTCAGAACCGGAAGTGGTCGGGTCTCGAGGAGGGCCGCGAGGTACAAGCCCGATATCTGGTGAAACAAGGTGATCTGCCATGCTTGTACGCCTATCTACATGACGAGGCAGCGGCTCGAGCCGCAATGTCGACGTCGCCCGGGAAGCTGCCCTCGGCCAGGACGCTTTGCCTCGACGCCCTCATCGAAGGCGCGGCAGCACGCCTCCGAAGCGCTCCGCGTCGAAGAGGAGGTTTGGGCCCAGGTGGCCGCCGGGACTAACAGCCAGCCGGCCGTGAGGGCCATCTCCATCTACGACCTCGACGACGTCGGCCGCGCGCTGGCCAGGATGAAGGACCTCGAACGGAGCACCACCACGGGCCAGGTAGACGCGCCTGGACTACTTAAGCGTGGTGGATTACGGCGGAGACGTGGAACCCCAAAGCTCACGCTAAGCTTGTAAGCCTTACAGTACTCATTGTAAAAACTCTCCATGGTCGTCCTCGTTACGCAGCCTCACCAAAAGGCTGAATGAAGCAGTGCGCCCTTCTCGTGATATTCAACCGCGTGCGTGCATGCCGGGTTTTTTTGGACTCGACCTTTTTTGGTTCGATTCGGCTTGTGTGGGACAGTGGTTGAATGCAGTCTCAGAGGCCCAGACTCAAACGAAGAAAAGGGCGGACGGTTGGGGTGGGCCTTTGGTGGGGTTTGAGGCTAGTCTCAGATGGAGGCGAAGCCTTATACGGATTGTGATTGGTCAAAAATTTGCGGGGTGACTTAGTGCATGCCCCACCCGGCTTGCGCCACCCATCTGGTCTGAGCACCTGAGACTACCATCTCGAGCGAACCTTCCAAGGCCCTCACATCGGCTAGCTAAACGCAAATAAACAGGAGTCCACATTCCGCTGATCGGCCGGAGATGGAAGTTCTTCATCCTCGTCCTCTTCTTCATCCGACTCACTCGAGTCGTCACTCCCAAAATGTACCCCGCCTCTGTACTCTGGCTGCTTGGTCCTCAGCTTAATATCCGTTCCCAGCCCGAGCAAACTGCGCGAGATCTCTTTGCAGGCCACAGCAAATACTTCCTGCCCGCCATTAGATTTGTTGCCCTCCGCGCCATTTACCTCGTAGTCAGTTGTCCACGCCGCGGATGATGATCGTTCAGCGCCCAGCTCGACACACGGTGCCCCCGCGGCAGCGGTCGCCAACTCCCCAACAGGCACGGTAGCCGACACGCCAGCCCCGGCCGCCCGGCTCCCCTCGCGCTTGACCGTGGCGGTCTGGAAGCTCATCGTGCCCACGACAAGATAGGCCTTGCCCCCGACGGGGCAAAGACGGAGGATCTCCCTGCGGACCTCAGGCACGCCCTTGAGCGCCGCGAGGTATGCCGACTCTCGCTTCAGCCCTCGGACGGCGATGCTCGGAGACGTGATCTCCGACGAGCTGTCCTGGGCGTTGTGAGCGGTGACGGACACCACGGCCGTGACCCTTGTCCAGAACGAGTGGTCCTTCGAGGAGGCGGCGGTGATGTGCGCGTTGTGGTCGGTTTGCTCTTCAAGCAAGAAGCTGCTCCAGACGCCGGGCGTGAGTGCCTCTTCCGGGGAGAGCGGCGTGTAGTCGGACGTGGGGTTGAGGAAGTCTTTGACGATCTGGCCGAGGACGGTTGCGCTCTCAGATGCTGGCAGACGCCTCTTGAGGAGGAAAAACTTCAATTCCCGGGGTTGTGGCGTCATCTTTCCGCAGCAAATTGTCTCATTTGCATGGATCTCCGTGTGTGTGTGTGTGTGTGTGTGTGTTGTCAGAGGAGACGGGAACGCTGGCTTGTGAAAACTTGATGCGCCTATAAAATAGCACATCGACTCAACGCTTCATCCGTCAATTCAGAGGGCGGCGACCTGTGACGAGGAAGGACCTTGATATCCTGCGCCAATGCGAACAGAGGTATTTCTTCACCGCTTCGAAAATTGTCGGTGACGGCCTTCCATATGCCGAAGACCGACGGCATGTTCCAGCGGCTGAAATCATACGACATGAGGTCTGGGGCGATGACCTTGCATAGTTATCGACCAAGGGAAACTTTTGGCGCTGTGGCTGACGGGCCTACCAGCGGCTGAAATCATCAGGCGTGAGGTCCGGGCGTGGTGACCTTGTAACGGGGCACCTAGGAAAAACGCCTTTCCGGCGGCGCAGCTATGGAGCACTCCAATGCCGCCTCAAGAATTATCAGTGTTCCGCTGGGGCACGCCGAAAACCGAAAGAATGCGGCGTCCGGGGGCTTTCGCCCATGCCACTTTTGCCTAGCCCGGTTGCCTCTTGTCATCTCCGAGGCATCCTTGAGGCGCGAAAGATAAAGCGGTTCCGGGGCTCAGCTTGGGACGCGGGTCGAAAGGGCTCTCGGACTGGGCCTGCCTGGAGTGCGCGCAAGCGTGACCTGTTCGGAACTCAAGAAAGGGATTTGCCTAATCTCTGTTTTTGGCTGCTCAAAAGCATAAATGTATGCGTGAGCGGGTTTCTAAGTTGGCGTTTGGCCAGATTCGCGACTACACGCCTTGATCAACGAGAGGGATGGCTTTCACCCTCCGCATCTCCGGTTTGGGGACACGACCGATTGAGCAACCCGCTGACGGAATACCGGCAAACCCATTCAACTGGACCACCGAGTTCGCCTCGAGCAATGGGAGGCGGACGGTCCAGATCGCCGACCCTCTCCTCGGCAGAGGCAATCCCGCAAGCGACGAAGATTTGATCAAGTGGTGCCTTGAGAAGCACGTCAGGGAGCCTTTCGAAGCCACTAAAGCCGACTCCGCAGGCCGTCTGATCCGCGAGTACGGGCAGGCCCTGGCTCTGCAAGTCTCGTCCAGCGGCCTACTTCCTGTCGAGGGACATCTTGAGATCGAGGTTGGCACCCCTGATGGAGGGGCCGGCGGGCCTGGCCATGTCGTGTCTAGCCTGCAGCGCCTGCACTGGGAAGTGGTGGAGGATGTTACCGTGTGGCCTGAGAACCACAAGTTCCAAAGCGTTGGCGTCTGCAGGACTACAACAAGCGCGGCGGACACGGTTCCGGCAGCTGCGTCCGCGTTTCCACAAGTCCGAACCGGCGCAGAGGTCGAGCCACGGGCACGGAAGCACTTCAACATACTTCTCGTGGTGTCCCGACCCGGAGGCGCCGCCGACGTCGAGTATCAGCTCGTTTCCCGTTGTCTGGTGGACATCGCCGACCGAGTGTCCAAGGCAAGTCCGGATCTGAAGGTTGTCTTGGAGGTGCTTCGGCCTCCGACATGGGCAGCCTTTCAAGCCCGCTTGAGCGAAGATTCGGCGAGACGGTACGACCTGGTCCACTTGGACATGCACGGCGCGGTCCGTAAAGCAAGGAGAGGGGTCGCAAGGTACGTGGCTCGAGGGGAAAACTCCATTCGTGAATGTGACCATAGAGAACAAGGTGTTCAGCCAAACTGACTAACTTGCAATGAGGAATTAGGGCCGCCGCGCTCTGCTTCTGTGGCGAGCCGAACCCAGACATGCCCCTGGAATCCAAGAAGGACTGGGTGTCGGGGGAGCAGGTTGCGAAGGTCCTGTCAAAGTCGGGAGTCCGCACGATCGTCATGAACGCGTGCGAGTCGGCCAACAGCCGTCGTGAAGAGTGTGGCGGAAATTTGGCTGCGATTTTGCTCGCTCACCATATGGACTCCGTCGTTGCCATGTCCTTTAAGGTCGTCGACGAGGCTGTGGAGATTTTTACCGACGTTTTCTACACCTCCTTATTGCTTAACCGCCGGCCAGTGAAGGAGGCGGCCCGGCTGTCTCGGCTGGCTTTGCTTCAGAATCCACAGCGACGAGCCCTTCATATGTATTCGGTTCGGCTGATGGACTACATCGTCCCGGTCCTCTACAGACGCACACGGAAAGATGTTGCCACCGACGACTTCGCAAAAGCCGCGTGCGGAGGCTCGCCCAACCGCGTATCAAACGTGATGCTCTGGAATTTCGCGGCGATCCTCTGGAATTTCGCGACGCTCCTCTGGAACTTCGCGTCCCTCCAGCCAAATGACCGACTCTGCAAACGCTATAAGGGCGACGTCGACCATGAGATCGTTGGGAGGGATGCAGATATCTTGCACCTAGAGAGTGCACTATCTGCCAGGGGGCTGATGCTGCTTTACGGACAGGGAGGTTGCGGAAAGACGGCGCTGATGCGGTACTGCGCGAAATGGTGGGAGCGCTCGGGATGGATCGAGCAATCAGCGACTGTCGACTTCGTTAGATCCCACCTCGGAGAGGGAGTGAGGGCAGGGCGTGTTTGTTTCCACGGAATTCTGGATCTGATCGCAACACAGTTACGAATGCCGTTGGGCTATCGATCTGAGCAGCACATTCTCGACAAACTGCGAGGCGAGGCTTGCCTTCTCGTTCTGGACAGCCTGGAGTCGCTTTCGAGAAACGCTAGCGAGCTGGAAGCAATCGAATTCGAGCACGACGGGCTGAGCAAGCTTCGCGAGTTTGTGCTGAAGGCTTCAGGGGGCAAGTCGAAAATCGTTCTGGTCTCCCGACACGGCAACGACCCCTTCATCGACGACAAGTGCCGCTGCGTTCGCTACCAAATTTCCGGGCTCAGCGTTCTCGCGGGAGCCCAGCTATTCGAGCAGCTTGCCTATGGCAAGACCGCCGATGTCCCGAAGGCCCTGCATCACCGCCAGAACATCGATTTGATTCGGCGCGCTGTCATCCTCCTTGAGGGAAACCCCGCCGTGCTCAAAGAGGTGGGCCCGGTGCTACGGCGCCTGGGCCACGACATGAAGGCTCTGTATGACAAGCTGCTCTTTGGAGTCTGTGAGATTCAGCAACGCGATGGACAAGAGGAAACCAGCCGCTTCGCTCACACTATTGCGTGCATTTGTGGTGAGCTGGAGATTTTTTCGGCGCGCAACGAGTTGGTATTTCCCTTCCAGGTTGCTCCTTTCTGGACAATCGCTCCGAGGAATCCACAGTATTACTTCTGGTTTTTGTACCTCGAGTTTATGAAAATGTTCCAGGAGGGGTCCTACGCCGCCTGGCTCACCGACGATTTCCGTACCTGCGTCGAACAGTTTCAGCAACAACATGACATCAACAGGCACTGGGGGACCATCTTCCGGCGGTTCGAAGCGGCTGGGCTAGCGGAAGAGGCCACAATTAAGACCAACGTGGGAACGGTGATCCGCTGCTATCACGTACATCCCATGTTGACTCTACGTGCTCGAGCTCAGGCGCCGCCAGAGTCTTGGGGCAAGATGAAGTCGGCGTTCGTCCGGCAATTTTTGCTTTGGCTCCCAAAAACCAGCGTCCAAGACCAGACGCAGCGGATTTCCAGCGTCACGTGGGACGACTTTGAACAGCACGACGACTACGCGGAAAACATCAAAGCCATGGCGATGGCCTTCGCGCTGGATGGGCCCGATTTTCAAGACGAAGTAAAGCGAATGGGCTGCTCTTTATTTGATTACGCGCACCTACATTCAAATACCTCCTTCTTCACCACGGCGCGGCGCGCGGAGGCGCTCCTCCCGTTGGTCCGGCGCCACCTGGAGCGCCTCTTTAAAGTCGTGGACGCCAGAGCAGGGAAGGTCCCCACGTCGTACGAGCTTGGGATGATCATGGACTACTCGTGGGAATGCTACACGCACGAGGAACATCTAGACAAGGCTTCAGATATCGTTGGGCGGGCGCTGGAAGTGCTGGAACGGTATCGCGCCCTGATCCCATCCCGCGCGCCCCTGACAGCCACACAAGACTTCGACGTCTTCCAACTGCGCTACGCCGAAGCGTGCATTGTGAACCGGAGAAGAGGCAACATGGATGGTATGGAGTACTTCCAGAGGAACCTTGAGGAGGACGTCGGTGAAGACCACGATTTCTACGCCGCCATTCGCCGAATCCAGTGGCGCAACCTCAGGGAATGGACAACAAACGCCTTGGACTGTATGTCGAGAGACATGCCGCCACAACGGCTCGCGCTGGGGAGGATGCAGGCCGCCCGACAGCTTCTCGACAACCCCAGCTTCCGGGAAGACGGCATCGCTGGCGTGATCGCGGCCGGGCTCCTCGACCGCACCCCGGTCAAGGAGAGCATCGCGCCCGTCATCGAAGCCAACCAGGGCTCCGTCGCTCGCTTTGGCAAGATCGCCCACCGCATCCTCAACGAGAGCGCCGCCGCGAACTTCGCCGATTTCCCCGGCGGGTTAGCAGGCTTGGATGCCGCCGCTACAAGTCAAGCTAGCGATGACCCAACTCCCGAAACCTCGCCGTTGCAGTTCCTCCAGCAATTGTTGCGCAACGGCGACAACAACGTTCTGGGCGGCGAACAAGCCCGCGCCGATATGTCGTATCTCGTCGCCCAAGTGCGCATGTTGGCCGGCCGGCCCGGCGGTGTGGAGGGCGCCCTCGACGACCTACTAGAGCGCGAGGCGCCCTCCTCGACGAGCTCGAGCGGATGGAAGCGCCTGGCGGAGCTGCACCACGACCTGTACTTCATGGCGGTGCCGTGGGAGGACGCGAGCGCACGCGACTACCACAAGGGCCTGCGCCACCTCGACGAGTACTGGCGCCTGCTGCAAAACGAGCCCAACGTCCCGAACCGCGAGATGGTCTACACGTTCGTCAAGTACGCCGTCTGCTACAATGGCATCGGGCGAGTGCTCGACGCGGCGCGCGCGGTGCTAAAGGCGGTGCCACTAGTGCCACTTACGGTGCATGCCGGCGAGTGCGTTAACGAGATGGATGCCGAGGAGTTTGACGCGTGGGTGTACCAACGGTTCGCGGAGCTAAACCATCTCGACGTGTTTCTCGATTGGCAGAACCTGGCCCACCCGCCGAGGGAGGTAGAGGAGATGAGCCTCGCGGAGAGGTCATCCATGTTCGTTGTGATGACACGGGCGAAGCAAATTCAGCGAGGAAAGAAGCGGCTGAACGAGCTGGTCCAGGAGGCGCTCAAGGCACACCCAAGTCTGCGACAGGCTTTGGGCAAGTCCCTGCCTGGCTTTGCCGACATGTAGAAGGTGTATCAGTTGACAGATTTTGATAGCAGCCCATTTCTCGAAAGTGCACGACTTTCCGAACCCCTCGCGTTTCCCTACCCTGGCTGACTTGACGCCGCCCCGCGGACGGACGAATGTGGGGCTCGAGAGGGATACCATCATTACGCGTCAGGGCAGCAGTCTGGGGAGGAGTACGTCCTATTGTATTTCCCGTCTCTTTTTTGTTTCGTGTGTTATTCCAAGTTTCTCTTGTTTGTACCACTACTAAGTAGAAATAGGGATGGCTATGGGAGCCCGTCCCTTTCACTACCCCTTCTTTAGACTTGAACTCGTTGTCTGTCGTCTGAACGGCGACTTCTGGTAGATCTGGCTCCAGACCGGGAGCTCGATGCCGAGCGGGAACAGCTGAAGCAACCCGGGAAAAAAGGCAACCAAGCTAGAAACTTCAACGAAGCGCCTGTCAGCTGGTACTCCATAGCAGCTTCAACGGCGGGAACAACTCACCGTTGAAAGAGATGCCTGACGCAGGTACATCAACAATAAATTCTGTCGAACTCCTAACTGCACATTCAGTGTTAGCTCTTCGCTACGGAGGAACATATACGGGAGTCGAAGTGGTAAAGGTAATTTACCAAAACAACGTACAGTTTTAGGTGTAGGGATAAGTTTGTATTCAATCTGGTAGGCATTATGGAAAGAGGCGGGGAAAGCTCATGGCTCTGATGGCATGGTACGGGATGATATGACATGGAAGAAAAGGGCAAGGCACATACCAAAACACGAAACTAATTCCTTATTGACGCCAGCTGAACTGTTCGTCGGAAAAGGATCGAAGACAAGAACGGCCTCGATTAAATAGGAGGTGCACGACGTTGTTCCGCACGGCCTCGTCCTGCAGCAAGTCTTCTCCTCGCTGTGCCACCTGCTAGCTTCCCGAGAGCTTATTGCTGGGCGTTATCCCTTCCGATCTCCTGATGATATGGAACCCTGGAATCCGTGGCAAACCTATCGGCATTCCATATCCCGACGGCACCAAACGCAACTGATAGCGATGCCCGCCGAACTCTATCGGATATTCTCGTGTTCACGCCGCCTGTCGGCTGGGACGATGCTGCGGATGCTTCGGTGGTCGATCCCGTACCGCACCGTTTGAGTGGGTGCCTAATAGCTTCGGTTAGTTTTGGCAGCACAGAGGTGACCCGAGGTGGCGGCAGGTGCACAGCAATTCCCAGCAGGAGTATTGTCGTTCCTGATCCTCGCGGTGCCGTCTGGCATCGTATTGAGGTAGACGTTGAGATCGGCCCCGGCGTCCTGGATCAGAATACCTACGGCTGCTTATCAGTGCCGGAATTACTGGGCGCAACCACAAAGCCCCTTAACGTCCAAGTCTGCGGGAGTGCAAGGGGTACAGTCGAGCGTATCATACCAGTAAACCCTGCCTTATCGAGATATGGTTTGTACTGCTCGACCAGGCTAGCCCGACAACATAGCTGACATAGGCAGCTACGCTCTGCCTGAGGTTCTCGGGCAGCGGCTTCCGTGCCAAAACGTTCGATATGGCAACGCGCCCGCCGGGCTTGAGAAGGCGGGCCATCTCATCAAAAGCCGGCTGCTTCTCGGCCTCGGGCACCAGGTTAACGACGCAGTTGGAGATAATGGCGCCAGCGGTGCAGTCCTCGAGCGGGATGTAAGTGATCTCTGCCTCGGTGAACTGGATGCTGCTGAAACCTGACTTTGCCTTGTTCCGCTCGGCGAGGCAAGCATGTCCTGGGCGTTGTCAAACATCGGTAGCTTACCTGAGCGAGGGCCGAGGCAAAGAATCGATCGCGCGCGTCCGTTGCCTCGGGAGAGAAAGAACGGAGCACCAGATGCGGAAACAGTGCCACCTCGCTTGCCCAGGCGTGAGCCCCACTGCTTGCGTCCCTTGCGAGATGTATATGCAAGCACTCCCAGGTTGATAAGGAGTCACCATCGAGCAGGACATCTTCCAGCCACCGCAGATGATGCGAACGTCGGCGGGCAAAGCGGACTCCTGTATGAACCAGATCCGCCGAAACCAGGGGCGCCTGTACAGCATAGTCAAGGCCCTGCAGCCAGGATTCGACGACGGTGGCAGATCCTCGGCGCCCGCCAATCCCCCAGCATCATCGGGCGCGACGAGCGCGGGGAGAAAGTCGGGGATGAGCTCGCTCCCGTCCGCCTCCTCACCGAGGTATATCAGCCCTTGCTGGCACTGCGTGTAGATCCGCCCCATCAACTGGACCTGCTGGCCCCTCTCCTGAAGATCGGCCTGGTTGACGCACATGCCGTCAGCCCAAATCAAGGTCGACTCCTGCGGGAAGCGCGCGCGCATCCTCTTCAGGGCAGCGTTGAGATTCGCCGTGATCGGAAGCTCTAGTTGCTCGCGCCCCTCGTGCAGTACGATTCTTTCGCACATGTCTAGATTGCCCCATGTGTACGACAGGGCGTCGTATGTCGGCTGGTCGTCGAAGTTGCCGTGGACCAGCTCCCCCACCAGGGGCGCATTAGCTGTGGCGGGGTAGATGCGCAATATTCCTTTCTGGGTGTCGCCCTTGATCGGACGGTATTGGTAGGTCAGGGTTGCCATGGATTGCCGGTGAAGGGATGCAGGCGGTCAAGGGGGGGAAGGTGGATGTCGATAAAGGAGTACCAAATTGAAGGTGGATAAAATTGCTCGAGCGTAGGGTCGCCAGAACGAGCCAGGATGGAACCGCATCCTTGGTGACGGGACTGGGATGGAGGGGCCAGTTGAACAGCTGATGCCTGGGCTGGTACACCGGGACACCATACCGGATTGTCATATGATGATGGATTCAGGCTCGATATTGCCTTTGTCTGGATGGCTGTTCATTTAAATCTGCATTTCTCGCGCGTACCGGCCCTTAACCGATATGACCTGGAGCATCTCCCAAAGAGCTGCCGCCTGAGGTCAGCCCGAGCTCCCGGTTGTGTGACTGCACAGCGGCCATGGATGCCTTTGGTGGTGTGTTAATAGAAAACAGAGGAGACAGAGGATCGGGAGCCGCGGATTCACCTGCGATGCCAACCGATCGGTGTGCATACACAGGTGGCCAACCTCGTGACTGCGTGGATTCGGTGGGCCTGGCTCAGGAACTGAGCTGTTAGTCCGGCCGTCCTCGAGATGGAAGGAAAGGGCACCCAGTCAGCATGCACGGCTGACAAAACTTGGGGGGCCGAGTGCAAGGACAGCCAGAAATGGAGCCGGTCGGAATGCGCCTGAGAATAAATTGGATTGAATATTTCTGGTTAGGTGCAGATACCACCAGGAGGGGTCCCCGTGGCATGCTTCCTGGCCTGGCTAGAGCCCTATAAGTACCTAGGTGGGTCCCTAGGTATCGGCTTCTAGTTACCAGATCAGGGTGTACACCAGCAGAACAGGCCTGGGCTTTTCGCGCCCAGGGGATGCCAAAGAAGAGTTGGCGGTGGATGCGGGAAGAGTCCGTGAACGGGAAGGCCATACGCGCTTGGCCAATGATGCTAGCTCATTCTCCTATGCCGAACTGGACAGCGTTTGTGGAGTCCACGGGTGCCCCTCAAAACAGGACCCGGTCCAGAGTTTTTTCCTTCGCACAACCGCCGGGGAGAGGAGCCTTTTCGCGTCCTATCCGTCTCGGGCCAAACCCCTCCATGTGCTCGTGTTCCCGCTCTTCATGAGATATCGAGCTCCATGTCATCAGAGGCTTTTGGATCACTGGCCTCCTTGGTCTTGCTGGCGGAAGACTTCTTCTCCCGGACGTCTGCTCTCACGTTGGCGAGCAATCAGCACGAGAAAAGGCAAGAGCGACAGATCGGAGGATCATACCCTTCATCTCCACCTCCCCGTCGGCCTCCATCTGGCGCTTCAGCGCGTGGTTCATCTTCCTGTCGAGCTTGCGCTGCTACTTGGCGTTGATAGGCGCGCCCACTCCGCCGGTTGGCAGCAGGCCTGGCCGGGCCTCGCGCCTTGCCGTCGACTTCTCAACGCGCGAGAGCTTGCCCTCCGCGGACTTCTTCTGCTGGGTCTTGCGCTCCTTGACGGGCCGGGCCGCTATTCGGTTCTTGGGCGGCTTGTTAGGGTTCTTGACCGAGGGCATCTTGTCGGATGGGTGTGCACGCCGGGCGAATCGTGGAGGAGCCGGGGGTGGGTTCGAGTGGGAGGATTGCTCGCACTCGTCCGCTAGATCTACCAGATATCTGAAGCCAATTGCGGCGCGGCTGACAAAATTACAAGGCACTAGAGATATTTCTGTCACAGTATGAGGCCGTCGCTTGGCTGGCCAGGTGGTGAAGGGCCGGATTGGAAGCTAATTAAAAATTGATTAATAGCGGTGCATTTGTTAAAAACTATTTAGGACAGTAAAAAATCTTCCTTTTTTATACCCTAAGCTCTTTGTGCTTTTCCCACCTCGTTCGCTGTGATATGTTTGTCCGGTTTGATATGTTGCGATTACACTGATCGCTCATATCACCTGGTTGATATCCCTGATATGTCTAACCCCGACAAACCACGCCTATCACCGTCGGAGGTCACGTGATCTCCTGACAGGAGGGGCAGCTCCTGTCGCCCTGCCACCGCTGTTCCTTCAGGCCTGTCACTGTAGTTTGGTTGGTCGTAACAACCCAGGGTTTTCACCGAAATCAGAGTTTTCACGCCCCCTCTCTAGAGGGGGTCCACAACGTACAACCCCCGAGTAATAAAAATACAAATTTATTCCCTCCACTTTGGCCACCACTAAGCACGTGTTTAAGCATTCCATTTTATGTAGGGCTGGAAATGCCAATACTTATCTTGTTGGGTCTACTTGGCACCCTCCCACGCAGCCATCTGCTTACGGCTACTGGTTTAGTTACTGGTACCAAAGGTGCTTATCCCCGAGCAAAGTTAAAATACACACGATAAAGAATGGCCCCAGTATTTCTGTTCGAAAGACAAGAAAGCATTCGCCGTTTAATTATAACTTGGCTCGCCCATTATACACATTCCCTTGCTTTACACACGTTTCCTTTTCTTCCGTCCCCTTCCGCCCGCCCGCCTAGCGGTTCGCCGTCGAATGGCTACGGCTCGGCACGGGCAGGTGGTGCAAGGCCTGGACCACGGGCATGCCTCCTAGTATCGATGCCGTAGCGGCCGAGTCGAACGACCGGCGGTTGTCGTGGGCGCGGCTGCTCATAACGCGAAGCTCGGCTTTTTTAGCGGGCGAAAAGTTCGAGAGGGAGAAGCGCGTGTTGTAGTCGGGGGACAGCCACCCTTGTTAAAAGACTAGTTGGTCCCGTGCCAAGATGGACCGCCGGGTGATAACGTCCTTGGGAGACATTTTGGGAAGCGGGTGTTTCCTTTTTATGCTTTGGCTGGGCGTGTGAAGTTGCGGTCACTTGGCTAGTACGTCGTGTCTTGAAACTGGGGGTGGTGATGCTTGCAGTTGTACTAGATGCTAATTATACAATGACAAAATACTCCCCTGGGCCGTCAACCGCCCCACGCTCCATAAGGCCATATACGTAGCAACAGCCGATAAGCTCGAATGCTTCTCCCTGAGGCCTCAAGAGAAAAGGCATGCCAGCTCCGCCAAGTACGGAGATGATGTCGCCTTCTCGAGCTCTAGGTGGCACTATCGCTGTTCGGCCATGCTCGGTGACGCAAAACCTGTTGCGAAAAAGATGCTTGCTAAGGCCCAAGAACTCCACCGCAGCCATGGCAACTTGGGTGCACCGTTCCATGGTAGGCTTGCACAGCTCCCAAAGTTGGCCGCTGGTGCCGCACAGGTCTAGAATTTCGCGCAACTCTGGGGCAAAGCCGAGTCCGAACAAGTACTGATGCAAGCTTTCATACATCTCCATACATTTGGCGGTCGTCAGCGTTGTAAAACGGTCCGCTATGGCTGTGCGAATGTAAACCTCCAGGCGCTTGCCCTCGGGGTAGCAGATGGCGTTTTCCATGGCCATGGTCTCCGCGGCACGGTGCCACGCCCTCAGAATGTGGCTGCCCTTTGATATTGATGCCTCGTCGCCCATCTCCAGAGCATCGCTGAGTAGCTTAACACGGTCTCGTCGCCATCCCTTGACGGAAACACAAAGCGGTCTGTCTGGGTCGACAAGGACGGTGGAGGGGCGGTCAGTTCCTGCAGTGTATTCGCGGTTGTACAACCCGCTAAGTGAGCTGTATTGCCAATCCGATACCCAGGACGGCAAGCCTGCTACGGGTTTGCGGCTGCCGTTGCCGGCGTAGTGGAGTGCCTTGATGGCGCCGTCGGCCCAGATTATCTGGCGCATGGTGCTGCAGTACACCTCCTGGTAGTCTGTACGGTAGTTGGGCGTCACTTTCGGATCCTTGACGAGCGAGAGCAGACCGTAGATCTTGTCCCTCTTGTCTCCGCAGTTGAAGCAAAGAGCGCACCCTAGGACGGCGCCCAGGGTCATCTCACTTGGGCGGCTCTTAAAATCGCCGTGTAGCTCGAGCATGGCGCAGGCGCCGTCGAGGCCCTCCCTGATGGCGCTTCTTCCGGGGCTAGAATCCGAGTCGTTATCCTGCAGAAGGAACGGTCTGATGATGAGGTGCACGAGGACCTCTATTGACTGGCTGATGGCTCCCCAGTCCATGCAGATGTCGCCGTAGATGAGGTGTAGCTCCGCTGACAACACGACTTCCTGGGCTATCCAGACGCGGGTAAACCATGGGTTGCTGAAAAAATGGCGAAGCGCCAACCAGCCCGGTGCAGAGTCGAGCATGGCATCTCGTATCTGCCGAATCGACATGCCGCGGCCTTGCCGCAAGTACCGGATCCGCGCCAGGTGTGACTGTACGAGGGGAGCCGTCTCGGAGGGGCCGAGGTACGCGACGACGCGCCATGCCCCGGCGTACACCCTGCCCATCATCTGAACCTGCGATGATTTCTCGTCCTCGTCCTTCTGGTTGATGCAGAGCCCATCGATCCATAGCACCCGCTCTTGCCACCGCGACCGCAGCTTCTTTAGCACGGCGTGCGCGCTCGCCGTCACGTCCAGACGCGCGCCCTTGTTGTTGTTGTTGTTGTTGTTGTTGCCCCGCTCCACAATAACGAACTGGCTTAACTGGTCGCTTCCCCATACATACGACACGGCTTGATAAGCGACATCGCCCTCCAGCGAAACCGTGTCAAGTTGGCATCGGATGGGCTCCGAGGGCGGGCCGGGGAGCAGTCTGAGGACTCGGATTTGATTTCTAGCTAGAGAAGCGTACTTGTAGTAGGCGTTTTGGGATCGTACCCTCGCGCAAGGGTTGTGAACGGGGGCTCTCCTTCCTAGTCTCGACTCGGCCACAAATCGGATGACGGCGTTCAGCCGGAAAAGGAGCAATTGTGTGGCGTAATATAGGTCATATTGATCTGAGTGGGGAAGATGTTCCCAAATTCGAAATGCAATGTGTGGGAGGTTGACTGCGACAAATGTGCCCGCCGCCACCGCGATGAACCCGCGAAACGAGTGGCATTCACTCAAGAAGCGCATTAGGAGAGAGAAGTAGCCGCTGAGGCACGCTCCGACGAGGAATACTCTGACCTGGTCGTGGTCCGAGATGTCATTCTGGAGATGGTCGGCAAACGTAACGTAGAGACTCTGAATCCAGGCCCAGCAGCTGATAAGGGTGGAAAGTCGGTCAGACACCAGTGGCGCCACGTATACCAGTACCATGGCAGCCAGCCCTCTAACGGAGTGGCTGGGCTTCCGCTGCTGGACCGTCGTCGCATACAAGTGCTCGGCCGCCATAGCGGCCAGGATACACCATATGACGGTCTGGGCGGCGATGAACGCATCGCAGAGTCTTACTGCAAGCGCAATGTAAGCAAGCTGAAGAAGTGCTGAGATGATGCTTCCGTGTAGCTTGGCAGTGTATTCCAAAACTGCCTCTTCGATGAGATTTGTAGTCTCCGGTCGAGTTTTAAATTCTTCGAGCTGCTTCCGAAGCATTTCATTCATCCGCTCCCTTTCTCCAAGAGCTCGCCAATGCGACTCCACGTAACGGAGATAAGGCGGCCAAAACCCCTCGAAGAAGAGACGTGACATCGGGGGTGTGAATAAAGATGCCGGAAGGCGGAAAGGATAACAGGATGTTCCAAAAGTAAATACCTCGAGTCGTGAGGTTGGTTCGGGAAAACGGAGGTGTGGAACAGCTCGGAGACTATCACGTAGTCAGGGGCAGCTAGGAAGCATGAGAAATGGGATTGAATGAATTGAGTCTATCTTTTAAGGCCAATCCTGCACAGAAGGGCGAACGGAATCGCTTTTTTTATGCGCTGAAAGCTTTGCTACCGACTTGCCACGAAAAGGGGTTGGCGATGCATTTGAGGGGGTGCCAACGGAGGCGTTTTGCCACGTAGCGGACGCCACCAGCGAACTCCGCGGTTGTTAGATGCGCATTTTTGTGGCGGCCCAGTGGGCAGCAGAATTATTTCAGTTCACACTAAAGCTCTTCCGGAATCGCTAGCCTTCAGCCACATCCTTTAACAGCACTGCTACAGCCAATATGAACTGCGTACAGCCCCACCGGCTTACCGACTCTTTCGGGTCGGCTCAAGATCTGCGCTCGACGGGGCGTACGGGCGTCTTCCTCGAGGAATCTTCCGTCGCTTCATCCGCGCCTACCCGGACGACACGGATGGGGTGCCGTAGAACGCCTACTGTACGACTTCTTCCGGCACGGCGACGTCGTGACCCTAAGTCGGGCCAACGGCATCAAGAAGGGAGACGTCTGGGCCAGGCTCAAAGACTTCTCGCTGATACTCGCCAAGATTGTCACCTGCCTGGCCAAATGCTTGGATCTCAGGGCATCCGCCGTCGACATGACCGATGTTCAGAACGCGCAGGGCAGGGTTATATTCCCGCGTCGGCTAGCAGAGACAACAGCGCGCTTCCCCTATCCTGCCCGGCCGTTGGTGGGGCTTCCAACGCTGCCCACTCGGATGCGTTCCTAATCGGCCCGCCCAGGGTTCCCGGGACGACGACGACTCCGCCCGACCGGTCGGCTCGTTCAGGCGGAGGGGCCGCTGCCTCCATCACGGGTTCCGGCCGGGCACGGGGACAGCGCGTGGTGGAAGGCAGCAGCCAGGCAGAGCATAGGCAATACGGGACCGGCCCTGTTGCACCAATGTCCCCCCAGGCCGGCAATCCCCAGGAGCCTCCCCGCGAGGACCGGCCTGAGGGGAGACGGGCAAGCGACCGAAGACAGTGGTTGGTTGTGGAATGGCGCCGGTGTGCAGCTTTTCTGGGTGCTCGCAACTGCAGCGCATGAACGACCTTTGTGTATGTGCAGATGCCTAGGAGAGGTTGTTTCGAATTCCTGCAAATATGTAGCATTATCATATAATGAATGTCTCGTGTCAAGCATAAGAGAGCAGTAACGAGCAATGAGTGGAGTGGGTACTAGAGCGTGTCCAGGTAGGTCCATAGAATGAACGAGCGGGAGGCGCAGCGAGAGCTAAGCGGGTTTATGCGGACACCTGCCGCCCGAAGGCATCTGACCGAGCTGATGACAGATTATGATGCCATGATTAGGACGATCGCTAACCCCTGGATCCAGAGACATAAGTCGACGCAGCATCGTCCTTTCCGAATCCGACGAGCCGCCATCATTTGCGCCCGACGGCTGTATTTCCCCCTCCTCTTCCTCCCAAGCGGGGCCATCGGTGGCCGGCTTTGACCTATTAGCCCAACCACCCCTCACACTAGCACACCGCCGAGTTCCCAGTCCCCCGATGTCGATTATCCGCGTCTCGGGCGAGTGGAAATTGGAAAGGATGCCAAAGACGGCGTGAGGGAGGACCTCGGGTGACTTGGGTCCGTGTGATCGGAACCTTCTGTCACAGATGTTTGCTGGTGATGCTGCCCATCATCTGACCGGCAGCGGGGGTTTGCGCTCGACACTGCGCCGCCGGCGGAGGAGCTGCCTCTCCATCTTCCCCAGATCTACTACCTGCCCTAATGGAGCCAAGCTCCACATCGTCGGACACAGTGAGGACTTGGGTACTATCGGTGCCCACCGAAAAAGGGTCCATTGGGCGCGGAGGCTTCCGCGCAGGAGTTATGGCTTGTGGCGGCTTTGCTTTTCCTCCGCTGGAAAGCCACCTCCATCGACCAAATAGTGGTCTTAGAGTAACGACGCATGAGCAGGCAATACCAACGTTTATCTCGATGATGGCGTATAAGCCGCTGGGGACAGCATCCCACGTTTTATCTGCTGAGGTTGTCGACCGATAAATCACCTGCAAACGTAAAACAGATACGATACACGCTCTAAAAAAACGATAAGCGAGAAGATGCGTTAGCTACCCGCTTCGGTTATCCGAGATATACGAGAAGAAGAAGAAAAAAAAAAAAGAAAAAAAAAAGAAAAAAACGTAACTTACGTTGCTCCAAGAGACATAATAAAGCCCAAAAATATTCGTTGTGGCCAAGGGATAGTTAAGTGCCGAAGAATAAAAAAAGGGCCGATGAGAATGGCAAAGTCCATAATGATAAGGTATATCTGGATTGCCGTGAATGTAGCGGTAGTGTTGAGGCAAACGGCTCCCGGAACGTCGGGTGTCCATACGGCGTAAAAAGGTATGCACGTAACAAAAGCAAGGACAAAAGAAGCAAGAAATCCACAGCATAAAATTGCTGAAAGAGCATAACAAAGACGCTTTTCAAGATCCATGACGCTGATTCGGGTATATTGTAATACAATCGACAATTTGGCGAATACGTGCGCTGCGGCGTAGGCGATGTAAATACCCGGAGAAATCTGCCGCGAGATATAAGCTGTCATTAGTTGCTGCGTCGTGGACATTACCCGGAAAAAGTTGATTTCCAAAATGTACCTTGCGGAGCCGGATAAATTCGGCGGCGCTGACTGTTTCGAAATGTCTTCCGTTACCGTTGGAGAACGCTAGGAATATTAGCATAAAAGCCAACCATATAGCGAACTCAGCGGTCCGAAACACGTTTTACGGCTTACCAATCACAATGAGGACCGAAATAGAGATGGACGAAGCCTATAGATGTCGAAACAAGCATGGATTCAAGCTTTGGTTAGGATTGGGGGGCTCGGGATCAAAGGAAGCAGCTAAGGATCCCGCCGCGTACCATAGCCGCAACGACAATGTAGTCTTCCCAGAAGACTTTCCTGACTAGAAAAGCTCGCGAGTAAATGCGCAGGGCGACAAGGATAAGTGCAATGGCCGGGCAGACAATGGTGATTGGAACGCCGTAGCTGGCCCGGTCTTCGCCCCGGCGGTATGCCAAGGCGTCGGTCGAGTTGGACGACATGGGGGGCGAGCGGCGAACGTGAGATCTTGGGACCCGAGCAGCTGGATACCTTGTTTCATCCCGCCGCGATAGGGCGGAAAACAAAGACAGTTTATACTTTGGAAATTAGTGGCGAGACACTGAGGTGAAGCAGGCGGGATGGGGAGGGCGTGCTTTTGGCGCCACTAGGCTTCATTTGGGCGTTCCGTCCATCACGCCGATCCCCATGTCCACGTGCGGTTAAGCGATCGGGCGTCATTACCTATGTATGGACAAGGCCATGCACGATGTCGATTGGGTTTGCTTTACAAACCCCAGGCACGGAAAAAGCCAGTTCATACAACATAGCGCGCCAAAGCTGCAGCTAAGTAAGTGGCATAAAGCCACAACAAGCAGCCACCACAAATATTCTGCGGCTGACGCTGAACCGAAAGTTAGGGGTTTGAACCTACAATGCTGGCCGCCCAAACCATTGCACAAAGGCCTCGCGACTTGCCTATGAGGGAAAGTTTATCATTGCCTTTTTGTGGCTGAAGGACGAAATTACGACGAGGAATTCCCGGCGGGCAGGTGCGCCTCCTCAAAACAACTCACTTTGCTTTTTAGACCCACCCGCGCGCCTCTTTTGGGAGCCCTCATGCTGGGCTACCACGCCTGCTCTCGCCCGTTCTCCATGTATCAAAGGCAAGATCGAGCGGGCTGGGTGAAGGAGGTTTTGCGGGCAAAGCAGAGAGCTATAGGATGCAAGATTTGGGAGGAAGGCCAGTCAGAGAAGGCGCTCCAGGACGGCACATCTGCGCTTGTGAGCGTGTGGGGCCGAAACTGATCCTCTGGTGCAGCTAGTGAAATAAATTAGCCCCCAAATTAGGCAATCCCGGCTCCCCGCGAAATAGCGTGAGCCTTGGCCTGTGCTCGGCTTGCGGTAGCCCCCTCCCGGAGGGCCAATAGGCCGCGCGTTGCCTGTCCAGGCTTGCGCGTTGCTCGTCCAGGCTGGTGCCTCCTCGCTTCAGGGCCTGGTGGTTCGGGGAGTGTGGAGTTGGCGGGGGTGGATCGTGTAGGGCATGTGGCTTTTGATTGCTAGCTAAAGTGGTGTCGGGAGTCTGGATGACCTCCCATTCTAATTACACACCCTGTTTCACCGTGTTGGGGCTGTGCCCTAGGGGTGCATGGGGCCGGCCCTGGCCTTGAACCGCGCCGGGCCGGGACCCTCAGACACGCGTGGCGGGCGGGGGAGCTTTCGTGCCCGCCTCTTTCGGGCCTGTTTGGCCTACAGTCAGGGCTGAACTAGCCTTCAATAGCTGACCAATGAGGGTAATCAGGTGCTTCGGAGGGCTGCTCCGGCTGTAATGCCCGCCACCCCTTTGCCCTCCTCCAAGACTCGCCTCCCTTTTTTTCGCTGGTGAGGGTAGCGCCGGGAGACCTTTCTCGCCCGTTTTCCCCTCTTCGCAATCGACGGGAATGCGGGACCTTCCCCCTTCGACGCGAGCGAGAGAAAGAAAAAAAAAAAAAAAGAGAGAGAGTTAATAGAGATAGATCCAAAGATTTGGGACAGCCCAAAACGGTGTGTTGCCACGGTGGCAGGATGCTGCCGCCACAGAATGGTGTCGGACCCTGACCGTTCGGGATTTGCCGCTTGCCACCGGCTCCCCACGTCCGAAGAGGTTGTTGGATGGTGGACCTTAGTTCTAACGCGCTGAATTTGGAATCGGACCTTCGGCGGTTGGTGGTAGTGCGGGCATCGAGTACTATGCGACGTCAAGTTACTGCTGCCTCCAAAGGCCGACCGGCGGCCCGGCTCAGACCGGGAGGAGCGTCGTAGCGTCCCACAAACTTGTATACTACTCGGCAGCCTCAGCCAGGCCCTCAGCGGGCCATAGTCGCATGTCGCAGACTCGGCATCCGACACCTCTGGATCGACGCCTATGCATCATCAGGACAACGTCTACGCCGGCTCCTCCGCAACGCTGTCTATGCAAGAAGTCGCCGTGGGCGTCCCCGGGCCCCAACCCCTTCGCTTGATCCTCACTTTATTCTCCTCAGTCGGCTTCCAGTTCGCCATGGCGGACGCATCAGGAGCACCAGACCTAAGGTCCCTTCGCGTTTTCTAAGGTGGGTGTAATGGCCTCGCTGCCCTCGGCGGGCCCCAGGTCCTTGTGCTTGAAATGGAGGTCGCTAAACAGCAGCCATCGCGCGCTTCTCTCAGCTGCCGCCCGCTGCATGATTGGACGGATGACTAGGGTGGACCGGCGGCAGGATGCGACATTGCGAAGCGCAGTGCGGCTCAAGCGCTTGTTTTCTTTGGGAAATCGTGCTTCCTTCTAAGCACGTAGGCTTAATTTGTCCTAGCGGCAAACAGCGCTGTGACTAGGCGGGGTTAGCGCTGAACGGCTTTGCTGACGTCACCAAATGCTGACACACATGCAGCGCTCAAGCTGCTGCATCCAGCTTGGCCATTCATCGAACGCTCCTTTAGAAACATCAACGCCGTTTGATATTATCTCTTACACCCTCAATGCCTTTTCCACATTTCCAACTTGCTTTTCGCCAGTCGCAGCGGGAGTGCGCGGCGAGATGAGCTCGTCCGACCCGGCAACACTAGCCATCTCTCGCTCCCTATCCAGAAAGCCCTCGCGACCCTCCTTGGCCAAGAACTCCCGCGTGTTGGGAACAATACCGTTGTACCCCAGAGGGATTACGCTGGGCTTGAAGAAGAACTGCTAGTAGACCAGGTACACAACGGCCGACGACACAAAGGTCAGCTGCCAACCCATCATGTACATGGGCTTAACGCCCTGGCTGATGACTTGCGGCTGGTACTGGCCTACGAGGCCCGGCAGGCCTATCGCGACGCTACTAGCCTAGGTGAAGACGGCGACCTAATTGGCACCGGACCAGAACCAGTAGAGGCCGCCCTTGCATGCTCGGAAAAGGGAAGGGACGTGAATGTTGCCTTTGCGGATGAAGTAGTCGACGGTGGTGGTCTGGGAAGATGGCACAGAGAATCTGGCCGCGGCGGATGGTGATCCAACTGGGGAAAAGGCCGACCGTCTCGACGGCAGATTGAGGGCTGAGGGCGATATCAGCTATGTTTGGGTGCCAAGGGACGGAAACGAGTTAGCAGACCAGCACTACGATGAAGCTCTCGATAAGCAGGAAGCCCTCGATGAGCAGGAGGTGTCGGATTGGGATGATTACTGCGTATGAGAGGAATTGATGCTTGATTGCAGTCCAGTTACCATTTTGCCTCCGAGAAGTAGACGTCCTTATACACACGAAACGGCGTCCCCCCTGTCCTTCCGTCGTGCCGGTACAACGCATGGCACTGCAAGGGTGCTCGGCACCTCCTTTTTCGACATGACGGATGCCGGCAGACAAACTGTCCCCGGAAATCCGGCAGCGTCTGGGCAGGATCGGATCAAGCGCAATGTACGCTGCGTCGAAGCACCGACAGATCATGTGACAACCATGACAATCAGGAAACGCGCTGTTTCTATCTGGAGGGCCTTCTTCCCCTCCTCTGGCTCCGTTAAAGAACATTCTTCGCGGCACATAGCGGCCAGAACACTGTTTCGCAGGGCCGGAGACCAAGTGTGCGGCGCTCCTTAGAAACCGTCGGGAACCGCCGCCTCCCTACGGGAACAAAGCCTGGGGATGTCAACGTCAGGAATTCCAAGCCGCCGCCCAGCGGTGATATTGTGACCATGGCAGAGTCACAGTCGCCGTCCCTGCGTCCCACGCTGTCGCGCACCTGCCGCGAGCCGGGCTTTTTTTTAACGATATTATGCATTCGTACTCTCGCTACAGGCTTTGTGTCTTGCCCATTTACTGGACCGACCTGCATATCAAGTCGCTCAACGTGCGGTTCGAGCAGCAGTCGCCCATGATCTCCCCGGCCCCGGAGCCCGATCACGCCAGCATGCCCCCGTTAGCTGCTGCGAAAAAGCTGTGAGCCGAGGTAGAAGTAGTATATCGACACCTCAACGGCATGCGGATCTTCCTCGAAGAGGTCGACAATGGATTGGAGAGAGGAGCGCGGCTGCCCCTACCTCGATCTGCAATCCAGTTCACGATAACTCGATTCTAATCGTTGAGAAAAGAAAAAAAGGAATTTTGGGGACTGCTATTCCAGTTAAGAGACTGACCCGTGGGCACAGAGATAGCCCCCAAGCAGTTGAAGCAGACACTATGGACTTGCTAGGTCTTATTGTCGGCGATGAAGAAGCGCCGTCATCGAAAGACAGGTTCACGGGACCCAGAGACCGGTTCCTGAAGCTAGAAGATTGCAATGGAGAAATGCAACCCCAACTGAGCGACTGGTCGGTCTTCCTGTCTGGTATTTTTCTGCCTTTAATCGCGGCCTTCAATGTTTCTGTCGCGTAAAGTTCCATGTTATGTAACCCTTACGTAGCGCTATCACTTTCCGTTCCACAGGCATCCCGGGGGAACAGTACAGTGTCAAGTGGCGAGTGCCCCGTCCGCCTTCCACTAGGGCACTTCCGCCGTTATCCCTACGCCTATCAACAAACGGGTCTCTGCTTTCCTGCCCTGCGGTAACAGTATGCTGGATGATTTCCGTGGGTGCAGCTGGGGCTGGAAAGATGGGGTGATCTTGCTGCTGTCGCGACCGTCGACCTCTCGAAGACCGCGTCGAGTTCGCTGTTGAGCATTTGGTCCTAGTTGTAACCCCGCAGGTTCGGCTCGGGTGCTGGGATGTGGGGTTGCAGATAGGAATCATGAAAGCGTGCGACCGCCAGGCAGACAGGTTAGGCGCGCACATACTGGCAGGACAGGGGACCCTGAAAGGCCCCCATAATAGTAGCAACCAAACTGGAGCACAGGCCTTCCTTCCAGGCTAGCGGTGCGGCTCGCCGTCCGCCCTTCGCTTATCTTCCAAGGCCATTGCCTTTTTTCGGTCTGCGACATCTTTTTCCCATTCGGGCTTGCCGGGGGTCGGTTGTGCGGATTCATCCATGGGAATATCCGCAGTCTTTTCCATCGGCAAACTAGTCTCTGTGAACAGGAGTTGTCTGTTCCGGCAGTCCGCCAGGATGTCATGGTAATCGAAGAACTTGCGTCCCAGAATAATGTCCTGAAGCATGTCGATGACGAGGAGGTATGCGTTGTTGAATTGTCGGTCCTGAATGCGGAAGGACGCCCTCAAACTTCGACCAAGCCAGAACGGTCTTTCACGTCCTATAACACGAACGCACCCTTGCCTCCCTACTCACGACATTCGGGAAACTGCTTCCTGAATTCCACGGCCAGTAGACGGATCCCCATGAAGAGGCCCGATTGGGCCGATTGGGTGCATGGGAGCTCGTGCCGACCGAGTCCAGTCTCGCCGCGCGGGAGGTCGGAGGTGATTAGTCTAAGAGCGGAGGCAGTGGCAAGGTTGCTGCGCCTAGTCTTGCTTGTTAGGGGGTGCACTTTTAAAAATGCTACCAACCGGACGCCAGGGTTTTTTTTTTTTTTTTTTGGAAGAACAGGCCGGCGATGCTATTCGGTTATCGGGGTTTAGGGGCAGTGTGCAGAAGAGGTCGAAAAGCCAGGGCTACCTTTGGAGTTGAACCTAAAAAGTTGGTGGTGGTGCTACGACCGTGTACAGAGGTAATGGGCTTTCGCGGTCGGGCTGGAAAAGGAGGTAGGTAGAGAAAGGCAACCTCGTCCGAGTCTAGGCGGGGATCTGGGTGATGTGGTGCTTGTGTGTTGATTCTTTGATCACTACAGGCAATAATTGTATTGCTTAGGAGGGGAAATCCGGGGAGAAATTGAAGTAGGTATAGTAAAGAGGGGGGAATGGCGGAAAAAAGAGCCCGCGCCGGTGTGGCTTATTGCTTGCTCGGGAAAGAGGGAGAGGTCTTCCCCTGGTGGACGGGCAGGTTGCTGTTGGGCGTGGACGTGATGTCGTTGCAGGGTGGGGATGGACAAGGGACAGAGGCATGCGAGTAATTATGTGGGTTGACCTGAGTACGGGAGTATAAGCCGAGCCGCGCTTATGGTGCGACGTGGTGGTTACGTCAATCTGCGCCAGCGGTGGCGCCATCTTCGTGCGGGTTGTAGGCAAGTACCTCGACTCCGAGGGGTGAAGTCAGATGACGGGCTCAATATTGAACCTCCTGGTGCCTGAGCGCTACCACCTGAACATGGACCTCAGCACCAGTTCGAGCGGCAGCGCCGTAGGCACCGCCATGGACCTCGCCGCCGCAGCCCCAGGCACCGAAACCGACGGCTCCGTGATTTCGCCCGCCGAGGTCGCCAGCCCAATGCTAAAACCTCAAGGGCCGTGGCCCCGAAATGCTAGTCCTGGAGCTACATGGGAGAGAGGCGGTAGAAACGTCTTGGCTTGGGGTAGAATATGGGCAGTTATGGCACGGCGTCGCTAGAAAGTTAGAATGAGGGACGAGGTGGACCTTCCATTGTCTTCGTGACAATGCAGCTTCAATGTTGTCTGTGAGCGTTTGCCAATCGGTGATTTGGTTTTCCTTTTTCTTTGCCTTCTATCCCAGCCTCTCAGCAGCGGCTGAAAGGGGATGCAACCCATTGTTGCCTTTCGCTAGCACAGTGGCACAGTGGTGTCACTACCTCGATATGGAGCGAGTGGTTTGCAGGCTGGGCTTCTAGGACAGCAAGCAGTGAATAACCTGATCAGCCTGATGCCCAACCAATGTCGGCTACCATCCACCTGCCCGTGGTTACAGTGCTCATGTGGTCTAACCAAGGTGCAGACATACGAGGTAGCCGACAAACGCGATTCTGGAACACTCACAAAAATTCGCTAAACGCAGGGGTGGCAGGCTGGCAATGGGCAGACTCCATGATCCTGAAAGAATACCGCAGCTGACTCATGGCACGAGGCAGCACTGCAGGTACGCTAGAGCTGTTGAGGCCATTCGCTGGCAAAACCCCGAGCCAAGGCCAAACCTGTTTCCGTGGCACCGACGACGTGGAAAAGCTCTAGCGAGGGTGGCAAACAGAGACAAAGGCTTGGCGCACCGTCAGAAGCTGGCACCCAGCGATCTGATTGGCCGAGACGCCACTGACCTCACCGGTGGGGCACCCCTTGTCGACGCAGGTCGATTGGCTGCCATCTCATCTGCGAACCGCCAGAACCTGCGACGATCGTCCCGCAACCTTGTCCAGACCCTCTCCATCTTGCAGATGCGGTGGCACGGCTGTTCCTGCTTGGTCCAAGGCCGTGGGGAAGAAGGGAAAAGACCCTTGAGGCGAGCAGAAAACTCACACAGCCACCCTCCTGGCTGAGGTAGTGTGGTGCAGTTGCTCACCCGCCTGCGAGCCTGCCTCTCCACTCCCTCGTCTAGCCGAGCGACTGATGTCAGTTTGCATTCCCACCGCCAAAATCAAGGCATCGTCTCCCAGGAGGCCACCAGCAACGCGGGTTAAAATGCCAGCCACCCCCGGGCGGCCATCCGCTCCGGATGGCGAATTCCCTTTGCGAAAGATGGACACCACCCACCTCAGGCTCCGAGGTGTCCCCTTGCCCAATCGCCGACTCCGGTCCAAGACAAGAAGAAGAAAGGAGCCATATATCTGAGGGTGCTGCTGCTGTTTGGTAGTTGCCACCCTGGCAGTGGCGCTGACTTTCTTCTTTTGCGCGCAAGTAAAAAAAAAAAAAAAATCCTCAACACAGGAGCTGCGACCATTTGACTTACACGACGTTCACTCCGTGTCCCTCAAAAGACAAGAACAAGGGCCGCCGCTGGTCATACGAGCGAAGCGCAAGCAAGGGTCCAGGGCCGAATTTGCTTTGGTTTCGGGCGTCTTCAAGGCCGCGCCAAGCAGGGAAACGACTGGCTGATAGTGCAGCGCTCCGCTGACCGGGCGGCTAACCTGACCCCACGACCCACCGACCCGCGCGACAAAGAAACCCCAGCGGGCGCCTGTGGTCGAAACAAAGAGCCAACTGCTATTTTTGCCCTGCCCGACGCCTGCCACGGGCAGAGAGGAGATCCGGAGACGCGCCTCGTGCAAGGGTCGCTGGAAATTGAACTCCCGTCAACGTCCTGTAAGTCGACCGTCGGCCTTCCCGCTGCTGCCCGCTCGTCCAATCACCACTCCGTGTCAGGGGGGTCCGCCCCACTCCAACCTTCCCTATTGGGCAAGGCCTGGCCATTGAGGCTATTGAGGCCATTGACCGCAGTCGAGCCGCGCCTATTCATATACTATTGTCACTGCCCGTCACCAGATCTTTGCATTGTTCTGCTTGGTATTATTCCTCCTCACCTACTCACCATGTGCCTCTTTCCTTTTGCCTCCTTCCCTGACGGTCATGGCTCGTTATTCACTCCTATTCTTGTGACCCCGCACGATTTCCCTTTGTCCAAGACGGGCTTTCTTTGTCGACCTTGACGGCCGCATAATCCTCTAATACCAGTCACTCAACATTCGTGACCGTCTCCCTATTCCCTTTCGTGTTTTTTCTTCGTCTTTGGGCATATTTCCTTTCTTATTCTGTTTCCCCATTGCATCTACGACGCAGCGTTCGAAACGACCATACGACTTTCTTATCACGTCTCCCTGCGACTGCGAAATCACAAACACATTCCGATAGAAACATAACATCGTCAGCTGGACTAAGACGGAACTACCTTCTACAGCAAATACTTCCACCAACCAACTAGCTATCATGGCATTCCCAAGACTACCCCAAAGCCTGAGGAGCAGGCCAGTCGGGACACGCGAGGCCATGGCGCCGGCGGACCAGGAGCGCGATCTCCCGAGCGTGCGCACCGGCGGCCAGCCCGCCCCCTTCCTCGGCCTGAGGTCGAGGCTGTCCCAGATATGGCTCAACCGCTGGACCATCCTGCTGCTGCTGGTCCTGATCCGTGTCATCATCATGATCGCGGGCCTGAACGACAACATCGGCGACGCCAAGGTGCGCGCGCTCTCGGCGTGCAGCAAGGTCGAGGACATCGGCAGCGCCATGGCCTCGATGCCGCACTACCTGTCTCGCGGCGTCAACAAGGTGGCGACCGAGGGCATCCAGCACGCAATCAGCGCCATGGTGCAGGTGCTGATGCTGATCCTGACGGCGGTCGAGAACATCATCTACTTTGTCATCAACTTCTACGTCGGCACATATGTGTGCCTGATCGCCGCCTTCATCCACGGCACCTTTGACATCGGTGTCGGCGCGGCCGAGTCGGTGACCAAGATCATGAACGACGCCATCGGCAAGATATCGAACGGGCTCAACGACGAGATTGGCAACTTCCAGAAGACGGTTAACGACGTCATCGACAAGATCAACTCGGGCACCAGCCTCGGCGGCCTCATCGGCGGCTCGGGCATCAGCATCCCCAAGCTGGACGTGGGCAGCAAGCTCAACGACCTGCGAAACATCAAGATCGACAGCGGCGACTTCGTCAAGAGCCTCAAGGACATGAAGGACAAGACGCCCGACTTCGACGACGTGCAGAACTTCACCAAGCAGGCCATCGCGGTGCCCTTCGACCTCGTCCGCAAGGAGCTCAACAAGAGCGCCGAGACGTGGAACGCACCCCGCGACATGTTCCCGCTCGCCCAGAAGCAGGCCCTCTCCTTCTGCTCCGACAACACGGCCATCCGCGACTTCTTCGACGGGCTCTACACGGTCGCCAACAACGCCCGCATCGCCTTCCTCGTCGTCATCCCCATCCTGGCCCTGCTCGTGTGCATCCCCATGGCCATCATGGAGATCCGGCGGTATCGCCGGCAGAAGGAGCTGTCGCGCCAGATGGTCAACCGCGAGTTCGACTCCATGGACGTCATCTACCAGGCCTCGCGCCCGTCGTCCTCCCGCGTCGGCGTCTGGCTCGGCAACCGCTTCAAGGGCAGCGACCGCGAGTACCTGGTGCGCTGGGCCTGGGCGTACGCGACGTCGCTGCCCGCGCTCTTCGTGCTCTCGCTCGCCATCGCCGGCCTCTTCTCGTGCTTCTGCCAGTGGATCGTGCTGCAGTTCGTCAAGAAGGAGGCGCCCGCGCTCGTGAACAAGGTCGGCGACTTCGCCAACGACGTCGTCCGCACGCTCGAGGGCGTCTCGACAAAGTGGGCCACCGACGCCAACGGCGTCATGCTCAAGTACAACAACGAGGTCAACAACGACGTGCTCGGCCACGTGCGCACCGCCACGTCGGCCGTCAACAGCACGCTCGTCACCTTCCAGACCGAGATGAACAAGCGCCTGGACCAGGTCTTCAAGGGCACCGTGCTCGAGAACGTGGTCAAGGACGTGGTCCGCTGCATCATCGGGCTCAAGATCGAGGCGGTCGAGAAGGGCCTGACGTGGGTGCACGAGCACGCGCGCGTCTCGTTCCCGCTCTTCCCCAACGACACCTTCAGCAGCGGCGCCCAGCAGTCCATCTCGGGCGACTCGGAGATGACGTCGTTCCTGTCGAGCCCGTCGAGCGTCACGACCGACGAGATCACGGCCGCCGTCTACCGCGTCATCGACTACCTGCAGAACGGCATCGTCCAGGACGCCCTCATCTCGGCGGGGCTGCTGCTGCTCTACGTCGTCGTCGTCCTCGTCGGCGTTATTCGCGCCCTGCTCAACATCACCGGACCCCGCAACAGCACCCGCGGCATGGGCGGCGGGGCCGGCGCCGGCGCGCACCTGACGGGCGACCACGAAAAGGACACCATGGCCGGCCACCACCACAGCCACGACGCGCCCCCGTACGTGCCGCACGACGACAGGCGCGAGTACGACTACGCCGCCACCCACGAGATGAAGCAGCACCCGGTCCCGAACGCGACCCAGTCCGCTGTCGGGAGGCACCAGTCGTCGCGCGCCGTTTTTGTCGACCACGACGACGACAGCAGCGCCCAACAACACTACCCCAGCGAGAAGAGGGCGCCGCCGCCGCCGCCGCCGGCGGGCGGCAGGGGCAACTACCACGGGCAGCCGTTCTAGGAACAACGGCGGGACCCAAGGCCGTCCCTGCCCCCGCCCACTAGGCCGCGCGACATGATCTAGTGGGGAGCTCTTCTTCTTTCCCAAGCGCCTCGACTGTTGTTTTCTTCTCGTCTCAAAGTTATATATACCCCAAGGGCGGCCTCTCGTGTCTCTGCTTAGTCGTTCTCGCTTCCTCCTGCTTTAACCCACGCTTAATAGGCTTGAGGATGCTTTTTTCTCGCCGCTGGTTGGGTACTTTTCCTTGGTAACGGTTTTTTCTGTTTGGTCTGTCGATTAGACGGCGGATAAAGCCAACATATGGCGTTCAGTCTTCCTTTTCTCTATAGCCACCACGTACCGTTTTGCAATTTTCTGGTTTACAAAAACGGGCTTGCATCCCATGAAACGGTTTTCGCTTCTCGACTTTCCTTCTTCCCTCTCTTGATACCCCTGTGGCAACTTGTCCCGCAGCGCAGGACATGTTTGACCACGGAAGAATGGCGTGCTTTGCCGGGAGCCAGAATGGCCAAGGAAAAGGCATGGATCTAGGACAATGCTGCCGAACTCTCATTCGAAAGTCTGATGCTAGGTTCTAGGTCTATAATACCATAGTCTGTGTGTCCCTTTACTGCATCAAACCTGACTGCACGGGTGTTTTTTACTTCGACTCCCAACCATTGTTTTCCCACGGGCGACCCATCGCCACAGGAAATTTCGCCTTGAAACATGCCCAAAACCCGACGCACCGCCTAGAACCTCAAATCCCACCCAATCTTGGGGCCGATGTTGGGCAGCTCGTCGGCCACGCTCTGGACGTCCTTGTCGCCACGACCACTGAGACAGATGACGACGTCCTGGTCGGGCGCCATGGTCTTGGCCAGCTCGAGGGCACCATAGATGCCGTGGGCGGACTCGAGGGCGGGAATTATGCCCTCGAGCTGGCTGATGAGCCGGAAGCCCTCAAAGGCCTGCGAATCCGTAGCCGCCACAAACTTTGCACGCTCGCTGTCCTTCCAGTTGGACAGCTCCGGGCCCACGCCGGGGTAGTCGAGCCCGGCGGAGACCGAGTGGGTGTCCTGGATCTGGCCATGCTCGTTCTGCAGCACGTAGGTGCGCACGCCATGCAGCACGCCCTTGGTGCCGGCGGACAAGGTGGCACTGTGACGCAGCGTCTCCACGCCGTCTCCGGCCGCCTCTACGCCCAGCAGCTTGACCGAAGGGTCGTTAGAGAAGGGGTAGAACATTCCCACAGCGTTGCTGCCACCACCAACGCAGGCCACGACGGCGTCGGGCAGCTTGCCGCGCAGCTTCTGCAGCTGCTCCTTGGTCTCGTTACCGATGACAGACTGGAACGTGCGCACGATGGTCGGGAAGGGATGCGGGCCGATAGCGCTGCCAATGATGTAATGCGTCGTCTCCACGTCGACAACCCAGGCCCGCAGTGCCTCGTTGACAGCGTCGCGGAGCGTTTGCGTGCCTGCCGTCACAGGTACCACCTCGGCGCCCAGCAGGCGGATGCGGAACACGTTCAGTGCCTGCCGCCTGACGTCCTCGGCGCCCATGTAGATAGTGCAGGGCATGCCAAACTTTGCGCAGACCGTGGCCGTCGCCACGCCGTGCTGGCCCGCGCCCGTCTCGGCGATAATGCGCTTCTTGCCCAATCGCCGAGCGAGCAGCAGCTGGCCGAGAGCGTTGTTGATCTTGTGGCTGCCCGTGTGGTTCAGGTCCTCACGCTTGAGCCAGATCTTGGCGCCTCCTGCATGCTCCGTCAGTCGTTCCGCCAGGTGCAGCTGACCTGGCCGGCCCATGTAAGGGTAGTATGACCGGTACTCCTCCCAGAAGACCGGGTCGTCCTTGATTTTGTTGAAGCCGTCCTCGAGCTCCGTCAGGCAGTCCATGAGCGACTCGGGCACGTACTGTCCGCCGAACTCGCCGAAACGGTCGGGGATCTTGCCGTGCATGGCCGCCAACTGCGCCACGAGGTCCGCGTCATTGGCCTCGGCGGCACCGGGCTTGGCGCCAGCCTCGTCGCCAGGCGCCGTCTTGGCGCCGTCCTCAGTAGGCGGAGCCGTGACCTCGGCCACATCCTCGACAGAGGCGCGGCCGCACAGGTACGAGCAGTACTCACGCGTGGCCTCGATGACCTTGCCGGGCTCGGCATTCTTGAGGGTCGTGATGATCTGGCTGCCAACAACGACACCATCCGCCAGCCCAGCAACGGCGAGGAAGTGCTCGCGCGTCGAGACACCGAACCCAACCGCGGCAGGCTTGTTGCCGCTATACTTCTTTACACGGGCTAGCAGCTCCGGAAGAGCGGCGTTAAGCGAGCCAGTGGCGCCAGTAACACCCATGCGCGAGACGACGTAGATGAAGGAGTCGGCCAGCTGGCAAAGAAGTCGCATGCGCGCGTCCGACGTGGCGGGCGCGATAAGGGGTACGTATGAAAGCCTGACAGCATATTAGTGTCAGATGTGAGTCACCAAGATGACCCATGGCAGGACAAGGGAGAGCTCACCCAGCAACGCTGCAGAGCTTGCGGAAGGAGACGGCCTCCTCAGGCGGGAGGTCAACGAGGATGAAGCCGTTCACACCGGCCTCCCTGCAGTCCTGGAGCAGCTTGGCCTCGCCGTATGCCCGCATCGGGTTGTAGTAGCCCATCATCATGACGGGGGCCTTGAGCCCGAGTTTGCGCGCGTCGCGGACCATCTGAAGAACCGAGGTGATCGTGACCCCATTTTCCAGTGCGATCTGTGTATGGCACCAGTCCGCGCTGTCAGCCTTCCGCCGTGCACCGCACCTCTCCGCCTCTCCCTCCCACCCTCTCGGATGACTGTTTGCTCACTGTATTGGCAGTCTGGATGGTCGGTCCATCGGCGATGGGGTCAGTGAACGGGACGCCGAGCTCGATGACATCTGGGGCGAATTGGCTCGTCAGTTTCTTTTCTCCGCTGTGCTTTCTCGTTGGTCAAGGTGCTCGCTCACCAGCGCCTCCCTTCTCCATGGCCAACATGATGTTGGGCGTGTCCGCCGCTGTCGGGAAGCCGGCCGTGACATAAGTGACGAGCGCCGCCTACGACAGAAGAAAGATCGTGTTAGCTATATGCTTTAAGTGTTTGCGCTGCCCCATTCCCAGAAGCCATCGCCAGCCTCCGCAAGCGGAACTGAGGGGTAGTACTGACCCGGCCGTTGGCCTTGCAGCGCTCGAACGTCTTCTTGATGTGATCCATGTCGAAAAGGGTCAATTGAAGCAGAAGGCACGATAAAAGTATAGCAAAGCCAATTCGACAATACAGCAAGCAGAAAAGAAGGTCGGTCGGGAGGCAATGGAAAAGGGCGCTCCCATTTCGCCTTCCTGACGTCGAGGGCTCCGCCTGAGTCACAAATTCAACCAGGCTCTCCCCTAGTGTATAAATGTGCTTCCTCCCGCCGCGGGAGCTTACTCCTACAAGACCCACCTCCCGCGGAGCTGGCGGACTGGCCGATGCCGGAAGAGGAAACTCCAGGGTCCTATTTGGGCAGCGAAAGGGATGGCATTCCGACCACCAATTGTCATCCGCCATTTTTACTGTATCTTTTCCGAGGATTGAATTATTTTTTCTTGCTCTAACCGCTTCTTTGGAACTCATGTGATTTCCTTTTTGCAATGATCAACACAAAAAACAGAACCGGACGGAAGCGGAGAGCAAGTTGGATGCCATGACAATACCCATCGTCCAACTTCATCCCTAATTCTTCAGAGCGCATGCAGGGAGAAACATGATATCACGCGACAGCAACAAGAGTGACTCAACAAATACCTCATCAGAAGTGGGCAAGACGGTGAATTTGCATGCATCGATGCGAGCACACTGAAGATGTTATGCAGCAACTGTGGGTGATTTCTTCGAGGCATAATGGAAGGCTTACAATGACCGTGCGGCGGAGTATGGCGGAGCGAACCAGTCACCCGAAAGAGTGTTCCCTACCATGATTTGCAATTCGTGACTGACCAGTCACACTGCAACTTGCGACGGCCGGAAAAACAACAGGAAATGAGAAACAAACAAGAAAGCCGGGAGGAAAAAAGGACTTGTGGCTACACCACGCTGCGACGGCATACTCAAAAGATGTCACATAGGGAGGGTAATTTTTCAAGGCATATGATATGCACTCCAAGGCAGACGGACACGGGCATTTCAGGAGACACGTACATCGCCTACTCCTGTTTGAGATCCGATGTACCTTTTTTATATCGCTCGTGTTTGTACATAGTATCGCCCACCTCGCCCAGCTTTCGCCAAAGCTGTAAGCCAGGACTCGAAACCGATCAGGGCTTTGGCAGTTTATGGCTTTTCGGTGTCCCCCCTGCGTGGTTTCTCCTTCTCCCACATGAAGCCGGGGTCAGCCAGCCGGTCCTCGCTCACACCGTCCGCCTCGGGACCGCCAAGGTCAAATTCCTTGTCGCTGTCCAGCATCGCCTGCGTCTCCTCCATCAGCGCCCTGAGGCCCTCGGGCTGGGCCTGCAGGGCGGCAGTCGCCCCCGCCTCGGCGGCCAGGCCGGCGGGCGGGAGGCCGAGCGCTATCCTCTGCGCGGCGAAGCGCTCCCGCACGGCCGGGGTCTGCATCAGCCTCCAGCGCAGGCGCCAGCCCCAGGGCCCCAGGTCCTTGATGCGCTGGGCCTTCGAGCCTAGCAGGTACTCGTCGAGCCCGCCGACCTTGTCGAGGGTGCGCAGGACGCGCGTCGTGATCTTGGTGCGCACCATCATGCCGAGCGCCTCGGACCACAGGCGGCGGCTCTGGACGTTGGGGCGCCACTTGCGCGGCGTCTTGACGGCGTGCTTCTTGGACACGTTGTGCCCGAAGGCGATGGCGGCGGACCCGTACAGCCCCGTGTTGGACTGCTTGTAGATGCGCCGCTCGCCGTAGGGGTACGCGGGGATCTCGGGGTGCTGGGCGGTCGGGGAGGGGATGGGGATGTCGCTGTCGCGGACGGGCTTTTGCTTGTAGGCGGCGGCGGCCGTGGATGAAAATGTTCGCCTCGGAGTGGGTTGTGCGGCGGCTGCTGCTGCTGGTGCTGCTGCCAGTAGCGTTATGCTGGCTTGGCGGGCGGCGATTGCGCATGGGGCTGTGGTTGAGGGTCGGGCTGTCAGCAGGCCAAGGCCCCTGGCGAGAGGCCTTGATGACAGCATCGTGGCTGGTCTGGTGTGGTTTTCTAGCGCCAAGTATTGACTGGCGACGGGCCTTTCCGATCGGCCGTGGGGCACCGTCTCTCAGAGGAGTATGAGGTCAATTGGCGCCGTTCGGGTGTGGCGCATCCTCCCACCTGTGACACTATTCCCATATGCGCTTGCTCCAAAAATTCGGCTGAGGGGACAAGGCTGAATGGATGCGGAGCTGTTGGCCAGATCATGTGACCTCGCGGGTGCACCATCTGAGCCGCGGTGACGTAGTGAGGTCCAAGTCAGCTCTCCATCACCAATTCGGCGATCGGAAACACACAATCCTCGCATTCACAGCAAATATGCTCCCGCCAATAGACGATGCCGTGCTGCAGAGCAATCCCGAGTTCGCGACACTCTACAACACGCTGACGACAGCAGTTCTGAACGACGATGGATCGACAATGAACGACCCCTCCTCGAAGGAGCGCGATGCCACACGCGAAGTACGATGACTGCGGCAAAGGCTGACACACTTTGCTTGTTATGGATGACCAACTAATACCCAAGGGCCCCTTTTACAGAAACTAAAAAAGCATCGCCTCAAGGCCGCAAAGCATCACCTCCTCCTCGACGCCCTCTCCACCGTATCCCCGCCCCCACCAGCCGAGCCGAAGCCGCAACTACAACAGCCAAGGAGGACGGCAACAAGCACATCATCCGCTCCCCCCTCATCCAACCAATCCAGCACGAGCACCGACCAGCTCCCCCCGCCCCTCATCGACCTCCTCCTCCTCCTCCCACCCCTCGTCTCCCCCCCGACCGACCCGGACCACCAACCCCCCTCGACGCAGCCACCCTCGACCTCCTCCTGACCAGCCCGCCGCTGAGCGACCTCCCCGCCCTCCTCCCGCACCTCTGGCCCCTCCTGTCCGCCTCCCTGCAGACCTCGGCCCTCTCGCTCGCCCGGCACGCCCACCCGTCCACCAACCCGTCGTACCTGCACCGCCACCTCCCCACCCTGGGCCCGTCCATCGCCTCGTCCACGGCCGCCCTGTCGGCGTCCAAGCGCGACCTGACGCGCGCCCGCCTCGACGCCGCCGCCGCCGTCGCCGACCTGCAGTCCCGGCGCGCCGACG